>NC_092875.1:31504816-31814816 GCF_028372415.1 Notamacropus eugenii
ATTTTGAAAAAGGATGAAGGCTAATGGGAGCCTATGGAAACTGCGGCGGCCGGAAGGGTCCCTTCCAGCGCGTTGCAGTGGCGTTAGTTATCCTCGTCCAAATCATCGCGGTCTCCATCATTTTGTTCTTGTTTGTCTTGATGGAGGTCAGATAGAAACAGCCCTGGGGCAAATTGCCCGTCTGCTATTATTCTGTGATTTTGAATAGTCTCTCAACTGTCTCACGGGTGGGTAGGATGTTTTTTGGTGACATTAATATTAGCTATTATTCCATTAATATTTAAGAGGGGAGGAGAATGACACTTCATTCTCATCTTTTATATTCTTTCGAGTTCAAAATTTTGCTATTATTGTTACTATTATAATTATTATTCCTTAGACTGAGACGAAATTCGTTTTCGTTCTTCGTGCTGCCACAGTGTCTTGCTAACTGGGTAGAAATACCAGGTCTTTCTTCTCCACGGTGTCAGGAATTGGAAGGGTGTGTGGGGGTAAAAGAATAAAGCGACTCTCCAGATGTCTTTGCGCCAAGATTGTTTGCGCAGAGGACCACCCTTATCCCAGTCAGGGATCGTTCAGACCTCCAGGCCCTTCACTCAATTCACTTTTCTGCAGCTCTCCACTCTGCTCCGTTTGGAATATGAAGCAGGCGAAATCGTACACAGGGTCCGATGTCTTTATTTTTGTCTTGGGTGGGAGTTTACGGTTTGGGTAATCCTGAACTTTGATCTCTTGGAGTCACCCAGGGAATCTTATGCTCTTGGCAAGCCCCAGTCCTCGAGCCCCTGCACTCACGTAGCAGCTTTCTGGGGCTGACTTGAGAGGCCTCAGGTTTGCCTGTGCACAGTTAAGCCTGTGTGTGAATTCCAGGGTGCTACTAGATCATTGGCCATTCCCTTAAGTCCAAGAACTATTAGGTTGACCGTGTATGACCCTGGGCCTCGTTGTCTTCTCTATAAAATGAGAGATTTGAATTAAACGGTCAATGGGGCACTTTCAGGATTTAAGCCCATGATCCTGAGATCCCATAATCCTAGGGGACCACAGCGCTGAGAGTCTGCGGAAACGCATGTCCCACAAAAAGGCTTTTGCTCCGAAGGCCACCTGGTCCTCTCTTTAGGCTGGCTACAAGGGTGCCCCTGGAGTAGGGGAGAAAGAAAGTATTTTATTTACACTTGGTTTCTAGATGTAGGTTACATAATTCGGGTCAACCTTGGTGGAGGCCCGAAAGCCAACGAACTCAAATTGAGGCCTTGGACCAAGTTTCTCTCTCTCTCTCTTTCTCTCTCTCTCTCTCTCTCTCTCTCTCTCTCTCTCTCTCTCTCTCTCTCTCTCTCTCTCTCTCTCTTAGAAGAAAACTGGTTATATGAGAGCGGGGGGACATCTCTGGTTTGGAGAGAGAAAAAAAGTGAGGTCCAAGGAATCAGAGAGGTTCGGAAGGAGGAGTCAAAGAAGCGCAACCTCCACCAATCTTGTTTAAAAAAAAAAAAGGAGCTCTGGATTTTTTTGGGTCCTACCCAAGCGCTTCCCAAAATACCGAACTCTTATCTTTATTGGCCTTTCCAGAAGTCCAGACAAATTTGACGAGCAGCTTGCTTATCGCGCCTCAGATAGGTCGCTCGCCGGCTCCTTCTGTCTGACGCTCAGCATTTCACAAGATATTGTGCCCAGTAATAAGCATTATAATTATAATAAACCAAAGACACTGTGGTTTGGAGCAGAGGCAAGTAGGTACTGGAGAGCCAGGCCGCGCAAACCTCCCCGGGGCCGCCCCTTCTCTGTCAGTCCTTCCTGAGTCTGCTTCTTTCATCCCGTCTGAGCATTTTCCATTTTTCCCTTTTTCCTTCCTTCCACCTCCCCCGCTTCCCCCCTTGGGCTGCGGCTGCAGCGGAGGACCCAGCGAGGGCAACGTGGACCATGGCGGACGCCGACGAAGCCTTTGGCCTCCCGCATACGCCCCTGGAGGCCGAGTCTAAGGAGCTGCCTCCCGAGGCCAAGCAGGAAAACCCTCTGGGAGCAGCAGCAAAGCCCCCGCGTCCCCGCAGGCGGCTTTCACCCAGCAGGTAAGCTTGCTCCGGGGCCTCCCATGGAGCCCTCAAGTTGGGAACATCAGCCCAGGCCAAAGACTTAGGCTGAATTTCTCCTCAAACCCCATCAACCCCACGGGGAAAACTCCAGACAGCTTTCCATGCCTT
This sequence comes from Notamacropus eugenii, assembly GCF_028372415.1. Classification (NCBI taxonomy): domain Eukaryota; kingdom Metazoa; phylum Chordata; class Mammalia; order Diprotodontia; family Macropodidae; genus Notamacropus; species Notamacropus eugenii. Next base: position 31,507,012 of record NC_092875.1, read on the forward strand.
CTGGGTTTGGCGTGGTTCGTGTCTTAATTTATTTATTTTTAGAATTTCCTCTGCCCAAGAAAATGACAGTGATCAGAACTAGAAAGAGATTAGGTAATCGAGGTCCCCAAATTTCCCTTTGAAACAGCCCATCTGGAGGGAAACCAAGCCGAAGTCTCTGGATAATGCCCTGCTTCACTTGGTGGGTGTAGACGCGGCTCTGAAAAGCTCGTTAAATCGCGAGGTCAGCATTCATTCCTAGACACGATTTGAGAAATGATTTTGACCCCTCCTCAGATCTTCAGAGCGTTTGCTCTTGGAGACTTGCGTTCTCTACCCCTTCTGCTTTCTATTCTTTTTCATTCTTATTCATCTCATTCTCTTTCCTCCTTCACTCCGTGCCTTTCCATGTCTCTCTATCTCTTTCTCTGTGTGTATGTCTGTGTACTCCTTTTCTCTTCTCTTCTCTTCTCTTCTCTTCTCTTCTCTTCTCTTCTCTTCTCTTCTCTTCTCTTCTCTTCTCTTCTCTTCTCTTCTCTTCTCTTCTCTTCTTCTTCTTCTTCTTCTTCTTCTTCTTCTTCTTTTCTCTCTCTCTCTCTCTTTCTCTAGAAAAGTGCTTTTGGAATCATTTATCTTGAATTTGGAGAAAGGATTTTTTCACAGACTCGCCCACGCTGCAACAGGCATCTTCTTCCAGGTCTTTTACCTAAAAACCGATGAGGACCTGCCTTAATCTGGTTTCACTTGAACCTAAGCGTTTAAACGGAAACTAAATCAGAATGCCTGGGGTAAATACAAGAAAACATGTTGTTCTGTCCTTTTAAACTGGAAAGAAACAGACAGGGTTTTAGAGATCTCTTTATACAAGGACTCTCTCTTTCTCTCCCCCTCACCCCTCCACTCCCTCTGTCTCTCTTTCCTCTTTCTTAAGGGGCCTCATGCTGAATGTGGAATAAACTCTGCTAATGTGAGCCTTGGATTTATACAACCTTTTATTAATGGGAATTTTATTTCCTTGAAAGGTTCCCTCTGTGTGTGTCTATAAATATACCCATATTCTTTGCAATGTCTGCTTCAGCTTTTGAATACAGCGAAGGAAGAGAATGGCTCCTCGGTTTTGGATGCTGAATTGATTTTTATTTTCAAATCATCTGAAACCATCTTTAGTAATCAGTTGTAGTTGCAAATTCAAAAAGATTTAGTTACATATTGTCGAAGTTTTAAAATTAATACCTCAAACTGTACTCAGGTTCTATTGTAGAAAATGGTTCACATGACTGTGTATATATGCACAGATAAATATAAGCATATTTATTCATGTATGTGAAGAACCTCCTTGGTTTTTTTTCCTGTTGAGAGATTGATTTTTCTTTGCAGAAGAAAAAATGCAAATAGGTTTCGAAAGAGCCGGGTAGGTGGGTCTGCCAGAATAGGCCCCTTATTTCATGGGTGTTGAGAATTCTCCCGGTATAGAAGGAGCACCCTTGGGCTTTCCCAGCCACTGGTTATCACTCTGAATCTTACTCATAATTTCCTCTAAGGATGGGTAGGATTTCTAAGGGGAGGGCAATATAAAGAGTATTTTTTCTTTCTTTTTTTCTTTTTTCATGGAAACATGTCCTGAATTACTAGTTAGCATTTCCTTCACCCTTCATTCCCTCATTCCACCTCCTTCCCTTTCACCCCAAACTTGTGGTTGTATCCAAGTTTCCTGCAAGGTGAACTTGGCAAGCTTTCCATTTTTGAACCCCTTTTTGAAATAAAGAACTCTAAAGAGTTTATTTAAACTTTAGTTAGGAATCCCCTTCTCTCTGTGTGCATGTTTTTGTATTTATGTATATGTATATTACATGTATATGTATATATGGGGGGTATTGATGAGGGAGACAGTTTATCAATTCAATCCACTTGGTGAAATTTTGAAGAAGGAACTTTTTTTCAAAAAAGGGTCACCTCTTCTAATTTCATTAAGTAGATGGAGGATTCAACTGATCAGAGACCCTCATTAATTCTCCTTATATACATGTGTAAATGTCTGTGGGCATGTACTTTTAAATTCATCTGTACACCAACCTGTTTCCATTAGAAAGCAACCCTTTGTGTTTTTTTTACTTCTATTTTCTTTTTTGAAATGAGGGTTTCAGTTAGCTATGTCTGTCTTTTCTCTAGCTCCCTTTGGTGTCTCACCCTCAGACTAGTTCATTCTAGCACCCACTGACCCAAACTCCCTTTCTCATATCTCCCACAACACATTCCACAGGAACCGGCCTGGAAACAGAGGTTCCCTAGCTCCCACCACCACCTCCAGGACGCCAACCTGATGTGCCTTTCTGGTTTGCCTGGAGCATACGAGAAGGGGATGAAGGAGGGAGGGACTGTTTTCTACTCTACCTTCCTAGGGGGCCCATCTAGAGCCTGGGGAAGCCTGGATCATTCATTACACAGGCAGGGGACTGATCGGCCCCAGACAAAGAGGCCTGAAGAAGATGGGGACTTGGAAGTAGGGATAAGAAAGAGTGATACTGGCGCTTGGGGGGGAGGGAGTGAACTTAAGCGTTTTCCCTCTTGGCCTCCAGGTCTGAGGCGGAGAGCGACTGAAGGGTTTCGATGGTGATTTTCTATGGTCTTATCCTTCTTGTGGTCTTGCAGGGCATGGAGGGGATCAAAGTGTTTTTACACGAGCGAGAACTGTGGCTGAAATTTCATGAGGTGGGGACGGAAATGATCATCACCAAAGCGGGAAGGTAAGACACTGTCTTGACTTTAAAGAGAAAACAGAATGTGGATTGTAGGAGGAGACAAAGGTGGTGTTGGTGGTGGGGGAATGTGAGACATTTTTTATAAAAGGAAACATATATATGTATATATAGTACATGTACATATATATACATATCTCTATCTATCTATATCTATATCTATCTATCTATCTATCTATCTATATATGTATATATATATATATATATATATATATATATATATATATATATATATAGAGAGAGAGAGAGAGAGAGAGAGAGAGAGAGAGAGAGAGAGAGAGAGAGAGAGAGAGAGAGAATCCCTGTGAAAATTCATCCATTGATCTTAGACAAATAGAAGGGAAGTAGGGAGAGAGAAAGTCAACTCTTCAGCTCTGGAAATTTGGCTCCTCTTCCATCTGGTATATAGACAGAAAAAAGGACTCCAGAGAGCATGATATCTTAAAGGATTAGTAATGAGAGAAGAGAGAAAAGAGAGAGAGGGAGGAGGAGTGGGGGAAAGAGAAATCGAGAGAGGTGAGATTGAAAGAACGAGATGCGGAGAGGCAAGGTTGAGGAACAAGAGAGGGAAGAAATTGGGGGGCTGGAGGGAAGCGAGAAAGGAGAGATTGAGAGAGAGAAAAGAGGAGAATGAAAAATGGGAAGAGCTGGGATTGGGGGAGAATGGGAATTACTGAAGAGAGAACCAGCGGAGTGGGGCAGATGGAGGCGGGGGCAGTTAAGACAGAGGACAAAACTAAGAAAGATGGAGAAAGGGTGGGAAAGAGGAAGAGAATAGAGAATGAGACAAAGGAAAGAGAGAGACGGGAGACTGTGATGAGAGATAATGGGGAGAAGAGGCAGAGATAGTGAGAGGGAGGGAGGGAGGGAGGGAGGAAGGAAGAGAGGGAGAGAGAGAGAGAGAGAGAGAGAGAGAGAGAGAGAGAGAGAGAGAGAGAGAGAGAGAGAGAGAGAGGGAGAGAGAGAGAGAGAGATTCCATTTAATCAAGCAGGAGTCCAAATTTTTCTCGTTCCTCTCCCCCTCCTTGCCCCCAAACTTGGCATCCTTCCAGGGTCCCACCCGTTTGCCAAATCCCGAATGTTGAATGTATTCGCTACCTCTCTCATTGTTTATAGGAAGCAGGCGAAGCCTTTGAAACGTAGACGGGGCTCTGCTGAACTCTTTATACAGACACAGATAAACACGGCAGCTCTCACAAATAGACACTCACCCCAGAGTCGCTGTTAAAAGCCCTTCAGGGCTGAGCGAGAAGGTTAGCCCGCCTGGCGAAGGAGGCTAGTCGGGTGCTGCTTGCACTGAGTTTTCCCCGCCTGGCTGATTTAAGGAAACCCACCCTCAGCCATTCAGTGCCCTCACCTCGGACTTTGTCCGGTGATACCCACACCCTTTCTCCAGCCCCAGGTGGTGAATGGACTGGGGCTGTCTTTAAAAGGATCTACAACCCCCACCTCCCCCAACCCCTGCATACCCAAGGCCTAAGGACAGACAGGCTCTGGCTCAGAGGGGAAGAACCTCTTCAACGTCCCCCACCCCCACCCCCCCCGACCCCCTATCACCACCACCCTAGGCCTGTTCTGCAGTAAACTGGGAGAAATTTGACATTTATTATTATTTGGAATTAAACAATGTCTCTGTCCCCGCCACGCCGAAGGGCCGGAGTGATATATTACCGGTCTGTTTACAGTAAAATAGAAAGGGGAGAAAAAGGCAGACTTTCCTCCTATTCCGTTTTGGAAGCTGAGGCCGCCGGCCCCGCGTAGTTCTGCTGGAAAGATTTCACTATAAAAGGATTGCAAAACACACGGTGACTCTGGTTACCTTCTGAGGGAAGGGAATGGAGGGAAACTGGGAGGTGAGAGCGCTCCCCTCACCAGCTTAGCTTTAAACGTTTCCCACCCCCACCTCCCGGTCCTTCCTGCTTGCTTGCCATTGGGAAACAGCACCGAACTGGCTTCTTTTCCAAGCAACTGGAACCGGTCATCTCAAGGATGCTGCGGCCGACCCCCAGCACCTGGTTTTCTGCAGGGCAGCACTCATTGCGCCTGAATCTAGACAGAAGGCCAGACAGCTCCTGGCATCATTTCCAAAGGGGATGATGTTTTCCTTTTGATTTCCCCTCTCCCCTGATGGGGTCCAAACAATTAGATGCCATTGGAGTGTGCAGGGGTTAGAGGTGGAAGAGAAGGGGGAAAAGAGGAAGGAAAAAGTGGATGTGGAAAAAAGGAAGGGAAGAGAGGAGAGAGGCAAGCAGAGAGAGAGAGAGATCAGGAGAGAGGCAGAGACAGACAGATAAAAGAGAGAGACAGAGAAGAGAGAGAGACAGAGAAAAGAGAGACAGAGAAAAGAGACAGAAAAGAAAGAGGAAGAGGAAGAAAGGGGAGGGAAAAAAGGAGAGAAAGGGAAGAAGGGAGAGATGAGTAAGGGGAAGAGGGCAAAAGGCAGAATCAGTTTCAAAATCACTAGTGATAAAGGTGATCGGAGGAGATAATATTCGGAATGCACTTGGCACATAGTAGGAGCTTAATAAACACTTCTACTTTCCTTCCTTTCTCCCCTTCCCCCATCAAACGGGGCTAGGAAGAGAACGGCAGAGGTGGGGAAAGGCCTGCTGGCCCAATGTCTAAGTGTGTGGATGTGTATGGTGGGGGTGGGGGCAGGACTAGTCATCTGTAAATTCCCTTGGGCTGTGGGCATATGTGTGTCCCCTGGGGTCTCCACAGGATGCTTAGGTGCACGTGTGTTTCCGGGGTCTCCACAGGATCCTGTGTGCACGTGTGCACTCCCAGACCGTTATCACCACCAACAGTAACAACTCAAAGAAGAGAGGTTATTATGGAGTGAGTTTCCTCCTTCACTTCCTCCTGAAAGACCTGCCTCTGGGAACTAAATTTAGCCAGAGTTGATGAGTTGAAGTGTATGTGTGTGTGTGTGTGTGTGTGTGTGTGTGTGTGTGTGTGTGTGTGTGTGTGTGTGTGTATGCACTCGCGCGAGCAGGGAGGTAGTAGTGGTGGTAGGGAACTTTCTATATTCCAAACGAGTCAACAAAATGAGCAAGCCCTCCTGGCTTTTCCTTCTCCGAGACTGCGCTGTCGCTCCCCCCTACCCCCCTACACCTCCTCTGTTCCTTGGCCCCCGCCCCCATCCCTGTTCTCAAAATAGGCAGGAAAACCTGGGCTGGATCAGTCCTGGTGTGGAGTAGGAAATCAGGCTTTCCCCCTGGATCATCAGTCCCTTCTGTTGCTGCACCAGTTGAAGCGAGATCTCTGATCTGCATATTAGTATTAATCAGTTATTCTGTCTTCTCCCCATGTCTTTTTCCTCCTTTCCTCCCTTCAATCCTTTTATTTCTCTTTCTTGTCTCCATGGAAACCTCTTTTTCATCCTTTCTCTTTGCCCTTTATTACTCCTTCTCTCCCTCCTTCTCTCTTTCCTTCTCTTCTCTCCTTCCTCTTCTTCCTCTCCCCCTTTTCCCCTCCTCCTCTTCCCTTTGTATCTCTTCCCTCTGTCTCTCTCTTCTGTTTCTCTTTGTTTCTCTCTCTCTATTGTCCTGTTTCTTCTCTCTGTTTCTGTTTTCTGTCTCTGCCTGACCTCCTTCACTTCCCTCCATCTCTCCTTTTCCCTTTGTGTCCGCTCCCTTGTATCCCCCCTTCTTTTCCCTATCTCCCTCCATCCCTTCTTCCCTCCCTCCTTTCTCTCTAGGCGTATGTTCCCCAGTTACAAAGTCAAGGTCACTGGACTGAATCCCAAAACGAAGTACATCCTGCTCATGGATATTGTACCAGCTGACGACCACAGATACAAATTTGCAGATAATAAATGGTAGGCATCTGGGGGAAGGGAGGAGAAGATATGTAGACAGAGAATTCCAAGCCCACTCCCATTATTCCCAGATATGCTGCCCTACCTATGGATTGTTAGCTGGGATGACTATAATGTCATGAACAAAGGTGTTTCTTGTCATAATGTCTGCATGAGACATTTAAATAAGTTACTTACTTTGAATATGCCTTTTATTAAACCATTGACCTGGTATTTAAGTGAGCTAAAGGGCCTGAAGAAGTCAGCAATGACAGAAGATACCTAGGGGCCTTTTTCCTGGAATGAGAGAAAATAGTCTTCACAGTCCTTGAAAATCCTTGAAAGGGATTTCAGGCTCCTGTTTCAGATCTTTGGTGAATGGATTGTGGTGGCATTGTGGCCCAGATGAATCTAAGGGTCTCAGAAATGAAAGACAGACAAAAGCGGGAGACAAGGCAAAATGAAGCCCTGGGTGTGTGCAAAAGGGGGCTGCCCCAGGAGATGCTGAGGTCCTGGCAGTGCATCACAAGGATCACAGGAGAGGGATTACATTAGATCCACAGTAGCTTAAAGAAAACAACAACAAGAAAAAACCATTTCTGGATGAGAAAGACCAACTTTTTGTGGACTAAAACAGCCTTCTGATCTGAGTTTGTGGTTGGCCAGGTTCACTTGGTGGGCTGGATTAGTCCTCAGTCCTTGGACTCAGTGGATGCAATTTCCTTTGGGGCTAGGTCTGTGACTGGAAAAGCAGAGCCTGCTATGCCTGGACGGCTGTACGTGCACCCAGATTCTCCAGCCACAGGTGCCCACTGGATGCGACAGCTGGTGTCCTTTCAGAAACTGAAACTCACTAACAACCATCTGGACCCATTTGGACACGTGAGTACCAGGCGCCCCTGCCTTGTCTCTTCTACTTCTTCCCTCCCTCCAGCCTCAACATTCTTTCTTCCTTGTCCTCCTCTTCTTTCACAGTCTCCTCTTATTCCCATGTTTTTCTTCCCTTTCTCTTCCTTTCCTCTGCCCCACTTTCTTATCTATTCCTTTTTTCTTCCTTCCTCTTTTTTCTTTCCTTCCTTACCTTCTTTCTTTTTTCATTTCCTGTTTTCTTCCCTTTCTACCTTTCCCATTATTGTGTCCCTCCCCTCCTTCACCATCTCTTCCTCCTTCCTTGTCTCCTATGACAATCTCCTTTCTGCTTTTGGAAATCCAAGATTTCCACTGTTGAGTAAGACATTGAGTCAAGGCTCAGCCTAGGTTCCCTTACCCAAGATGACACTGCATCCATATTCCTCCCAGTGTCCTCCAGGTTGGCTCCTCTGTGGGTGAGGAAGAGGGGGGGGGGGGGGTCTAGAGAGCTAAGGCTGAAAGACAACAGAAATGACTCGTTCACTTGGGCAGCAATGCCTATTACCAGTCCCATCACAAACATAGATCCCAAATGGTGTGCTTGGCCTGGGTCATAGGGACCCTGGGGAGAAAGGGAGGGACCTGCCAGGTTTTTGGTATAGTGATTCATCAAAGAATGGGAGGCCTAAGTCACCTGGACCAAGTTGAACCCTTGACTAACCATAATTGACATGAAGTCCAAAGACAGGTCCAAGACCCAGGTGTGCTACAATGTCACCTCCTCAAAGGCAAGAATTATGCCTTTTTCTGGCTTGTGGGGCAAACAGGAAGCTCAAATAATCAATCCACAAATATTTACTAAACTCTTCTTGTTTGCAGAGTCTTATATGGGTTGCTGGTGGGGAGAGAGATACTAAGTTTATCAAAGACCAGGTCCTTCTCCTCTTGGCCTTCTCTTTGAGTAGTGGATAAGACGTTGAACAGGGAATTATAATATATGCTATCAACAAGTACTATAGATAGGATGGAAGCAAGTCCCAGGTGAGGTATAAGGATTCTGATTTGCCACAGAGATGATGATAATGATGTTAACAACAAAAGCACTAATTATAGACTGTGAGGCATAGTGTATATGGGTTCAAATACGACTTCTAATTTATACTAGCTGTATGATCTTGGTCAAGTCACTTAATCCCTGCTGACCCTACACACCTTTCTCTAGGGGTCTCTGAGACCCTTTCAGGGATCCCTAAGGACAAAAATAATTTCATAATAATATTACAACATTTTAATTTTCAATATGACTGCTATCCATTGTCATCATCACATATGCAAAAGTTTCTTGGTGTGGGAAGGGGTTCCTCAATAATTTTAATTCTAAAGGGGTTCCGAGGCCAAAAAGTTCTGACAAATTAGCTGATCTACATGTATGGAGGAAATCTCCACTGTGGGGGTTCCCCACAAGAAAGCACAGCTCCAAACTGATAGTATGGTTTTGTAGTAATAATAATGGATATATATGTAGTAGCATATATGATTTTTCAAAGCCTTTTATATAGAGTATCTAAGAGTGCAGTGGGTAAAATGCTGGACTAGGAAGAAGGAAGACCTAGCTTAAATTCCTCCCTAAGACACTTACCAGCCTGTGTGTCAGTGGATAAATTGATTAACATCTCTGCGCTTCAGTTTACTCATGTAAAATGAAGAGTAGCTAGGTGGCAAAGTGGACAGAGTGCCTAGACTGGAGTCAGAAGACAGGAATTCAAATCCCACCTCTGACACTTACTAGCTGAGTGACCCTAGGCAAGTCATTTCTCCTACTTGCCTCAGTTTCCTCATCAGTTAAGTGGGGATACTAATAACCCCTAACTCCCAAGGTTGAGGTAAGGATCAAATGAGATCATAATTGTAGAGGGCTTAGAACAAAGCCTGGCACTAGTAAGTGCCATATAAATGTTAGCTGTTATTGTTATTAACAACAATGATTTATGGCCTCTAAGGCCCTTTCTAGCTCTAAATCTTCTAACAGAGTAGATGTAATGTAACCAAAAGGGAAGACACTAGCAGCTGAGGGTATCAGGAAAGACTTCATGTGGAAGGAGGTGTTGGAGCCAAGTCCTGTCCAACTTTCCTACTTCCTTTCTCCACACCTCCCCCTGCTCCAAACTGAAGCAAAGTGAATTAAATGGATCTACCATGTGATAAAAGTGGTCCAGAAGTCCTTGAATCTCTGTAAAACTCAGGGAGGTATGTGCAGGTCACCCCCTGCACCTGAGAAAGGGTGTGGGAAAGGGCTAATTTGGAGACCTCTGTAGGGTTTAAGATTATTTGAACCCTTTAAAAGTCCTGTGAACTGTTATTCGTGTCCAGGGAGGAGACTAATGTAGTTAGGGCCTCAAGGACTGAACTGAATTCACTGGGGCCTAGGCAGGAAGGAGGGAATTTAATGGGGCTTGGGTGGGGTATCTCACTTAAAATTTTGACCTTCTAAATGGGGTCCCACAACCTTGTTCATTTGCTCTCTCAGGAGAGTGAGAATGGTGTATTTTGGGATATGGGGCCCTCTAAGAAGCAAAATGGCCATACTGGGGTGATGAAAACTGCAAGGGCACTGGGAAGGAAGCCGAGGAGAAGGGGAGTAGACCCCATCCCCATCTCCATTCCCTCCCAAAGTTGATGGGGAAGGAATATTGTAAAAAGCACATGGTTTGGAGTGAAGTAACTGAATCCCCACTCTGCTACTTATTGACTGGGTGAAACTTGGGCAGATCACTTCTCTAACCTTCAGTTATAAAATGGGGGTAGGGTAGGTGTTAGATGATCACCTATGAGTGATCCTACAAATCTTTAGATCCTAAAAATAATAAAAACAATAATAGCTAATACATAGTGCTTACTATGTGCCCAGCACTGTGCTAAGCACATGGCAATTATGATCTCCTTTGATCCTCACAACAACCCTAGGGTGTAGGTGCAGTTATTATCCCCATTTTACAGAGGAGGAAACAGAGGCAAACAGGGTGAACTGACTTGTCCAGGGTCAGAGGCTAGATTTGAACTCTTGGCTCTGGCCTCAGCACTCTATGACACCACAGCTATTTTTTTTCCTCATGAGGGACACACTGGCCTAAATATGTGTACACATGTTATGTAATACATGTACATGATCTAATACATAGACGAATTTGCATGCATATGGGTCACTGGATTGATTGCTTGAGTCTGGGGTTGAACCAGAGGTTGTTTGTCTGTACTTCCAGCCTATGAGCCCCAGTGGCTCTCCCCCACCCCCATCCCCATGTTTCCCTGGAAGCAAAATATTTACAGTGTGATGAGGGAGCATCTCTCAACAACTCCCCTACCCCTATCTGTTTCTCTGAAGCACGTTTTGCTCAGCCTGGGCTCCTTTGACAGCCTCCAGGCCACTCCAAACAGGGCTCCTGGGTTAGCAGCAACCTCTTGCTCACCAGGAAAATATGCCTTGGGTCATAGCCTCAAAGGTGGAAGGGACCTTAAAAGTCACCCCCCCCTTCCCCTCCATTTGGTGAGAGCCAGAAAGGGAGCCAATATGTCTAGTATCATTCAGGGACTGAGGCAGAAGGGGTTTCCTCAGCTTTGGGGGTTCTGAAGTTACTTTGCCTTTCCAGTGCCTAGGATTGGGGTCCGAGGGGCTGTTGGGGCGCTCCCTTCCTTCGGGAATCTCGGCAGCATGGAATTTGCGCGGGCCTCCACTGCTGCCCTTGCCAGTTAGTGGAAACTCCGAGCTACCCACGGCCTCTGAGTCTCCACTGGCTCCCAAAGCCCCAGCTGGGGCTTGGGCCCCCAGTGGGGGGCCGCCCTAATGAAATTAAGGGCCATTAGATCGTTCCCCGTTGATGGCCAGCGACTGCCCTTGCATGTCAAAGCAATTTGGTTAAGCCGGGGCGATGGCAGCGCCGGCCTGGGGGCTCCGGCGGGCCCTGTGCGCCCAGCTGCGTCTCTCGGTCGGTCTCCAGGGCGCCCGGCTCCGCGTCGCCATCGGGCGGGGTAGGGAGGGAGGGAGGCAGGCGGCCCAGCAGCCCAAGAGCCCAGGGCACTGCTGGCCCCTCCCTGCCTTTTCCGGGGCCCACTCCCATCCCCAAAGGAAGGCCGGGGGAGATCTCTACCGCCTTTGTCTTTCCCCTTTTCCTCTTTTCCCCAGATATTTTCCTCCTCCTCCTCTTCCACTACCACTCAGTCAGTCTATTTTAATAACCATTCTTTTAGAAAGGGGATTAGAACCACTTTCTTCATTCATACTTTAGGAAAGGGGCGTGAACAGAGATCCCCCCAGTTCCTCTATAAAGTTGAGCATGATAGTATTGGGAAAGGATTGACCTCATAGGTTTATTGTGAAAATCAACCAAGATCCTATAGGCAAAGTGCTTTGCAAACCTTAATGCACCATCAAAGATCTGTTGCTATTCTTTTGGTGCAGCTGTGTAGTAGGAATTTCTCCTGGGGAGAAAATTCCCCACATTAGTGGATTTGGGCACGTGTAATTCCAAAGCACTTATCTGTCAGTATACGTGACTGTCCCTATCATCCAGGAACCATGCAATCCCCAGGATACACATTCAGGCAAACAAACACATCTTACCCACAAAGAGCTTACTTTCTAATGGGAAAGTAAGGACTGGGGAGGAATGTTTTGGTAGTGTGGATCTGCTAACCTTTGTCCAGAAGGAACGTAAAAAAAATTGCCTAGGGGTAAGGAGAGTTGAGTGATTTGTCCAGAGTCACAAAGCCAGGACATATCAGAGACGGGATTTGAATTCATATCTTGATGGATCCACGACCACCTTTCTAGCCAGTATTATAATGACAATATTATTGTTATTGTTAATATATTGAGGATAGTATTTTTAACAACATCAGCATTAAAAGTGCCCTCATTGGTGTTTTAATGAATGCTTTTTCATAGGAATACTAAAAATAAGTTTGCTTTTGTGAATTTCTTTTATACTGACTTGCCCTTTTCCCATCAGTCACTGGTTTAGAAGGAAGAAATCCAAGAAATAAAACGAAATGGGGGCAATAATGAGACTGATGCTAATAGGATCTCTTCCCGTGTCACATGCCACTTCAAAACTCAGCCCAAATAAAGAGATGGGGGTGGAGGGAGCAAACATAATCATTCTAAAGTGAAAGGGCAGAAGGAACTGTGCAGAAAACTTGGAAAGTTAGGGCTGCAATGGCTAGTTAATATCCCTTTGGGAGGATTTGAACCTCGGTCTTACTGACTCCAAATCCACTACCAAAGGTGTCAATCTCAGGCCCATGGACAGCATGAGAGCAAATGTAACAGAAACAGATTAAAATGTAATTGAGAAATGTTTCACAAAATAAATAAAAAGCTAATACGATGCGAAAAAAAGACCTGTTAGGTGAAATCTAAATATCAGCTCTAGGGTTTTACTTTCTAGACAACACTAGTCTACAATTCAAATCAGTGGGGGAGTGCGGTGGTCGCGGAGGGAGGAGGTAAGCTGTTTTGCTGCCCTCTTTCTCAATCCTACTAGACTTTTCCATTCCCCCTGCTTTTTTCCCCCTGATTTTCAGTACTCTGAACAAAGGGCTTCATCTCCCACAATGTAGTCGCCAGGAAATCCTTTTCCAACCCCCACCAGGTAGTCAGGGGACCAAGCTGTGAATAGTACCTCCAAGTCTCAAGTCTTCTTCACCAGGCTCCATCTACACTTTTCTCTTCTCCTTTCCTCCTGTGTTCAGTTCCCAGGTTGCCATCCCCGTTTCCTCCCAGAAGGAATCATGAGAGCTGACTATCATAGTGGTTATTTAAGGTTCCGTGAGCAGGGAGTTAATTTATAGAGCAGCATTTATTAAGTATACTGATTTACTGTTGTGAATAGACCGTTGGGTATACTCCCTCAACATTGTCCAGGATATTTCTGGTGAAAAATGTCATTTCGAAAGAAAAAGAAATCTTTCCCATTAAACTACTTACCTTTTCCACTTTAAAAAGATCTCAAACAACCAAGCACACAATTTCGTTAATGTTGTTATTATTTTGTAAAAAGTTGTCTTTAGTGATTCATAGCAGTGCTTTCTGATGCGGCCTGAGTTTTTTATTCTTTTTCTTTTTTTTCAAAATTTGTTTTTAGATTATATTGAATTCCATGCACAAATACCAGCCTAGACTGCACATCGTAAAAGCAGACGAAAATAATGGATTTGGGTCGAAAAACACAGCCTTCTGCACCCACGTCTTCCCAGAGACGGCTTTTATCGCTGTGACCTCCTACCAGAATCACAAAGTAAGGAGATCTGTTCGTTAAACCCCCCCGGGGAGATTGTAGATACTGCAGGGCCTCGGACCCAGGACTGTGTTCCATACGGAAACACCTGTGCGGCTTTCTACGACTTTCCTTTCGAAAACCAAGGAACAGGGGACACGCATGCGCACCGTGACCTTCTCCTTCTCTCCCTCCGCTCCTGGTACCCCCCTTCCCCTCCCCCTCGAGTGAGTCCCCATCCTATTCCATTTACATGCCCTAAGAATACATACTCCGCAGGGGTTGTTGCTCTCGAACTCCCACCATGAGCGTGTAATCTCAAGTCAGTCTGTATTTTGTCATTTACACGAAGAGCCCCACGAAGAACAAGTTTGTACCTACCCCAGGGCGAGCTTCAGAGGGGGTTAAGTTTACTAGAAGGAGTACCGGCCAGGAAAATTTTCCAGTGGGATACCTAGCCCAGCACGCTCTGGCCCAGTACCTAGTCTCCTCCCGCCCCCATCCGCCTTCTGATCGCCCCGAAGGCTGGAAGAGGATGACTCCCCCAAATAGTTGTCAGGGAGCGAGGTTATAGTTACCCCTTACCAGGGATCTTCGATTCTCCTAGCCTTGCTTTGCAAGGGGGAACATTACACTCCTTTAAAAGCATACAAACCAGACGCAACTCTTTGTTTACTTTTTGTTTTTTCTTTTCTGTTGTGATTATTCCACAATGGGATCCTAGAGCCATAGATTTAGAACTGGAAGGGAACTCAGAGGTCATGAAACCCAACTCCCTTATTTTGCAGATGGGGAAACTGAGGCCCAGAGTTTAAACAACGTTCCCAGAGTCACACAGCTAGTAAGGAGAAAGTGCCATACCCTTGTCGGATATTATTATCCTTACTATTCTCCAATATAATATAATAATATAATAATTTGCTAACTTGGGGTTGAAGCTCCTTTTCTTTATAACAAAGGAAAAAAAAGTTAAGCAGTGCTGACCCATATAGCAATGAGGTCTGACAACTAAGGAATGATGATGCAACATTTTCCATCGGTCTCCCCCTTACCCCCCACCCCAGCCCCCGCCAAGATGAAATAATAAACACAAAGATTTCCATCGAAAAGAATGTCATGGGCCTCATAGATTGAAAAAGGGGGGGGATAGTTAACACCTTCTAGGCTACAACGCCTCCCCTCCCCGAACCCCCCAGAGATGGGCCGCCCAGAACTATTCTGTTTTGTATTGCACGCAGCATACACGTATCTAATCCATATGTAACAGGACGTGGATCGAGGCAGTGTGGAGGAGTAGATAGAGAGGAGGGTTCGAACTCAGCCTTTGCCACATTCCAGCAGTGTTGGCAAAGCGCTGAGCCGTGTTGTCTACGTCAGTGAAAGGAAAGGCGCGGTCCCTGTCCCCCCACGCTGAGGTAACAAGTATCCAGCCGTTCAGAACCCCTACTGTGATTTTAGCCCCACAGGTTGGCGTGTCAGTTTTTGCATTTTCGTTTTTCTCTGCTTGCATGCATGCATTTGGTATACGTTTTTGTGGAATGTTTCTCATAAAGGGGATTTGCAAAAGCAGGGTTTGAAAACATGGGGACTGAGTTTTGTTCCCGGAGAAAGAACCTTTTATTTCCCGTAGGAGGAGGACGACTTTGTTTTCCTCTGTCTGCCCTTAAAAAGTCGAGTCCCCTTAAATACTACTCCCCTCCCCTCTAGGAAAGAAGGTGTTAAATCCTAGGTGTTAAACGCGGTGGAGGAAAAAAGGTGCTGGTAGCGGTTACTCAGCCTGGGCTTGGGTTGGGAGGGAACGTTTTGGATTACTCCTTTTATCGTTCATGATTACCGGGGAATGGTGAGATGTTTGAGGATGCGCCCTGGAAAGAGGAGGATGGGGGGCACACGACGCTGCCCGAGGCTCCTTTCTCCAGCGCCCCGACGTGGGGTCAGGGCGGTGGAAGGAGTGGCCCCGGAACTCGAGGATCCCATCATAGCCGAGAGCTCCCCGGGAGCGCAGTCAGTACGGGACCCCAGAGGGGCAAGCAAAGTCAGAAGAAGGGGACACCTCTCCCAGACTCCTTACCAACCTCCCTGTCTCATCCCAAAATTCTGGGAAAGGGAGGAAGCTCTGTGGCTGGGTGGTGGAGACCCGGGGAGGAGGCGGAAGGGGGAGATTATGAAATGGTGTGGTTAGATTCCAGCTGGGGACTGTCAGTGCCTCGGCTGTGCACATGACCGATGGCTTTCCCCCAAAGAGACGGCCCATTCCTTTGCTATACTCTCCGAGGTTCAGCTCCATTGGGGACCTTCCATGGGCGGGAGAACAGCAGCCAGCCCGCAGAGATCGGCTTTTCATAGGGGAAGCACCCGAGGGGCCTGGTAGGGCAACGGAATGAGAAAGAAGGGAACCCAAAAGAGGAGGTCCCAAAAGATGAGCTCTGGCCACACGTTCTGCTTTATAAGATATCTGCTGTGGACGCCCTAAACCCAAGTTTAACTTCTGATTGCTGACCACAGGGGGAAAAATCATTGGAAAAAATCGGTGGCATAGAGCAGGAAAGATTAGTCCCTTTCTTGAAAAACTAGAGTCTAGGCATGGTTTGGACTTATAAATACACAGAGAGATGTAGTATTATGTGGTGGGGCTGAGGAGGAGAGAGACAAAGGGGGAGGGAGAGAGGGAGGGAAGAGGAAGGGAGAGAGGGAGGGGAGAGACAGAGAAAGAGAGAGAGAGAGAGAGAGAGAGAGAGAGAGAGAGAGAGAGAGAGAGAGAGAGAGAGAATCTGTGATTTCTTAATACATGGAACTCCCTGCTAAAGAATCTCTCTCCACCAAGGCAGCTAGGCACCCTCTGTGCAATTTAGAGTCTCAGAGAATTACTTAGGGGCAAGAGAAATTAAATGACTGGCCCAGGGTCACACAGCCAGAATGAGTACAAGGTGTCTCTTGAAACTAGGTCTTCTTGGTCTCCAGGCTGGCTCTCTATTCATTAAATCGGATTGATATTATATTCATTACATGGGTAGTGAAAGATGAAGATGGTGATGATGAAGAAGCTAGTATTTATAAAGTTCCTCAAGGTTTGCAAAGTACTTCCAAATATCCTATTTTATCTTCACAAAGACCCTCAGAAGTAGATGTTATTAGTTTCCATTTTGCAGGCGAGGAAACTGAGGCCAAGTGAGGTTAAAGTGACTTGACCAGGTTCACAATGCCAGATTTTGAACTCTGGTCTTCTAGATTCCAGGTCCAGTGTTCTATCCACTGCACCACCCATGATACAGAATATTAATTAAGAGTAGAGATGCTCTCAAAATATTATGTGTGTATATGCATATGCATATATTTACATATGTATGTCTCTATATAATATGTATATAATAGTGAAATGTTAACTTCAGAAATAACTAGTCTTGTGAGGATTAGGTAGTTGAAGCTGATATTTAGGAATATGTGCATGCAGATGTAGGGTAGTTGAGGGCAGACATGAGATATATAATCTATAATATATGTATGTATGCACGTCTGAATGTTCTTATACTTTTAATATGTGTCTTGGCATATGCACAATGGTATGCATTTGGCTTCATGGAATGTTTTTCAGCATGCCCATCATTGTGTGTGTAATGGGTACTTTTATCTGAGTCCATGATCTGTGTGTGTATATGTGTGTATGTTCTCATCAAGCTTTCCCTGGTCTTCTATAATCAAACAAGATCTGTGATATTTCTCTACCTATATCTATATATCTACATTATCTATCTTTCTCTCTATCTACATCTATATAAAACTTAGATGGGATTGGGGGGTAGAGAGTGTATTGAAACCCCAAAGGAAGAACTATTCAAGTAACAGTAAAACACAATCATGAAAAGATACCTTCCTCCTGCCTCCGTAACTGCCACAAAACAAACCAGCAGCTGTTTGACTTTAGAAACTGACTGTGGCTGAAGCCATGCAGGACAAAAGCCCCAAAGGTGTTCTTTTCTCCAGTATTAAAGTTTGTGAGTAATATTAAGATTATGCTTTTAATGTGCACTGTGCAAAGGGTCCTTCCCGTTTCTCCCCCATCCTCACCCCTTTTCCAGTCTAACCACATATAGCACATTCTTATCCTCGAAGTCTGTCTGTATGTAAACACAGATCCTGTATGGTACTCCGTGTTCTCAAGCCTGCCTTCCTTTAACTACACCTGGAAAGCAGACTCTTTAATTCTTGGCTCTCTTCTATTTCCTGCTGCCCGCCCCCTCACCCCACAACTAATAGTGTCTAACGAGACAGTAAGTTAAACTACATGGACTGGTCAGTGACTGACCAACTAATTAGTACCACGTTCAAAAACCCTCAGACTGATAGTGGGGTATAGTCCCTTAAACCCTGCTTTAGACATAAGACACACCCATTACTTGTAAGCCCATGAAAAGTCTGTAATTAAAGTCACATCACAGCAGTTGAAAAAAATCAATCCCCTCCCCCCCAAAAAAAACCAAGCCCCCAACTACAATTTCATTACTAAAGGCAGTTGTGTATGTACAATAGAAGGTTAATTGCCTCTAGATTTGGAGGGCCTGAATTCTAATTCTGATCCACTAGTACTTGGATGACCTTGGGCAGGCCACGTCCCCAATCTGAATCTAGTTTCCTCTTTTGTAAAATCAGGTTGTTCCCAACTGAATGGTTTCCAAGATCCCTTGTAGCTTGAAGTTTAAGATCCTAGAGTAGGAAACTTATCTGTTATTCCCATTGGTAGAGATGGGCCAGCCCTATCTCAGTAGGACACTTTAACTCTTTAATAATAACAGTAACAATAACATTTAAATAGCATTACAAAGCTTAGAAAGCATCTTTCTCTCAACATTTGGGAACGCCTTTGTGTCTCTTTAATATTTATTGTTCTTATGTATACATTGTTGTCCTTCTGTAGAATGTAAGGCTCTTGAGGGCAATGATTGTTGGATTTTTGTGTTTGTAGCCCAAGTCTGGCACATAGTAGATCTTCCACAAAGGCTTATTAAAATTCTATTGACTTGAATTGAATTGACGTGCCTTATATCATAAATATATATACACACATTCATATATGTATATATACAAACACATTCACATATATACACACACATACACACATTCATATATACACATATATACATACATATACACACTCACATATGTACATATACATAAGTATATATTATATATACATATATACATGTTATATATATACTACTGGACTGAATTATCTATTTTTGTGTTTGTTTGCATTTGGGTGATTGGAGCCTATAAAAAATCCATATCTTAGTCCATATGGCAGATCCAACATAGTAAAGGGGAAAGCAGCTTTGATTTGGAGAGAGAGGTCCTGGGTTCAAATATTTACTGTGTTATTACCTACTTGTGTGACACTGAGTAAGTCATTACTTTGCCTCTCTGGACTTCAGTTTCCTGAGTTGAATAGACGAGACAATATTCAAGATCCTTTTCCCACTCCTACAGCCTTGAGTTCTTAACTTGGGGTATGTGAATGTGTTTTTAAAAAATATTTTGATAGCTGTATTTTAATTGGTTTCCTTTGCAATCCTATGTATTCTGTTTTAGGTATTTTAAAATACTATTCTGAGATGGGAGTCCATAGGCTTTATCAGATTGACCCACAAAAAGATGAAGAAACCTTGCTCTGAGCCAACCAACCTATCAAAAACCTTTGTTAAGGCACTACTGTGTGCCAGGCACAATGCTAGGCACTAGGGATGAACTACTCAGTCTCTTCCTCCTCTACTTGGGAGCACAGCTGGAACTGAGAAATAACATTTCCCCAGATGCTTTACAGCCTGAAAAGATATTTTAAAACCTGAATCTTCCCCTAGTGAGGCTGACTCTGAAGCGGGGTTTTGTAAGGTTTTCCCTAAGTTGTCAGAAGCTCTAGGCCAGAACCCAAGAAATATTTAGGTGTTAAAAAAGGTCATGTGGACGTTTCATTTCCTCGCTAGTCCAACAATGGCTGTGGTTGCCGAGCAGGTTTATTCCCCGCCTTATATTAACTTCCCTTGCAGTTGGCCAGGGCTTGCTCACTGCCTGAGTCGTTGGGTAACTGGTTCATATTTATTAGGTTTGAGTTTACTGGTAGGGATCAGGAAATGACTCCCTCCTCCCCATGTAGAGAAATAGTTAAGATTTTTTGTTCTCATGAGAATTCTTTTCAAAAGCAAGAGTTTGAAACAATTATTCTCATTAATTTTTACAACGTCTGCCTTGCCAGTTGGACATGGTATTTATATTTGTCCCCTTTCCTAGTCCCCAACCTGTGTTTTCTCCCTGGGATATCCGGTTTGGAGCTCATTTGAGGGGAGCTGTTTAGTATTGTGGGCAGGAGGGGCCTGTTCCAGTGGTATACTTGGCATGAATATGGACATTTGTAATGTTTAGATACATAAAAACATGTGCTGACATGCAGAAGATGCCAAGATATAACCAAGAATAGATCCCATTTATCCAGTTCATTAAGGTTTGAAAAGTTTTCCACATGCAGACCCAAAGAGGGACTGCTCTTGTCATCCTAATTTTGCTGATTAGGAAACTGAGACCCAGAGAGTTTAGGCTAAAGCAGATTTGACCAGTCATGAAATGAGTGCCTGAGATGAGATTCCAAACCAGGTTTTTCTACCTCCAAGTATAAAATATTACTCTTTATTGAGTCTCATTGTCTCTGAAAAGTCAGCAAGCATGGGAAGAAGCAGGGTGCCTGTGTAAGACAGAACTGTACTTTTTCCATATGTGAAAAACATTGGCAACATAAACGTGTGCATTTCATTTTTTCCATGTGTAATTGACATCTATCTATACACAGTGACCATATAGACACGCATGTATAGACATGTGGGTCTATATATGCATAGATGTGTATCTATATATACATATACATGTGTATATATACACATATATGTGTGCATACACACATATATCTTATAAGGTAAATATATGTGTGTATTTTGTATCTCTATCTATCTTTATCTATCTATCTATCTATCTATCTATCTATCTATCTATCTATCTATCTATCTATCTATGATCTGTCTGTCTTATAAGGTAAAAGGATGATTCACACACATATATCAATCATTCAACTAACCTGGGTTTATTAAGCATCTATTATATACCAAGTACTCTGCTAGGTGTGGGGATAGAAATACAGAGAATTAAACAATCTGTCCTTTCAAGGAAATTACATATATGTAACAGATTTAAAGTCTAATGAAAAGATAGGGAAAAGAAAAGAGAGGGAGAAGGAAGTCAGGAAAACATTAGCTGTGTGGCCATCATTCAAGCCACTTAACTTCATTGACCCTCAGTTTCCTCATCCATAAAATGGGTGTAGTAACAAAAATCAGTTATACTTCTCTCCTCACAGGGCTGTTGAAAGGCTCATGTAAGACAATAAATACTAAAGGCTTTGTAAACCTCAGAGTGCAATAGAAATTTCAGCTGGTGTTATGGTTTAGTGGATAGGGGAGTAAACAAATCCTACTTTTGATACTTACTAGCTGTATGACCCTGGACAAGTCACTTAACTTCTCTGGGCCTCAGTTTCTTTATCTGCAAAATGAGGGTGTTTGACTCCATGGTTCTTAAGTGACTTTCTAGCCCTAGAACTACAATCCTGTGATTGTAAGTGTAGAATCCTTGGTCTCCTGACTATGTCACTTGCTCCCCAAGCCAATTGACTTCTTTCTAGTTAAGTGATTTACTTAATTCTTTCCTGTGTAAAATAGCAGTGGTGGTGGTATATGGGAGAATTAGATGAGTTTTAAGACCCCTCCCAGTTCTACAGTCAGCGACACTTTTGTTAGTTTTAAATAGAGTTTGTCGCTTCAACAAGAGCCTTCCTTGGAAAAATGAATTCCTGGGATGTGAACCATATTTCACAGGATGGTGAAAGGCATCCTCTGGAGGTGGAAGGCATCTCAGCGGATCATCTAGCCAGGTAAGATCAGCAACATTAAGTGACTTGCCTGATGTCAGACAGGAAGGATTTGAACTGTCTTCTGCTTTCTTTAGGGTTCAGCTGAGGAAAGAGAAGTGTTTTTAGTGCATCTCCTTTGTAAGTGTCACAGGTGAAAATTTAGTTCCCAATGTTCTGCTTCAGTGATTTTCCAGTTCTTTGGGAATTCTTCATCTCCCAACTCCCTTCTTTTCCCTCCCTGATCCTAACTTTGTGAGTTTCTCCCCTTCCCTTCAATGATTTATGATCAATTAGTTTGAATTTCATTATGGAAAAAACATAAGTGGAAAAGGCAGTTTCTACTTGTCCTATGGACTTCAGAGCCCCTGAAAATAGACCTTTGGGCAGCTAGGTGATTTAGTGGATAGAGTGCTGGGCCTGGAGTCAGGATTACCGGCCTTCAAATCTGACCACAGATGTTAGCTGTGTGATCCTGGACAAGTCACTTAACTCTGTTTATCAGTTAAAATTCTCCCTCTGATCTTTAGTAGCAGTATGAGAGGTGGCTAGTGAGCTTCCGAATTTCTCACTTGTGAAAGTGGGGGTTGATCTCTCACAGGGTTGTTGTGAGCGATGTGAAATACTTTACTGTCAATGTTAGCTGATGGGGTTGTTTTTACTTTTGAGATGGCCATTTTAATGACTGTATGATTTGTCATAGATGTCATGTATGCCTTATTGTACACTCTGGGCATATACACACATTTGTGTATATGTGCATATGTATGTGTCTATTTGTATATATGCATGCATACACATGTGCATATGTGTTTATTTGCCTTTATTTGTATCCCCAACCCTTAGCACAGTGCCTGGCACATGCTTGACTGATTGACACTAAATTATTCTGTCTATCAGGCATGGGATAGATTTTATGTATGTGTTTACGTGTATATATGTATATACACATTGAAACAAATATATACATTGAAACAAATGTATATACATATATATGCATACGTGTCCAAATACACGCTTATAAAATCTATTCTGTGCCTGACAGGCAGTATGATGGAATGTCTGTCAGTCTGTTATTTCATTTATTTCTTAAGGGCTTACTATGTATCAGGCACTGTGCTAAGGGCCAGCGAGACCAAGCAAAGCAAATACATTGTCTCCATCCTCAAAGAGTTCCCATTCTAATGGGGGAGCCAACATGGAAACAGTGATGAACATAAGAAATGGACTGTATCAGGGTATGGTCTCTCAGAGGGAAGGCACTAACACTGGGGATGGTGGGAGGAGGAGAGACCTCTTATACAATGGGAAATCTGAGTTGAAACTTAAAGGAAGTTGGGTTCAAATCTTGCTTCTGATACTGTGTATGAACCTGGGCCATTCACTTCACCTTGAAGTGATCAAGGGAACTCACTATGATTATCAGTGGTGCAGTGAATAAAAATGCTGCTTCGGGGGAGAGTAGATTTGGTTTTTACTTCTGTCTGTCGCTATATCTTTGGGCAAATCATCTGATTTTTCTGAGCCTCAGTTTCCTTATCTATAAAATGAGGGAGTTGGACTGGGTCTCTAAGATTCTTTCTGACTCTGGACCCATGATTCTATGATTCTGCCTAAAATCTGTCTGAGAAAGCTTCAATGTAGACTGTGGGAACTGGCTCCTTGTTGCTTTCCTGGGATTCTCGAAGCAGCTTTGGGAGAGACCATTTCCTTTTCTTGGAAACCTAGCTTAGCCCTTTATTATCCGCTGTTGTAGTGAAGATTGCCACACTGTGGGATGGGGAGTGAACATGTCAACGAGTTAGATTAATAAAAAAAAAAAATCAAGTGTGGGGGCCTCTATTGTGTCTGAAATACCCAATGTCATCGAACCGAGCTGGAAGGATGCAAAGGATATGCATTCAATTAACAGAAAACAAATCCAGGCTCCCTCTGGCCACTCCCCCTTTGAAATGAAGTCTGACCGTAGACATTTTTGAAAGCATTCACGACAATAAAGCTGAGGGCCTCGTTGACGTGATTGGCTTAATTTGCTTTGCCTCTGCCAGCACTTGAATTTCCATGGTGCCTGTTAGCTCATGTTATGGAGTGACTGTAGCAATCTACTACAGACTCATTCTGTTCCCCTCCTCCAGATCACCCAGTTAAAGATCGAGAACAATCCTTTTGCCAAAGGATTCCGGGGAAGTGATGATATGGAGCTGCACAGAATGTCAAGAATGCAAAGGTAAAAAAAGAAATTAAATATTTTAACTCTCTCTTTCCTAACCCTGAACCAAATCTGAAACGGAAACAGAAATTCTGGGTTTCTTAGTACCATCCTTTCGGTCCTCCTGGAAGCCTTCATATCACAAGAGATAGATAGCAACTATTTTAATTCTGTATCCTGATAATTGGCCCTTTGGGGTTCTTAGGTTTCTAGGTGAGAATCAAGCACAGGTGAGGGGAATCTGTGGCCTTAAATACCTTCTAGGTCCTTAAGTGTGGCCTCTTGACTGAATCCAAATTTTACACAACAAAATTAGATTCGGTCAAGAGGCCGCACTTAAGGACCTTGGAGGCCACATGTAGCCTTAAGGCTGAAAGTTCCTCACCCCTGATCTAGCAGGCAAGTTGAAACATCTCCCATCCTGCCTTGTAGGCCTTTTCCATCTGCTCTTTGAGCTGCCCCAGCACCTTGTTCAATCTGGAGCTTGGTAGAGGCCTTGCTGCCTTCCTTCCCATCGGTCACAGTTGATGAACGTTCTCTTTTTGGCACCAGCTCTGGCAAATGAAAGGAAAGTTATTGACTTGATTTCCTGGGGGTGAAGTAAAGACAAAGTTGATGCCATACGGTGTCCAGGACTCAGGGGAATTGGGAGCTGGTGCTAAAAATTGCTTGATATTCTTACATATCCTGTGGTCACAGTTGCTGATATGATGGATAGAAGGGACTGTACCAAATATATATGGTGGGAATTTGGTCTGGTGGAAAAGGACCATGTAAACAAGGCCATTTTGCTGAAGGTTTTCTGCCTCTATTTCATTCCAAAAGAACTTACCAGATGGCAAAGGGATTATAAATATATCTTTTGCCTTTTTACAAAGAATTTGTGTTCTTCCCTTTTTTTCTTTCAAAATCAAGAAAAGATGGATGAGATTGAGTTCTAGACATCTTTTTGAGAAGAGAGAAAAATGACATCATGTCTGTTTTCTAGTGAAGGAGAAAACAAGGGTAAGGGAGATGTAGAAAGAGAGATGGATAGGAATAGTGGAGGTAGAGAGAGAGAGAGGGAGGGAGAGAGAGAAAGAGAAGGAGAGGAAGAGAGAGAGAGAGGGAGGCAGAGAGAGGGAGAGAGAGGAAGAGGGAGAGAGGGAGAGAGAGGGAGAGGAAGAGAGAGAGAGAGAGGGAGGCAGAGAGAGGGAGAGAGAAGAAGAGGGAGAGAGAGGGAGAGAGAGAGAGAGGAGCAAGCTTTGTGATTTTACAAAGGCTTATTAAATTCAATGAGGAGGGATTTTCTCCACCCCACCTAAATATCATCTTTTCCTTGGAGAAGCAATGTGGTTTGTAGCTCAGGAATCAGAAAGTAATTGTGAATCAGAAAAAGCTGGCTCTGAATTTGGCTTCTGATGCTAACAGTATGACCCTGGGCAAGTTATTTAATCTATATGAATTTTATTTTCCTCCTCTGTAAAATAAGTGTAATAATATCTTTCCTCAGAGGTTTGTTGTGCAGGTCAAATGAGATAAATCATGTAAGGTGCTTCAAATCCTTAAGCCTGCTTTATAAATGCTAGCTATCACCCTTATCTTGGGGATTTTAGATTTCTTCCTTCCTTCCTTTCTTCCTTCCTTCCTTCCTTCCTTCCTTCCTTCCTTCCTTCCTTCCTTCCTTCCTTCCTTCCTTCCTTCCTTCCTTCCTCCCTTTCTTTGTAAAAGAGAGGCCAAATCATGATTGGCCTACCAATTTGGGGACCTCTGGAATGGTTGATTAATAAGGTCTCCATTTCGTTACACAACATAACCAATAATGAAGGAAATTGGAGCTCCATTAAGAGAGGCCTGACCCCCCCCCAGGAACCTGGGAGGTGGCAGCTGCTCTGTTCTCCACCTGCTCAAATCCCACCTGCAAGACTTTGTATCACTCTGGGCCACCACACTTTGGAAAGGCTATTGATAAGCTAGAGTAAACAGGGTAATGAAGGTCCTAGTCAGAGGAAATGGGGAATCTTAACCTGGAAAAGAGGACTGAGTAGGGGATATGTCTTGGAGTATTTGAAGGGTGGTCACATGAAAATCTGAGCATGTTGTGTTTGGTCCTAAAGGGCAGAATCAGGATCAATGGGTGAAAGTGATCCCATCACTGTGTGTGACCTCAGGGTTTCAGTTTTCTAATCTGTAAAAGTTAGGGGTTGAACCAGACTACTAGGATCTGTTCTAGCTCTAGATCTAGTCTCCTAAGCTGCATAGAGGCAAAGTTTGGCTTGATGAAAGGAAAAGCTTATCAAAGTAGAAGTCCCAGCCTTGTGAGACCATGGGGTCATAGGTGTCAACCTGAAAGGGACATCAGAGGTCATCTAATCCATTTTTGAGGAAAATGGAGTTTCAATGACTTGC
Source organism: Notamacropus eugenii (assembly GCF_028372415.1). Classification (NCBI taxonomy): domain Eukaryota; kingdom Metazoa; phylum Chordata; class Mammalia; order Diprotodontia; family Macropodidae; genus Notamacropus; species Notamacropus eugenii. The sequence goes on from NC_092875.1 coordinate 31,533,206, forward strand.
CTGAGATCATGGAAGTAATAAGTAGTAAAGTCAGGATTTGAACGCTGGCTTTTCAATTCCAGAGCTAGGATTCCTTCCAATGGACCACACTGTAAGTTGCTTCCAGGGCACCTGAGTGGCACAGTAGATAGAGCATTGGGCTTGGAATCAGGAAGACTCATCTTTATCAGTTCAAATCTGGCCTCAGACATTTACTAGCTGTGTGAGCCTGGGCAAGTCACTTCACCCTGTTTGCCTCAGTTTCCGTATCTGTAAAAATGAGCTAGAGAAGGACATGGCAAACCACGCCAGTATCTTTGCCAAGAAAACCCCAAAAGAAGGTCACAAAGAGTCATGCCTGAAACGCCAAACAATAACTATAAAAGCTGCTTCTTATCCTACCCTCCAGAGGCTAGATGTTCACTTGCTAATAATGTTGTCGAGGGGATTTATGTTCATGGACAAGTTGGACTTGATGGCTCCTGCTGGTGACCCTGCTACCTCTGAGATCTTACGATTTGGTGAAACTCACTCTGGAATGTGTTGATTTTTTAGAGAGCTATTGTTATCTGACAGAGGTATTCTTTGGAGAGACAGAGTGGGTAATGAATAGAGAACTTTCTTTAATTTCTTTTATTACTTTTCTTCTTGGGGGGGAGCAATTGGAGTTAAGTGACTTGCCCAAGGTCACACAGCTAGTAAGTATCTGAGGTCAGATTTGAACTCAGAGCCTACTGACTCCAGGGTTTTATCTACTATGCTACAGCTTCCATTTAACTAACTCTAAAGCCACAAAAACCTACCCTTGAATCCCCCCTCAATGGCTCTGTGACCTGGTTTGTCACTTAACCTCCGAGGGTTGTAGGCCACTCTGACTGTGGTGTCTATTTACATTGGTAGAGGGATTTTCCTGCATCAATGAAATCACAGGAGTAGTTCCTATCCTATTGTTTGTCATGGTTTAAAACTGGATCCTGGGTTGCTGGTCAGAGAGGGTCTTCCTTCTGCCAGTGTGACTGGAACACAATCTCATCTTCAAGTAGAGATGGTGAATCATTTGCTCTCCAAGGCTCAGAGGACTGACTTGTTCCTGTTAGGCTGAGCAAAATTCCATTCTGGTCGGCAGTTATTTTTACAGTCCCCGTCACCATAGTGAGTAAGCCTTTACCAAACAAAATCCCGTTCCTAGTTTGGGAGGGAGAGAAGAGTGATCTGTGAGGGTCCCTCTTGTCATGGCTGGGGATAGGGTGGAGGCAGATCATGTTACCCCCCTCCTTTCCTCCAACCTCCCCCCACTCACTTTTCCCACCAACATGACTGTGTACTATGGTGAGGAGGGGTGATTGGAAGCAGGTCCAGGGGGATGAAAGTGAGGGAAGAGGGGCAGTGTGAGGTGATGGAGGGATGGTAGGATGTGGAATGTGAATACCTGGGTTTAATGCCCAGAACTGTTCTTATTTCATATGTACCCTTCACTTCACCCAATAACATGTAAGCTCTTGGAGGACAGGGCATACACACACACACACACACACACACACATACACACACAAATACACACACACGTATATGTATATACATGTATATATAGATATAGACAGATACAGATAGAGAGAGATAGCTATAGACAGACTTATAGATAGATACAGATAAAGATAGATGGAGATAGACATAGATAGACAGTCAGAAAAATAGATAGCTATAGACAGACAGGATGGTACAGCATTCAAGTGCTTTGAATCTAGAAGTCAGAGGACCTAGGTTCAAGTCTTACCCCTGATGCTTACCATCTATGTGCCTGTGGGGAAGTCATTTAACTGCTTTGTGCCTCAGTTTCCTCATCCGTAAAACAAGAAGTTTGAACTGAGATGGGCTCCAAGGTACCTTCCACCTCTAGTTCTGAGAACCTATGACCTTGGTCAAGTCACCTAGCTTCTCTGTGCCTCAGTTTCCTCATCTATAAAATGGGAAGTTTGGGCTGAGATGGGCTGTGAGGTCCCCTCCAAGTCTAGATCCTATGATTGTTTCATTCTTGTCTTTGTATTCCAAGCATAGTGTTAGTTGGTCCTTAAGTCATGAATGACCTTAGGAAAGTCATTTCCTACGATTGCAGAATCTAAGGATTGGAAAGGGCATTTAGTCCAGCCCACTCCTTTCTCCAAATAACTAATACTCCCCCTTCTCAGCCTCAATTTCTTCACCTGCAAAATAAGGAGGTCAAGCTAGGTTGTCTAGAAAGTTTCAGACTTTAATAAGTTTAGGTAAGAGAACCACTGTTGCCTGAGTTATCTGAATCTGACCTCACTAGGATATAAGCTTCCTGAGGGCAGGAACTGTGTGGATTTTGGTTTTTTTTGGTTTTATCTTTGTAGCCTCAAAACAGTACCTTACATGCAATAGCAGGTATTGGATGGATTCTGTTTTTAAGTGGGATACAGTGGAAGGAGCACTGACTTTTCGGTTGGAAGATCTGGGTTCTGATATCACCTATGACTTTTATTTGCAGTGTGATCTTGAACAAGTCTCTTCCCTTTTCTGGACCTCAGTTTTCTAATCTGTAAAATGGAGGGGAAATTGGATTAGATTGCCTTCTAAGGTAGCTTTAAAGTCTAAGTCTATGAACAGTCCAGTTGCCTTGGGCATCCTGACCATCCCAAGAGCTCATAAAATACAGAGACTTGGTTTTGACCCCATCTGGGGCTAAGGACCAGTGAGGGGGGAGGGGAGGAAGGAGAAAAGACAACAGGAAGTCCCAAGTGAAAAGTCCCTGAGTCTTTGATTCCACAGTGTCCATGTTAAGAATTGTATAAGAGAAGCACAAAGCTGGACCAATCCTTGGACCCAAGTACTGACACTTCCCTCTGCTTTTGGTGCTCCAGCTCTCCCATTCTACCGACCACAGGTTCCCTCCATTCCTAGTTTCAGTGTCTCTACAGATGACTTGTAGCCAGGAGCTTGGCTGGACAATAGAAATGCAGAAGCAGTGACCATAGTGGAGTCATTTTGGAGCTGGCCTCTCAGAAGCTCTCTGGCTTGTGAAAAACTGTCCCTCACACAGGCCAGTTCATAGGCTTAGAGCTGGAATGAGTCCAATTCAACCCTCATTTTACAGATGAGGAACCTGAGGCCCAGAGAGGTTAAGTGATCACACAGCTAATGTCAGAAGAGAGATTTGACTCATGGCCCTTCGTCTGGGTCTGGAGTCAGTGCTTAACACAGTGCCTAGCACATGGTAGGAGTCTAATCAGTGTTTACTAATGCCTGCAGAATGTGTTTGAGGTGGGATTTGAGCTCATATCTCCCTGATTCCATGTCCAGTGTCCTATTCATTACTTCACAAATACCTCTGCTATTACTGTAGTCTTTGGGTCCTAAAGGTAGCGGAAACAAATGGTCATCCCCAAGTTACCTCAGCTCAGAATTCTCTCAGCAGTGATAGTTTCTTGAGATCAAGGAGATCACATGGAGGTGTCAGGTATAGACATGGCTTTGGGGAGGCTTGCAATGATAATGGCCAGGGTTCCAAAGATGAACACTTGTCAATGGACAAGACTGCATTTTTCCCTGCTATATAGACCAAGGGTCAGTGGGAGAAGTGAAGAAGGTATGGTTTCTCCAATGGTAGAATCAGACATTTTGAACTGGAAGGGGTCTCAGAGGACATCGGAGTCAACCTGTGCATCTTCTAAACAAACAAACCCAGAGAAGTGATAAAGCTTGTCCAAGGTCATAGATGCAGAAGATGGCAGAGAATCAGGTCCTCCTCCAACTCCCCACTGTAGCATACTGCCTCCAATCCAGTGCCCAGTATAAGAGAGCCTAGGGGAAGGGCCCAAAGCCAGGTCTAGATTTGCCCATATGGATTATTTGTGGCTTGTGGTGTTTTTTTCCATAGCAATCCCCCCCCCCCCCATTACCCAGAATACTTCTGGGAACTCCTTCCCCACAAGCACGGACACATCTGGTGTATGCTTATGAGAAACAGATTGGTTTTCCTATTATACCAAGTCAAGCATACTTAGGAAGGTAAAGCCTCCCGGTACCTCCTCCTTTCCCACCTCCCCCAACCCCAGCCATTAGGAAGGAGTTTGTGGAACATCCTTTACGTAGCCTTATTTATGTTTCCCCTTCTCCCTTCTCTTCATAGATTAGCAAGACTTGGGGACCTCCTGGGGTCTCTCAGAATCCTCAGCTTCCTTCAAGGCTCATCTCCACTGGCACCTCCTATAGGAAACCTTTCCTGATTCCCTCCCTTTCTCCTCCTCCTCCTCCTCCTCTCATATATTTACTCATCTCTTTGCCTGTTGTACACTTCTTTTCCCATAGAAAGGCAGCTCCTTCAGGGCATAGCCTGTCTGGTCTTTCTGTCCCCCTATCATCTGGCACAGGATGGGAGACGCTGAATATGTACTTATTGGCTGATTGGTTAAGAACAAACACTTGTGGTTTTATTTTAATTTTTGGATCCATATGTTGCCAGCATTTGGTGGAGTAGATCATTTGGGGAAACCCATCCATTCCAGAGGTCAGTCCCCTTCTCCTAGTTTTTTCTTCCTTTTCCCTTCTCTCCCCATCTTCTACCCTCTCCCCTCCTTCCATTCCCATTCTTCACCTTCCTTCTCCTTCCCTTCTTCTCTGTTTCCCTTTCTTCCCTCTTCTCTTTTCCCTTCCCTTTTCTCCCCTTCTTTTTTCCTCTCTTCCAAGCATCTCTTTTTTTATTTATTTAACTTTTAACATTCATTTTCACAAAATTTTGGGTTACAAATTTTCTCCCCTTTTATCCCCTCCCCCCCGCAAGCCCAAGCATTCTAATTGCCCCTGTGACCAATCTGCTCTCTCTTCTATCATCCCTCTCTGCCCTTGTCTCCGTCTTCTCTTTTGTCCTGTAGGGCCAGATAGCTTTCTTTACCCCTTTACCTGTATTTCTTATTTCCTAGTGGTAAGACCAAGCACCTCTTGAGAGAGTATTGGGCACTGAGTTCGGGGCTAAAACTTTGCCTCTGTCAATAACTGGCTTGGGCCACTCCCTTCTGTTCCCTGAGCCTAGTTACCTCACCTTTAAGGTAGGGGTCTCAGTACTTGTTCCTCTTACTTCACTGGGTTTGAGTCAGGTGATGAAGCTACATCAGATGCTTAGGAATCCTTCAGGTGCTATATAATGGTAGCCATTAATGATACTAATTCTTACCAATAAGATTTAGAGCTAGCAGAGACCGTATCATCCAACCCCCTCAGTTTATGGAAGGGGAAACTGAGGCCCAGAATGGAAAAGTGACTTGTCCAAAGTCACACCAGTAGTAAGGGAGGGAGTCAAGGTTAGAGAACCCAGTAAGAAAGAGTGTAGTTCCCTTACATCAGACTGTCTCATGTCTCCTGTTAAAAAGAAAAAAAAAAAGAAAAAAGTCAACATATTGTCTGTAGCTCTCTCTCTGCCTCCAGAGGAATTCTAGATCAAAATGAACTGGCCTTTCATCATAGGAAATATTTATTGAATATCAATAGTGTGCTAGCAAGTACAGCCTGTGTTGGAAAAGAAAAAGCAGCCAGGATTTTATATGTACACATACACACAAATACATTCATTTATATATAAATATATGTAATATATTAATACTTATATATGTATATACACCCACATATCCATTTATACATGAATATATACATGCAAACACACATTTATTTATATATAAACAGATAATATATTTTCATATGCATATATGCTCACATACATTTATATGTAAATGTCTAATATTTCCATATATACTCTCTCTCTCTCTCCATATACATATTCTTCTTAGAACGTATCAGTCCCTTGTCACTAATAAACAATGTAACAAGGAAGTACATTTAAGCCAAGCAATTCTACGCATTGGCCTTGTTTGACAATGTACATACCCCATTTCACACGTGTAGTCCACCACCTTTGTCATTAGACTTGGGAGAACCCAGAGTTCAAAGTAAGTCGGTTCCTTGGTCGATTCCTCTTGTAGAAGTGGGAGTTCATTAGAGAGGTGGCCTGGTCTTTCTTACTTCTCCCATCATCCCCACTCTTAATGGGTGGGTTGGAGATGTCTTTAGTACAAGTTGATTCCTGGAGCTGGAATGCCTGCCTTGGCTAGTGGCAACTCTGAACCACAGAGGAGATAAGATGGTGTTTGGGGCTCTGTCTCTTCCCAGCTGGGGCAAGCTCAGTCACGTATGCCCAGGTAGCTTGATGTGTCCCTCTAGGATAATAAGACGTTGTGTGTCCTTTCATCTGTCTTTGCTGCAAAGGCTGGAGTCATGAGTGGAACCTTAAAGTGAATTCATGTCTCTGAGCAGAAGGACATATTTTTCAGAGGGGTGGCCCCAAGATCACAGCTGCAGTTGAAATGCCCAAGACTCATGTCTCTGGGTACCTCAGCCTAACTCACTTTGTTGACACTGCCATGGATCTCATTTGATTGAATGAGGCCTTCTGTCACAGTATTTTCTGTGGGGGAATGCAGACCTACTCGATAAGTGGCTGGTCCATAGAGTGCTGGTCTTGGAAAGTCTGTTCTCTGTTCTTGTCCTTATATCCTGGTCTGAAAAGTGAAGATATTGGTTTCTAAGGCCATGGAGCTTCCACTGGTGATGTTCTCTGTTCTAAGGCCCCTCCGTGCTCTGACATTCCCTGTTCTAAGGCCCTCTCCTGTTCTAATACTCTCTGCTTTAAGATTTGCTTGCATCCTGACATGGACATTATAAGATTCCTCCAAGCTCTGATATTCCACATTTTAGAGTGCTTCCTAGCTCTGAAAGCCTGATTTCTTTAAGCTCTGGTCTTCTGTGTCCTAAGGTTACATCAGTCCCAGCTCTGACATGACTAGGCCCCTTCTGGCTCAAATATTTGAGAATGCTTCCCAGCTCTGATATTTTATAATTCTATCTTACAGAAATAAGAATTCCAAGCCCAATGTTGGGATGATATTTGGGGATGATCATGGGGGGCACAGCAGAGAGTGACCTCTGGGTACCCTTCAGATCATACCATGGGAGAGGTAGGCCCAGTTCTAACTTGGATTCTAGTTTGGGGCCTTGCTGTGTGATGGGGGAAATGAATATAACCTCCCATACTCTTGTTTTCTTAACTGCTCAAAGTGGGGCAGACAAATCTTAATGACTGTTAATCCATCTCCCCATGTTATTGGCCAGAATTGAGTAGTAAAAGCAATGGTAAATCACTTTGTGAAAATAAAGGCTCATGTGATTATTTATTATTTACATGGGACCAAATCCCTGACTTGGGATTCCCTTTGCCAGCCCCACCTGCTGGGTATACATACTGAATGAGAATAACCTCCCTAATGTATTAGAAGTTAATAACGTGGGTAGGGATCATGAGGTGCCTTAGAGGCAGCTCCCCCCACCTTAAAAAATTACTGAATAAATGGCTAGTGAGAGGACTCCCTTGATTGGCTAGAATGGGATTTTATGGTCTCTTGGTTCACCCCAACTGGCTTCTCTATTAGCTTGGAAAACCCTGCCAAGCACTGGGTAAGGTAATTGCCAGGGGGAGACTAGCCAGGACCCTGCCACCTGCTGCCATGAATAGCCAATTCAGGCGCTGTGGTCTAAACAGTGAAGCTGGATCCTTCGTTAGCAGGCAGGCCAGGCAGGCTGTAGGGCTGGGGGTTTCAATATTCCCTTGTAAGGTTTTACAACCTCGAACCCTGGCAACAATGGCGGCATTCACTGAGCTCACTCATGCAAGACAAAATGCAGAAAGGGGGCCAAGTCCACAAGCCCTGCTTAAGGTGAGCAGAGGGCATCTCATGGGCTTGAGCCTGGGCCAGGAGTTAGATTCTTGGCCCCTAGACTGAGCTGAATCTCTGCATTGTGTGGTGTCAGTGTTATGGGGAACCCAACCAGCATGTAGTAATAGCAGCCAAAGCAATTCTTGGGCTTTATATTGACTGGGGATCTCCAACCAGTCAGTCTTCACTTTTTTTGGTAGAATTTCATTCATTCATCAATAACAACTGACATTTTCAATAGTACTTTGTATATATTATCTCACTTGAAACATGACACCCCATCTCTTCTTGCTCAGTCTTTGCACAGGCTATACCCCTTGCCTGGAACACAATCCCTCCTTGCCTCCATGTATTGGGATTCTGAGCTTCTTCTGATGCTCAACTCAGTTGGCATCTCTTGCAAAAAACCTATGCTGATCTTCCCACCTCTCCCCCCCACAATAAAATTCTTCTATGTACTGTTAGGGTATTATCTTTTCTGACAGAATATGAGTTTCTTGAGGGCAGGGATAGTCTCATTTTTGTCTTTGTAGCCTCACTTGTGCCAGGTCACAATGTCTAACACATAGTAGGTGTTTAATAGCTGCAGCTAGGTGGCACAGTAGATAGAGTGCTAGACCTGGAGTCAGGAAGACTTATCTTTCTGAGTTTATATCTGGCCTTAGATACTCGGTACCTAGTTTGTGATCCAGTGCAAGTTACTTAACCCTGTTTGGCTCAGTTTCTTTATTTGTAAAGTGAGCTGGAGAAGGAAATGGCAAATCACTCCAGTATCTTTGTCAAGAAAACCCCAAATGTGGTCGTGAAGAGTCATACACAACTGAAACAATAACAATAACAAAAAGTGCTTAATAAATGCTGATTTATAGAATCCCAACATATCCCCAGTGGGTAGGTGCTACAGATATTAGCCTTGTGTTACAGATGTGTCTCAGAGATTTTAAGTCATTTCAGGCCCAACAGGTTGTAGTCACCATACCATGTTCCTTCTCTGCCTAGTTCCTTGAAATGGTGTCCATAAGAGGATAGCCAGAATGATGAAGAGCCTTGCCTTCAAGTCATGAGGATTAGTTGAAGGAAGTGGAGATTTTTAGCCTGGAGAAGAGGAAACTTGGAGTCACAGGAGAGCTCTTAAATTTTCTGAAAGGCTGTAATGTGAAAGGGCTGTTCGATTTGTCTTGGTTGGTCTGGGAAGGTAGAAACAGGAATAATGGACAGAATTTACAAAGAGGAAGACAGGTTAATATCCACAGGGAAAACAGAAAAACAAACAAACAATTTAGCAACAACAAAACTAAACCAACTTCCCACCAACTAGCTGGCCCCAAATGGAATGAGATAACTTGAGAAGTGATGAGTTCTTCCTTCTTGGAAGCCTCCAAGCAGAGGCTTGACAACCACCTTTGCAGATGCGTTATAATGGGGATTCCTTTTGTATATGAATGAGTTGGACTAGATGGCCACTCAGGACCTTTCCAACTCTCAAATTCTTTGATTCTGTAATTGGTGAAAATTGATCCTGACCAGGTTGCTCACTAAGTCACACAAAGGTTGTTTTTTTTTCTCCCCCTAATATATCCACTTCTCCATGGCTGTATCCAAGAGTGACTGAAAAATTTTGGGGTACCAATGTTTGGTCCTTCTTATCAAAAATGATGTTGACCAGTGTCCAACAATCAATCAATAATCATTGTTGTTTGGTCACATCTGACTCTTTGTGACTCCATTGGGGGTTTTCTTGGCAAAGATACTAGAATGCTTTGCCATTTCCTTTTCCAGCTCATTTTACAGATGAGGAAACTGAGGCAAACAGAGACTACTGACTTGCCCAAGGGCACACAGCTAGTCAGTGCCTGAGGTCCTATTTAAACTTGAGAAAATTAATCTTTCTGACTCCAGGCCAAGGGACTAAGCACCTACTGTGCTGCTTAGTACCAGACACAAATAGAAATGAATCCCTCCTGATCACATACTGACTTAGAAAATCACAACTTAACATTATCTAGGTTGTGTTATATTCTTTTTTGTTTTGTTAAACATTTCCCAATTACATTTTAATCTAGTTTCGGTCTCACTCTGGAGCTGTCTGCTGTAGATAACCTTTGCCCTGCCCTGTACAAAAACAAAACAAAACAAAACAAAACAAAACAAAACATGTACACTTCTTTTGTTTAAAAAAGACCCTTTCTATTTTCACCCTGTTTTGTGTTGTGTAGATTAGGTCTCTGCTAGAGGCTCTCCCCTGCCATGTACATCCTTCTGCTTCCATTCTGATGTCTCTAAATTGAAGTTGTTATTAGCACTGTCACATTCCAGCCCAGATAAGAGCCTCAAAGATCTAATGAATCAACAAACATTTATTAAGCACCTACTGTTCCAGGCATTGTGCTAAACTTTGGCATTGTAAAGAAAGGCAAAAACAGTTCCCATCCTTAAGGAGGTCACATCCAAATGGGGGACAGAGGCAACATGTAAATAAATAGATTCATACTAGTCACATGCAGAATTGGTGGAATAAAAGGAATGGTTCTAGAAGCTAGGGGATGCCAGTGTAGCCAAATCATTGAGTGTGTGGAAGGGAGTAACAGACAAGAATTCCGGAGAAAGGGGACAAGTTGTGAAAAGCTTAACATGTGAGGTGGTGTTGGGAAGACAATTGGAGTTCCTTGGAAAGAGGTACTATGTAAGGATGGAGTGGTTATTCTAAACAATCGCCATTATGCTTAGGGGAATGCTAATAATCAAAAACAGGATTTGGTCTTTGCAGAATATAATTTTGGCACTTGGCAATATTACCTTGCACTTTGAGAATTCTATTAGGTCTGCTGATATAGTCCCTTGTAAAATCTGGGGGCCAACATTTTCAGGCCATTTTCCCTTAATTAAAAAAAATAAACATCTCAATATTAAAAAAGAAAGGAAGCCCCCACCCCCATCTCCCATCGGTTCTTCTGGAATGCTGACAGCGTGTACTCTGGGATGAAGTAGGCCGAATGCAATTGCCATCTCGCTTCATTGACTCTTACATGTGAGGGAGAAGAAAAGGGAGAGGGGGAGAGAGAGAGAAGAGAGAGTGAGAGAAGTTAAAGAGAGACAGCGACAGAGAGACAGAGAGAGAGAGAGAGAGAGAGAGAGAGAGGAAGGAGAGAGAGGAGAAAGACGGAGAGAGAGACAAAGAAGAGAGAGGAGAGAGAGAAAAAACAGAGAGAGAAAGAGAGAGAGAGAAAGAAGAGAAGGGAGGAGAGAGAGTGTTTGTAATTCAAACTGTGTAATGGAAAAAAATACAAAGTAGGAGTCAGAGGCACATTTGACTGAGGCCCATTAAACAAAATTCATTTCATTAAACCTTTTAGCCCTAAAGGGTGGTTCTTTTGGGAGTGGTTGTTGGTTAGGGTTTAATCACATAGTGGTAGAATGCATAGGGTTAAAAGCTGAAAGGATATTTCAGCAGGGAGTAGAAGGGCTGGAAGATACCTTAAAATAGAGCAGAGCAGGGTCTGAGAAAGAGGGGATGTCAGAGCTGGGAGGGGCCTTAGAACAGGGAATGTCAGAGCTGGGAGGGTCTTTAGATCACACCTAATCCACTCCCCTCATTTGACTGAGGAGGAGAACATTTTAGAGAAGGTAAATGACTCACTTAAGATAATGTAGGGTGTCGGCAGCAATTGGAATAACAGAACGTGGGCCTCTGCCTCCTAATCCTCTGAAATTTTGGAGGCTGGCTCCATGGAAGGAGATCCAATACTTTGCCAAAGGGCATCCTGGTCAGATGTGGATGAGAAAGAGTGGGCAGCTTCCATGAGAGATACCTTCTCTTTCAGAGACGGCTGCCAGAGGCTCAGCTTTTGGTCTTTTAGATCAGACTAACCTATCTGCTCTCCCCCTTTCCAAACTCCTCCTCCCCCTACTTAGAACCAGGAGGTGTCAGAGAACACATCTCCCCTGGATACTGGGGCTAGCTAGGAGTTCACAGAAGTAAAACCTGTAAAAGTTTGAGGGGCACAGGTGGGGCAACATGGTCCTGCTCAAAAAAGTCCCAGTTAGAGCTGGTTCCTCCCTCTGTCCAAATTTGAGAAAAGTAACTGTACAATAAATCAAGCGTTGTCTTACTTCACATAGTGGGGAGAGTGAGGAGATCCAAGTTCTGGTCCTTTCTCTTCATGGAATGTTGCGGGTGGTCCTGAACAAGTCCCTACCCTTTTTTGGTCCTCAGTATCCCCATCTGTAAAATGATGGCATTAGGCTGTTAGAGCTAGAAAGGACCTTAGAGATTATGATTGTATGTGTGAAGATATGGAATTCCTTAACCTGAGAAGTGGTGGGAAATGATAATAATTATTCAGCAGCCAGGGCAAGTCACCAAGTGGACAAACATTTAAGAGGTCATTGAGTATCAGGCACCGTGTTAGGTCCTGGTGATAAAAAGGAAAGAAAAAACAAACACACAGTCCTTGCCGTCAAGGAGCTCATGCAACATGCAAACCACTGTGGACAAGCAAGACACTTATAATAGCTAGAATTTAGATAGGTTTGCAAAGCAATTTACATGTGTAAGATCTTTTGGTCCTCCCCACAACTCTGGGAGGTAGATGATATTATTATCCCGGATTTTTGTTGTTGTTAAGTCATGTCTGACTCTTTGTAACCCCATTTGGGGTTTTCTTGGCGTGGTTTTTTTTCCTTCTCTAGTTCTTTTTACAGATTAAGAAACTGAGGGAAACAAGGTTAAGTGTCTTGGCCAGGATTGTGTAGCTAATTAGTATCTGAGGCTAGATTTGAAATCAGGGTTTCTTGTGCGGAGTAGAAAGCTGAATCAGTCACTCTCATGGCTGTGGGTAGACAACCCCCCCCCCCCCCAACTCACTGATGGATTTGAGACTCTTTGCTTACCTTCAAGCTGGTTTAGCCCATCTGCCTAGATCATTTTACCAAGGTCTGTGCATGCTATAGCTTCTTGGAACCACAGATGAGAGTTGGGTGAAGGTGGATACCAAAGGTGGATGAGCAGCCTTGAAAAGGACTCAGCAGCCCTCACCCTAGAGCTGCTAGTCCTTCCTGAACACCCCAAGCATGTGAAGACTTCCCTTCATGTGTTAGGAGGGTGAGAACAGTTTGCTCCAATGGCCAGCAAGGTGGCTGAAGCAGGTGCCGTCCAGTGCTACGAGCTTTGTCAGATATGAAAGATGCCAAGGTCGTCTACTGCATCCTGGGCCATCACCAGTCATCTTGATCTTTGTCCTGCCAATGGGCTTCAATGACTCTGGGAGAGAGAGTGAGGTTGATGACTTTGTACAACTCTATCTCACTTACATTCAACTGGCCCATGTGTCAAGACATCACCCCAAAGGACAAATAGCAAATAAGACCCCTCTCTATGATACATCATGCATATAGCTGTTCAGTTGGGAAGAAAGGGGAGGATCTAGGCTGTGATACAGACATTGTCTAAGTCACTTTTATTTTTTCACATTTTCAATATTTTCATCTCATATCTATGTATTTATATATAATATATTTATATTTTCTAGACCAAAGAGCAACATCTATTTTTAAAGTGAACCCAATATTTTAAACACACCTATGTTTTCCAGTAAAGAGTACCCAGTGGTTCCCAGAAGTACGGTGAGACAGAAGGTCACTGCCAACCACAGCCCTTTCAGTGGGGAGGCCAGAGTTCTCTCAGCCTCTTCCAACTTGGGGTCCCAATATCAGTGTGAGAATGGCGTCTCCAGTACCTCCCAGGATCTGCTGCCCCCTCCCAACCCATACCCGCTGTCCCAGGAGCATGGCCAGATTTACCATTGCACCAAGAGAAAAGGTAAGCCTTCTCTCCCCACCATCTTTCCTCCCCATTGTCTTCTCTCTCTTCTCTCCTTTCTCACTCCCACCTAATCCCATGATGCTCTATACCCCTTCTGGGTTCTCACCTCATCCATGTTGGAGAGTTTGGGGTAGATTTTTTAGTTACCATGAAGCCACAGGTTGGATGAAGATTTTGGCAATCAACAAGCATTTGTTAAACACCTACTGTATGCCAGCTGAGGATTAAAAAGGAAAAAAAAAACAATGAAATGAATACAAAGGCATCTGGTTACTAAAGTGTTATCTGGAAAATAGATTTTAGAGAGGTCATTGAATCTAATTTCCATGGGAGGAAACTGAGGTCCAGAGAAGGGAAATTATTTATCTGAGATCAGACCCTAGCTGACTTAGAACCTAGCTAGAACTCCAGTCATTTGACTCCTCTATTCCAGGGCTTTTTCCATGATGCAATATTGTCTAAAAAAACTGCTCCAGTCATGCCCAGACTGGAACTCATTTAGATGATATGGCTGTTTTGTGTGGCAAAGCATTCTGGGCTTGGACTCAGGAGTCCTAGTAATATCCCTGACATTTATTAACTGTGTGACCATGGGCATATCACTTACCCTTTCTGTTCCTGAAGCCACATTTTTAATAACACCTGTAGGACCACAGGGTTGTTGTGTGGATCAAATAGAACTTTTCAAACCTCAACGTATTATATAAATGTGAGCTTGTTTCTGTTGCTGTTAATATTATCATAAGTCTTGGGGATATTAAGTTTCATCCAGGTAGCCAGACCCAGGAATAAGGACCTGGTGTCTTGATTCTCTCCATAAAGTTTCCCTGGGCTGGTAGAGTGAGCTGGGCTGTACATGGATTGGAATCAAGAGGATCTGAGTTCAAATCCTCCTTCCTACTCTTCCTGTCTGTGTGACCATGGGAAAGTCACTTAAGTGATCAATTTAAAAGCTTTTATTAAGTATCTACTGTGTGAGGAGTTAGAAAGATAACAGGTAAAGTTCTCTAAGAGGTAGCTCTTTAGCTAGAAGACCTGGATCAGATAAAAAATATCCAATCAGGGGTGTGCTGGAGCCAGCTCAAACTGACTTGAGAGAGCCTATTGTTAAATTTTTAGTGTGAGCATTTACACCATAGAATTTGGCAAATGCTACATATAAGGGTTTGATTTATTGTTTTGTTGATTATCAAGATTTAAAGGAAGTAATAGAGAAAATGTTAAGAATTCAGGTTCACTTTAAAGTGTATCATGAATCCATTTTTTCCCCTCGAGAGCTGGTTGTTAAACATTTACCAGCACATTCCTGCTTTCAATCCAATCCACTCCAATTCAACAAATCATTAGCAGTTGCCCACTGTGTATTCAGTGCTGGGAAGTAGAAACACAACCTAATAAATGATCCCAGTCTTCAAGTAGTTTATATTCTAGGACCAAATAGTAGGTAATGGTTCTGTTCTATCATTCAGTCACATCCAACTCTTTGTGAGCCCTTGAACCATATTGTCTCTGGGTATTCTTGGCAAAGATACTGGAATGGTTTGACATTTCTTTCTCCAGTAGAGTGAGGCAAACAGAGGTTAAGGGACTTGCCCAGGGACACTCAGTGAATGAGTGTCTGAGGCTGGATTTGAACCCAGGTCTTCCTGATTTCAAGCCCAGCGCTCCATCCATTGAACATCTAGCTGCCTATATTACATAACAGATGTAAAAACTGAACTCAGGTCCCCTGACTACAGACCCAGGGTACTTCCCAATCTTACTTGCCTTCATTATCTCTATAACCAAAGTGAGCCATTTCCCCATCCATGTGAGAGAGCTACACAGCTGCTCAAATCCCTGCTGATTGTTTTCATGTTTTGTTTTGTTTTGAACTTCTTAACAAGTGGACTTTGGTTAAAGTGTGATTTTCGTCTTGGAATCCAGATTCTAGAGGAATCCATGTGTCCCTTCCCATCCCCTACCCTCTCTTTGGAAAGCCAGGTTTCTCTGACCCCTTATTCTGGGTCTGGGCTCCCTCAGATCAAGGCCTTGTTCCCAGACTTTCCCAGCTTACCTGATGCACATTTCAATGATCCAAGCTTCAAAAGCCTGAACAGTATCACTTGAAAGGGCCCTCTGGCAACGTTCCCAGCATATCTACTCTTGACACATGTACACAAACATTTCTGAATCTCCTTTTCCAGCGATTGGCTGAGTTGCTCTACGGACCAGGCATGGAAGGGCTTTCTCCCAGCAGATGAGCCCGATAACATGGTCCTTGCAAGACACCAGCAGGGGACCCATTTTAAATGCACCATCTTTTATGTCTTCTGCTTATCGGCCATGGGCCCCTCAGTGTAGAGTTCCAGACTCTACTGTGGGCCATCCAGACTCAGGACTGGAGATAGGGGTCCCTGGGGGCCTCCATGAAGAGTCACAAGGTTTGAATTATAAAACACCATCGATTAAATTAATACCAGACCCAAAGAAGGGGGAGGAAGAATTTGAAAAAGAAATCCATGCTCTTTATAGATTAAATATTTACAGTAAAGTGCATGTAAATAAATTCTTCTAAATGCATTTGGAAATCTTGGAATACCTAATGGGTGACTGCAAACTTGATGTCATAAAGTTGCAGTCCTTGTTAAGCTAGGATAGATTTTTCCAAGATTCAGTGTAAAAGCCCCTAAGGTTCACAGACCTCAACATGGAAGGTACCTTTGAGGATCTCTTAGCAAAAACTTCTCATTTTCATCAGAAGGAATCTGAGGTTCAGAGAGTCTACGTGACTTGCTCAGTCACACAGCTAATTAATTAGAGGCTGACCTAGGAATGAAATTCATGTCCTATGACCTCAAATGCCAAGGTCCTTCTATTGTATCATGAAGAGGCAGGTAGGAGAAAGATGCTAAACTCATGTTTAGAGTCAGGGGACTTAAGTGTCTTCCAATTGGGAATGAGTTGGAGCCAACTCAGACTGACTCAAGAGAGCTGGTTGTTAAATTTCACTATGAGCATTTATGCTTTGGAAATTGGCAAATGTTACAAATCTGAGTCTTGGAACCAACTCAGACTGGCTTGAGAGAGCTGGTTGTTAAATTTCAAATCAGAGTCTTGGCTCTGTCTTCTTACTACCTGTGTGGCTTTGGGTAAGTTGTTTAACCTCTCTGCCTCAGTTTCCTCACCTATAAAAGAAGGAAATTGCATTTGATAAACTCTAAAGTCCTTTTCAGCTCTAAAACTATGACATTGTGATCATGGGCAAGTCCCTTTCCCTCTCTGTGCCTCAGTGAAAGTAAGAGAGCCAATGGTTCTTTCCCATTCTGTATCTAAGATCCTATAATAGAGATGAGAGGGCAAAATCTGCTGATGGAAGCCACTGCCGCAGTGACTGGACAGCCCTATGGCAGCGTGCCTCAGCCTCCATGCCTGCCTGACTGATTTAACCTTTACAGAAATCTCTGCCCTTCTCACCCTGCTAGCTTGCCTGTCCCAGAGAAGTGACAGGCAACATTCCAGCCCATCTCTGACTGCTCTGAGTCCAGACAACTGCAGACCATTCATCATGGGCGTCCACATTGTAAGGTGATAAGGAATCAGCAGAAATTTCCTTCCAGTTTGGAACCCCTGTTAAGTGATGTCTCCCTGGGTGGTTTCCCTACCCCCCGTCATCTCCATTATCTCATTTCCCCTCATTGTCACTGGGGAGACAACTATCTCTTTACCAGTGAGCTCCTGAGCTGGGGCCCATGTGATGGGAAAGGGCCAGAGTTGGTCAGAGGGATGGATGGAGCCCTTGTGTTTGGACTCTACTGTCTCCTGCCTATCTGTCTCCCAGTGGATTGAGCCAGCCGGGGAAAGGTCTTTTATCAATGTCATGAAGCAAGGGGGCAGGCCGGGGCCTGGGAGAGACCCCCACTGGGCCCCTCCACTGGCTGCTGGGAGTAGAGCAGCTCCATTCTTGTTTTCATTTCTCCCCCCACCTAAGGAATCAAACAATGACCACCAATAGGCAGAATTTCACTGAAAGAATCAGAGTAAGTGAGGAGCCCATCACTGAGTTTGCTTTTAAAAGGAGAGCCAGGAATGAGGTAGGGTGAAGGGATTGAAATCCAGACTCCCGTATGTCTGGTGCTTCTTAGCATGGGGATACGTTGGATGAGCTTAGTATCAGGAAGACCTCCCTTCCAATCTTGCCTGAGATACTAGCTGTGTGATGCAAGCAAGTCACTTAACCTCTCCCAGGCTCAGTTTCCTCATCTGTAAAATGGAAGGATGGGCCTTGATGGCCTCTTAAGGTCTTTTCTAGCTCTAAATCTATAATCCTATGGCACTATGACTTGGAGTCAAGGAGAACTGGGTTTCAATCTCAAGTCAAGTAACTTCCATGAATCTGAAAGCCTGAAAGATGATAACACCTACTTCAGAGGATTGTTTTGGGGGACAGATGAGATAATGTGTGTAAAGTGACCTCTGAACCTTAAAGCACTAAGAACACGTTAGTTATTATTTTTTCAAAAAATCATTGATGTCCTTAACCTCCCAGAATCCTTTTCATTGTATCAATGCAGGCTTATATCCAAAATGAAACCATTTGCCTAGGACTATGATTTACTAATCATGTGATTTTTTTGATGATCTGTGGGTCTCAGTTTATTTCTCTGTAAAACTGAGATAATAATATCTATGGTACCTGCGTCCCAGGGTTGTCAAGGCTATCATAATAAAGGCAACAGCAAAGATAGGAATTAACATTTGTATGACATCTACTATGTGCTAAGCACTTCGTAATTATGATCTTGTTTGATCCTCACAATCCTTGGAAGTGGTTGCTATGATTATACCCATTTGATAGATGAGGAAATTAAGGCAAATGGAAGTTGTCAGGGTTATACAACTAGGAAGTATATGAGGCTGGATTTGAACTCAGGTCTTCTCCACTCTACACCTGATAATCTATGTATTGCCCCACCGAGAAGCCAACGTAAAGCTTTGATGTGCTGTGTGACCCTTGACATGTCATTTAACCTTTCTCCACCTCAATTTCCTCTTCTATAAAATGGGGGTAATGATACTTCAGTCAGTCGAATAACATTTATTACGTACCTGGCACATATCAGATGGGGTAACTAGGTGGGGAAGTGAATAGAATGCTTGGTCTGAAGTCAGGACGACTCATCATCTTCCTGAGTTCAAACTTGGCCTCAGACACTCACTAGCTGTGTGACCCTGGGCAAGTCACTTAATGCTATTTGCCTCAGCTTCCGCATCTGTAAAATGAGATAGAGAAGGAAATAGCAAATCACTCCAGAATCTTTGCCAAAAAAACCTCAAAAGGGGTCACAAGGAGTCAGACATGACTGAAAAATTACTGAACCACAACAAATGTGACAGACAATGTGTTAATCGATGGGGATACAAAGAAAGGAAAATGACAATCCGAGCCTTCAAGGAACTCATGGTCTAAGCTTCCCAGGATTTGCAAATCTTAAAGAATTATAGAAATACAAGTGATCATTGTTCTATGGCCTTAGTCCTCTCCCAGCTCTCACATTCTCTGTTCTAAGGTCTCTCCCAGCTCTCACATTCTCTGTTCTAAGGTCCTTCCCAACTCTTTTTGTTCCAGTTCTAGGATTCCAATAAGTTCTGACATTTTCAATCCTAAAGCCCCTTTCAGAACTCTGACATTCTGTGTTCTAGAGTCCTTACCAGCCCTTACATTCTATATTTTAAGGTTCCTCTCTTGGCTCTCAGATTCCATGTTCCAGACTCATCCTAGTGCCTCTTCTGTCCAGTGAAGAGATTTGTATTGTATAATCTCTAAGAACCTTCTAAAGATTGGATTAATTTTGTTTCTTTCTTAAGTGCCTTATTTAAATCCTTATTATTATTTTTAAGCTGCTTGTTTCAGTAGAATAGGGAAGGGTAAAAAACCACCCAGAACGAGATACTCTGTGAATTATTTTAATCCAGTCTAACCTTGCGTGTTGTAGGTGTCTAATAAATGTTTACTCATGGCAGCCTTGAGTGAGTTGGCCTGTGAAGCAACCTGCCCTGAACATTTATTCTAGTTAACATCCTTAAAGTTTGAGATATCCCTTCTATAAATTGTCTCAAATATGGAACGAAGTTTTCATTTTCATAAACAATCCTTGAAGGAAATGAGCCATGTTCAAAGGGTATCGAAACATTTGGGGGTTAGAGATTTTTCTGTTGTTTCTATTGCTGGACTTTTTCCAGAAACTCCATATGTCCTGAAGGTGCAGTAATAATCATGGTAGCTAGCATTTATAGATTGCTTTGAAGTTTGCAAAGACCTTTGTATATATTCATTCAACAATTCAAGGAGATCTGTGTGAATAATGGGCATGATATAAGGAAACTGAGGCAGAGAGCAGCTAAGTGACTTTCCAAGAGTCCCACAGCAAAGTGTATGAGGCAGGATTGGAATCCAAATTTTCTTGACTCCAAGTTCAATAGTCTAAGCACTATATTTCACCTGCCAATGTGGGCACTTAAAGGCCACTAGGTTGAGGTTTCGTTATTGGCTGCTGCTCCTTTGCCCTCCCTGATTCTGAAAGTTCAAGGTGTATTCCATACAACACAACCCATAGTATAGTACAAAGGAGGAGATGCTGAGAATCAGGAGGCCTGCACTCCAGGCAGTCCTGTTACTAAATAACTGTTTGATCTAAAATGTTGTATTTTTTTTCTAGGACTCAGTTTTCTCAGTTGGAAAAATGAGGGGGGAAGAGTATCATTCCAAGTGTGAAATGCTGCCCTGTTCAGCTCAGAAAGTCTGTATTCTTAGGGTCCTTCAGCTTTTAATGGGGGATGTGGTGAGGTGCCCCATGTTAGGGATAAACTTTCTAACAATTTTGAGTCATCCAAAGGGAAAATGAGCTGTCTTGAGAGGTAGTAAGTTCAGGACAATTTGTTGGAGATGATGGAGAGGTGAGTCGGGTTAAGAAACAATTGTACCAAATAACCTTTGAGGTCCCTTTCAACTCGGATTTTTCATGATCTAAGGCCCCTCCCTGTTTTAGGACCCTCTCCAAGCTCTCACATTCTGTATTCTAAAGACCCTTCCTTCATCTTTGGTATTCAGTGTCTAAGGGGGGCTCTGCTATTGTGTTCTAAACTCCCTTTCAGCTCTGATATTCCATGTTCTACAGTCCCTCTGAGCTCTGAAACTCCATGGTTTAAGGTCTATTCTAACTTTGGTCTTTCATGTTCTAAATTTCTTCCCAGCTCTGACATCCTTTGGTCCGTAGAAAGCGCTCCTAACTTGGACATTTTCTGTTCTAAGGACTCTTATAGTTCAAACATTCTAGATTCTAAACCTCTTTCCAACATTAATGTTCTATGTGTTAGGATTTCTATTTAGAGTCCAAACCACCAAATCCATTGTTTTTAATACTGTAAAATGAAAACTGGTCTTTATAATGGTGACTCTGAGTCACTTTTGGGTCTTGGAGTGACTTTTGATTCTTCAAAGAAAGATTCAGTCCCCATTCCATGTTGTTTTCATCAGTCATCTGTTTTAATGGTATTCTTTGAAAAACAGTGATCTAATTACTCTCAGCTAACCAGAAGATAACTAGAACTACCTCCATTCCCTCAGTTTCCCACCCTCTCAGGGGAAAAAATGGGAAATTAAAAAAATAATTTTAATAATATGTTAAGTTTATATATACCCATGTTTTGCAAAGTAAGTGCTTTATCTGCACAATGACATTCAGTCCTTGTGACAAATCTATGAGAGGTGTTCTTAGTATCTCCTCTTACAGAGGGGGAAACTGAGGCACAGAAAAAAGGTGAAGTGACTTGCCTATGGTTACATAAATGCTAAGTGTTGGAGATGGGATTGATTGGCTGTAGATCCATCCAGACAAGTCTAGTGCTCTTCCCATGATGCCTATCATAACCCAACAATGAAGATAAATCTCTGTAGATTGTACCCCCAGTTTTTTTCATGGACCTGAGGTCCCTATTCTTGCTTAAGCTGGAGGGGATTTGAGCTGGTCAATGGACAGTTTGGATGAGGGAGCTGCCATTTCATTCTGCTAAGGTTCAGAATCAGATCTCTGAGGAATTAAAGACAGGAATCGATAATTTTACAATTTTCCCAAAATGTGTGCTGGCCTCTTTCTTATTTTTCTTTCTTTTACTTGCAGCAAATGTAGAAGGAGATCAGAAACTCTTGAGTAGTACTTTTTCCCCCTCCCTGCCAAGGGTACCCTACAGCTGCATTTTCTATTGTTGTAAAGGGGGAAATGCCCTGGTTAAATGGAAAAATTTGATGGTTGTAACTAAAACAACAGTGGATCTTATCATCTCTCTTCTCCTGTCCTCTCTTTTCCTCTCCTCTCCCCTTCCTCTCCTCCTTTTTTCTCCCCTTCCCTCCTCTCCTTTCTCTTCCCCTCCCCCTTCCTCTCCCCTCCTATTCTCTCTTCCCTTCTCTCCCCTCCTCTCTTTCTCTCTTCTCCTCATTCCTCTCCTTTCCCTTTCCCTTCCTTCCCCTCCCCTCCCCTCCTCTTTCCTCTCCTCTCCTCCTTTCTTCTCTCCTCTTCTGAGTGTCAGAATTTATCATTTTTCATCCAGAAGCTTTGGCATCCTGGGTTCCCAGTCCCTAGGTATGTCTTGTAGCTGGTCATAGTGACCTAGCCTAGGCCTTTGACCCTGGGTTAAATAGGTACAGTACTGGTTGAATGAGTTTTCATTTCATGAGAATCAGGCTGAGCTGCTGCTACCACTTGTAGATATGGCAGTTTCACAAGCCCTGTGGGAGCCAACTAGTGCCCCCACTGCATGTGTCCTTGCCCAGTGGTGCCTTCACAACCCTGTAAAAAGCCATGACATTGACAAAATTCTGAATGGACATGTTCAGCTTTCTGCCCAATGACCCTGCCTCTAGATCTCCCTAGTAACTGTGGATGCATTTAGTTCTCTGTGGTTTTTCTCCTCAGCCTTCTTAAAGGACAGTTGTCAGGGCTACCACAGATGGAGAGTAGAATCTCAAAAATCCCAAGAACCAGAAGGGTCCTTGACAATGATGAATTCAGACCCCTCCTTCAGCTCCATCCGTCAACCCAATACACTGTGTTCCAATCAGTCCTCACTTTCCCCCAGACATCCCTCTTGTACCCTAATGGGTATATATCAGAGGGGAAAATTCATTGTGGGTGATAGTTACTTATTTTTCAACTTTTGTATTTCTCATGTATAAACTTACAAGGGTGCATGTTGTACTCTTTGAGGGTAGGGGCAGACTGGCCTTTCTTTGTGTATTCAATGCTTAATACAATTCCTGACACATAGTAAGGGCTTAATCAGTGTTTTTGATTGGCTAGTTGAATCCAAGTGACCTATGGACAGAAAAATAAAGCCTTCTACACCCCATTCCTTAGGATTTCAAAGGATGGTTCAGAGAGGATCCTTGTAGCTCTATAATGTGGAGGTCTTGGAGCCTAGGGTGGAAGCAAAAAAAAGTCAGAGAATCTGGGTTTGAATTTTGATGGGATTACTCACTTCTTGTATGACCATGGCCAAGTCACTGAATCTCTCTGGGACTCAGTTTACTCATTTTTAAAATGAGGGTGGATGAAACTAGATCAATCAATTGACCAACATATCAGTGAAATCAACAAGCATTCATTGGATTCTTCTTACATGCCAGACACTGTCCTAAGCTTTGAGGATACAAAGAAATTAAGTAAAAAAACTATTCTTGACCTAAAGAAGTTTACTTTTTAATGGGGAATGTATATGTATATAATATGTATATAAGTGGGTATATGCAAGTAAAGGGAACCAGAGAGATGCAGTGGATAGAGCACTAGGCCTGGAATTCAAATCTGGCCTGGACACTTACTTGCTGTGTGACCGTGGGCAAGTCACTTAACCCTATCTGCCTCAGTTTCCTCATCTATAAAATAAGCTAGAGAAGGAAATAGCAAACCACTCCATTATATTTTCCAAGTAAACCCCAAATGAGGTGACAAAGAATCAGACAATTGAAATGAACGTGTAATAACATATACAAAATACATATAAAATAGATACTATATAATCTTTGAGGTGAAGGTACCAGCTGCTAGCGACACCAGGAAAGACCTTTTGATTCAAGGCAGTACTTGAGCTGGGAGTCTTGGAAGTCAGGGGTTCTAAAGACAGAGCTCAGGGAAGGGTATAGAATGGAACCCAAGATCTTGGAGGTGAGAGATGGAGCCATGGGTGAGGATCAGAAGACAGGCTGAGAAAGCTAGACTTGAAGTGTGTGGAGGGAGGTTGGAAATGTTGGATGGATCCAGGTGATGAAGAGCCATAAATACCAGACAAGGCTTCCATTTCCTTGTCTGTCAAATGAAAGGATTGTATTGGCTAGACAATCTTTCAAAGCTCCTTTCCACTCTGAAAGTAAAGTAGTAACATTACTTTTGTTGTTCAGGGCCTGGAAAGTCTTGAATGTTTTGTAAATGCTTGTTGGTGCATGGATAACTTCTGTTTCCCAAGCAGTAAAATGGAAAAACAAACAAACACTAACTCACTTTTGTGATTAATCTAGCATGTGATATCAGCTTTGTGCCTCAACTTCTTCATCTGTACCTTTGAAGTACCTTCTACTAATTCTAAATCTATAGTGTTAGTGCTTGAGTGACTTTGAGCAAATCACTTTGGGACTCAATTTCCTCATCTGTAAAACTGGACTAAATGGCCTCTAAAGGATTCTTCCAGATCTAAATCCTGGGATCTTATTAGGTCACCTTTTTGGATCTCAGCTTCCACATCTGTAAAAGGAGGAATTTGGACTAGGTGATCTCTAAATCCTATGATCTATGGATATGACCTTTTCCAGGTCACACATAGGCACAGGGGAAATGGCTACTGTGACAACAGATGAGAATTAGAACCCAAATTTCGTAACAAATCAATGGACTTTTGTTAAAATCACGGCTCTGCAACCTGTGGGTCCTTGGGCCTACTATCACTTAACCCATCTAGGTTTCATCCTCTTACATAAAGTGAGCAAGTTAGACTGGATAACCCCTAAGACTCGTAGCTGATGTCAGCCTGTGGTCCTGTGATTAACATTCACCAACATTGAATACTTCAGCTTGTCCCTTAACCAGTCCATACCAAGGTTGTTATTGCCCATTCTCTCTTACTGTAGTCCTTGGTGTGACTCAGTGGGTCTTGGTGTATTCACTTTCTTGTCTTTTAGCAGATGAGGAATGTTCCACCACTGAACATGCCTACAAAAAGCCCTACATGGAGACCTCCCCCACTGAAGAGGACTCCTTCTATCGCTCCAACTACTCCCAGCAGCAGGGGCTGAATCCCTCCTACAGGACTGAGTCTGCCCAGCGCCAAGCCTGCATGTATGCCAGCTCTGCTCCCCCTACAGACTCCGTGCCCAGCCTGGAAGACATTAGCTGTAATACATGGCCCACCATGCCTTCCTACAGCAGCTGTACAGTGACCGCCATGCAGTCTGTGGATAGACTCCCCTACCAGCATTTCTCTGCCCACTTCACTTCAGGGCCCTTGGTGCCCCGTTTGGCTGGGGTGGCCAATCACAGCTCCCCCCAGCTCGGGGAGAGCATGTTTCAGCACCAGACATCTGTCTCCCATCAGCCTGTGGTTCGGCAGTGTGGGCCACAGACCAGCCTCCAGTCCCCCGGCAGCATACAGTCTGCTGAGTTCCTGTATTCCCACGGGGTACCTCGAACCCTCTCTCCTCATCAGTACCACTCTGTCCATGGGGTGGGCATGGTGCCAGAGTGGAGTGAGAACAGTTAAGACTGAGTCAAGGACTGTGATGGTAGACATAAAAAGAAGAGGGAGGATGAGAGACAGAAAACCTCTTTGGCAAGATTTCCTCCAACTGGGCCCCTGCGCCAGCTGAACACCGATTTGAAAACACAATTCAAAAAATGTGACTTCTTTGTTTTGTTGCAAAAACTCAAAAAAAGGGAAAAAAACCCACCCCCACCAAAAAAGCCAACCTGCTCTGTGGCTCCCTCTCCTCTCACCTTCCAAACTCATCTTCTACATCCACCCTGAGACCTGAGCTGTGTTTCTGCATCTCAACATCAGAGTGCTTACTAGGGTGGGCCAACTAGGGCTTAGCCCCAGGGTGACCTGATTTAGAGGGCATAGACAGTTCTTGCAGTCAATCAATCAGCACACCAAATCAACAACCATTTATTAAGTGCTCACGAATGTGTCAGGCACTGTGTTAATTACCAAGGATTCAAAGAAAGGCAAAACCAACTCCTGACCTCAAGAGACTCACATTTTAATGGGGGAGACAACGTTTAAAGTGCCTACTGTGTACCAGGCATTGTTAGGGGCTGAAATGAAATAATCCCGAGTTGAGACTTCAATAAGCTTCTCCCCCATTTTCCTTTGTTTCCCGGAGACCTTCATTATTTCCCCAGCAGCGGCCTCACTTCATGCCAGGATTTCAGGGTCTTTGTCTCCCTCTTCCTCCCAGCTCTGGGTAACTGACATCCACCTTTCTTGTTACTTGCCCCAGGCACTGTTCATGGTGCTTGTCCTTGGTAGACTCTGCTCAAAACATACTCAACAAATCAAGCTAAGAAACCTTTACAAAGTGCCTACTATGTATGTACAAGGCACTGTGCTAGGTGCTGGTGATACAGAGACAGACAAGAAAAGAGAGGAAAGGAAAGGAAAGAAAAAAAAGAAAAGAAACCGTTCCTACCCTCAGAGAGCTTCTAGTGTCTCCCCTCTGGTCTTCAGACATTCTCCCCATCTTCTGCTGACTCTCCACTCTTATCACAAGGGTTCTACATCCCAGTTCACCGGATGTTTGTTTTCTAGCCCTGGTCTCTTGGTGTTAATGTTGACATTGTTATATAATAAATGATAATATATTTTTTTCCTATGCTCTGTAAGGGACCTGGTCCCTTTTGTGGGGGAGATCTAGACAGGTTATGTTCCAAAGTGTGCTTGTGTATGGGTTTTTTTTCAATCATCTCTTGCTTCTTCCTCCCCCTCCCCAAAAAAGACCCACATTCTCCTTGACTAAGAAAGTTAGGTACCTACCTCTGACATGTGATGTTTCTGCAAATATATAACACAAACCTTCGTGTTTGATCTTTGTAATAAACACGGCACTCTCTTTCGATTTGCCAGTGGGACTAAGAAAGCTATTTCTGTCTAGGCCTGGCAATGTTTCTTTCAAAAGACCCTGTCTTCTTTTCTGCTCTGTCTTTGGAGTCTACCCATGTTGAAATGTGAACTGATGGGAAATGTGTTGCTTTGGGGAAAAAAGTGGAAAGTCGTGGGTTTCGACTTGGGCAGAACTTGGATGATAAGAGGACGACCAGCTCAGGAGCTGATGGAAGAGACAGAAAAGCCAAAATAAATGTACCCACTGACCAAAAAGCAAACCAGTTGAGACTCCAGCCTCTCTCCCCTGCCTTTCAACCCACTGACCCTGCCTGCAGAAATGGAAGACTTTGCGAGACACTCTTCTTTTCAAATTCTTTCTTTCCAAAGAAACCACAGTAACGCCAAAAGGAAACAAACTGTGTTGGGTGGTGGTGGGGTGTGTGGCGGTGTGTGTGGGGAGGGATTTTTTTTTAAAGAGCATAAAAAGGTAAAAAAAAAATTTGTAAGTAAAACTATTGCAGGGTTCTTCAGATGTAATATTTTACTGGTACTATTTATTTATAAATAGGAATTCTAATTAAGTAATAACAGGTAATAAAATCAGCATATCTGCTGGTTAAGAGCTTTTTATTTTATTGATACTCAAATCTAAGTTTGTTGTTTTTTCCCCCCTTTTCACAGTGCTTTTCTTGTATTTTTTTTTAAACTGACCCTAATGAAGAGAACAGGGTAAAATGTCTGAGTGTGGGAAAGTGTGAGTAAGCATGTGTATGGCTGTGAGTGTGTTCTTGCTATGTCTATATCTATGTTGCTAAGGAAAAAAAAATATCCCCAAGTACTCTTTCCATATTCTTGTGTGTCAATTTATGCCTAATAAATGCCAAGTGCTTCAAAAGCACCCAGCGCCCAGATATTTACTTTGCTGCTTATTCTAGTTCTTTCTTGTAATCAATCAATCAACATTTATTGATCACTTACTCTATGTGTCAGGTGCTGTGCTAAGGAATGGGGATACAAAAAGAGGAAAAGACAGTCCCTGTCCTCAAGGAGGACTACTGTCTAATGGGGGGATGGGGAGAAGACAACATGCAAAGAAATATATACAAAGCAAGTTATATGTAGAATAATTAACAGAGGGAAGGCACTGGAATTAAGAGGGATTGGGGAAGGCTTCTTGGAAGAGGTAGGAGTTTAGTTGGAATTTAAAGGAAACCAGATAAGTCAAGTAGTAAAACTGAAAGTGGGAGAGCCTTTCAGGTATGGGTGGGCAGCCAGAGAGAATGCCCAGAACTGAGAGATGGAGTGTCTTGAGGTCAATGTCACTGGATTTCTGTCCTTTACTTGATAGATTGAAGGCAAGGTGTAGTGGTAAAGACAATGTTGGAGTGAAGTCTGTGAGCTTTCATTAAGTACTTACTCTGTGCCAGACACTGTGCTGGAGGTACAAAGAAAAGTGTCCTCCATGGGCTCACAATGCAGTGGGGGAGACAACATTCAAACAACTCCATACCTACAAAGTGTATGTTGGAGAAGAAAGGCTTGAGTTGACTTCTCTACTCATTCTGCTTGTCTTCAATTCTGTCATTTGTGGGGAAGTCACTTCATCTTTCTAAGCCTCAGTTTCCTCATGTATAAAATGAGAGGGTTGGGCTAGATTACCTTTAAGGTCCCTTCCAACTCAATTTTCTATGAACCAATGGTTCTGAAGGACCATCAAGTGGAAGAGGGAGATCACTTGCTTGGTCGAAGAGGGTAGAACCTGAAGTAGGGTGTAGGAAGTCAGAGAGCCATATTTAGAACTGATATAAAGAAAACATAGCCACACAATTGGAAAGGTCTAACAGCTTGGACATGGTGGGTTTTTCTTCATTCTAGGGCCTGAAAAAAAAAAGGACTTCATGTAGAATGCATTTTAGCAGAAAGACCATTGAATTTGGAATCAGAGCCCCTAAGTTTGAAAATTGCCTCTGATACATCTGATACATCAAACTTCTCTGACTTTCAACTTCCTCATCTTTAAACTGAGAGGGATTGGCCTAGATTTTCCTAAAAAGGACAATGGCAAAAGCATTTTATCTAAAATCAGCACACTGAGATTCAAATCCCACATCTACCTGGATAAGTTATTTAATCTTTATGCAAGGGTTTACATAGATGGCTTCTGGGGACCTTTTTAATTTTAGGTCTATGATCCTCTGATCCTTCCCAACTCAAATATGATTTACAACATTCTTGTTCAGGGGTAGGTTGGACCAGAAGGTCTCTTCCAGAAATTTTCTTATAGGTTTTTTTTTCCCATAATCAAACAATTGTTTTTCTTCTTTTTACTCATTAGAGATTATTCTTAGTTATGCCATTAAGGCATTTTGTAAGCCTACCTTGAATTGCTTTGGGTACTTGAAAGATACTAAATTTCTTGACAGTTCTGGGTTTTCTTGAATAACTGTCTCTCCAGTAAGTCTGGCATAAGAAATACCTATTGGAAAAGGTGTGACTCTAAAGTAAAAAATGTGGGTTTATGAACAAGACTGTATCTAGCAACTTTTTCCACTTAGAGCACATTGCGTGAAACATGCTCAAATTGAATTTTAAAACAAATAAGGCACAAATAGGGTAGAAATGTGCTAGAAAGACTTGGCCATTGTTAGGGAGTGGGTGGAAGAGGAATCTTTTAAACTTGTAGCTTCCTATTTCAGGTGAACAACACTGGCAAGTCTTTTTACCACCATGGGCATCAATTTTCTTTCCTGCAAAATGAAGAGGTTGGACTCATTGGTCTCTAAGGCCACTTCAAGCTCCAGATGATATGATATAATAACTTATTAGTCTTGCTGACAAGGAACTAAACTCTGTTGTTTCTGCATCTGTTGCATGACCAATGTTGGAAATGTCCTAAAAATGTTGGTATACTGTGTCAGGGCCCCCAGCAGGTTCACCCTGGTTATTGCATCTTTAAAACTAACAGAGAAGTGCAGTGGGCTTCAGAGAAGGGAGGGCAGATTGAGGGAGATAGTCATCAAAAGCAAAACACTGTGGAAGAGGGACAGGGACAGAGAAAGTATAAAAGGGGAAAATAGTATGGATGGAATGCACAGTTAGTAATCATAACTGTGAATGTGAATGGAATGAACTCCCCCCTAAAATGGAAGCAGATAGCAAAATGGATTAAAAACCAGATCCCTCATGTCGTTTACAACAAACACATCTGAAGCATAGAGATAAACATAAAGTAAAGGTAAGGGAGCTGGAGCAGAATCTATTATGCTTCAACTGAAGTAAAAAAGAGAAAAAAAGCAGGGGGTAGCAATCATGATCTCAGACAAAGCAAAAGCAAAAATAATTCCAAGTAAAAGAGATAAAGAAGGAAACTACATCTTGCTAAAAGATGAAATATCAATACTAAACATATGTGCACCAAGTGCTATAGCATCCCAATTCTTAGAGGAGAAATTAAATGAGTTACAGGAAGAAACAGATAGCAAAACTATGCTAGCAGGAGACCTCAACTTACTCCTCTCATAACTAGATAAAGCTAACCACAAAATAAGCAAGAAAGAGGTTAAAGAGGTGAATAGAATTTTTGAAAAGTTAGGTATGATAGACTTTTGGAGAAAATTGAATAGGGAGAGAAAGGAATATACCTTTTTTCTCTGTGGTACATGGTGCCTACACAAAAATTGACCTTATATTAGGGCATGAAAACCTCATAATCAAATGCAGAAAGACAGAAATATTAAATGTATCCTTTTCAGACCATGATGCAATAAAAATCATGTGCAAGAAAGGGTCATGGAAAGATTAAAAATTAATCGAAAACTAAATAATCTAATCCTAAAGAATGAGTGGATCAAACAACAAATCATAAAAGCAATCAATAATTTCTAGAAAGAGAACAACAATAAAAAGACAACATATCAAAATTTATCAGATTCAACCAAAGCAGTTCTTAGGGGAAATTTTAAATCTCTAAAGGTTTACATGAATGAAATAGAGAAAGAGCAGATTAATGAATTGGACATGCAGCCAAAAAAGCTAGAAAAAGAACAAATTAAAAATCCTCAACTAGATACCAAATTAGAAATTCTGAAAGTCAAAGACATGATTAATAAAATTAAAAGTGAGAAACTTATTGAAATAATAAATAAAACTAAGAGATGATTTTATGGGGGAAATGAAATAGGTAAAGCTTTGGTTAATTTGATTTGAAAAAAAAGGAAAAAGAAAACCAAATTACCAATATCAATAATGAAAGGATGAATTCACAATCTAAGTCAAGTGGATGGACAATTTACAAAAACATAAGTTGTCCAGATTAACATAAGAGGGAATAAAATGCTTAAATAACCCTGTTTTAGGAAAAGAAATTGAACAAGCTCCCTAAGAAAATATCTCCAGGACCAGATGGATTTACAAGGGAATTCAATCAAACATTTAAAGAACAATTAATTCTAATACTATATTAACTATTTCAAAAAATAGGTGGAATTCTACCAAATTCTTTTTATGATACAAATATGGTGCTCACACCTAAACCAGGAAGAGTCAAAACGGAGAAAGAGAATTATAGACCAATTTCCCTAATGAATATTGATGCAACAATTTTAAATAAAATATTAGCAAAGAGATTACAGCAATTTATCATGAGGATAATACACTATGAACAGATGGGATTTATACCAATAATGCAAGGTTGGTTCAATATTAGGAAAACTATCAGCATAATTGATCATATTAATGAGAAAAATAACAAATCATAATTATCTCAATAGATGCAGAAAAAGCTTTCAACAAAATGCAGCATCTATTCCTATTAGAAACACTAGAAAGCATAGGAATAAACAGTTTTCCTTAAAAAAAAGTAGTATCTATCTAAAACTATCAGCAAACATTACATATAATGGGGATGAGCTTGAAGTCTTTAATAACCTTGAAAAAAGGATGCCCGTTATAACCGCTGTTATTCAAAATTGTACTAAAAATATTAGCTACAGCAGTAAGAGAAGGAAAAAATGAAGGCATTAAAGCAGGCAACAAGGAAGCAAAATTTTCACTCTTTGCAGAAGATATGGTGGTATACTTAGAGAGTGCTAGAGAATCAATTAAAAACTACTTGAAGTAATTAACTCATTTAGCAAAGTTGCAGAATATAAAATAAACTGACATAAATCATCAGCATTTCTACGTATTACAAACAAAGCCCGGCCGCAAGAGATAGAAAGAGAAATTCCATTTAAAATAAACTATAGACAATATAAACTATTTGTGAGTCTACCAGTGAAGACAAACCCAAGCATTATATCAACACAAATTACAAAACACCTCACACAAATAAAGTCAGATCTAAACAATTGGGATAATATCAGTTGCTGAGCTAATATAATAAAAATGACAATTCTACCTAAATTAATTTTTTATTCAATGTCATACCAAACTACCAAAAATTCTTTTATAGAGCTTAAAAAATAAAATTCATCTGGAAGAACAAAAGGCCAAGAGTATAAAGAGTTAATAAAAAATGCAAAGGAAGGTAGCTTAGTCATACCAGATGTAAAACAATATTACAAAGCAGCAACCGTTAAAACTATACTGGCTAAGATAGAGAATGATGGATCAGTGGAATAGGTTAGATATGCAAGACACAGTAGCAAATTACTATAGTAATTTTGTGAGGATAAACACAAAGGCTCCAGTTTCTGGGATAAGAATTCACTATCTGACAAAAACTGCTGAGAAAACTGGAAAACTGGCAGAAATTAGGCATAGACCAACATCTCATACCATATACCAAGATAAGGTCAAAATGGGTACATGATGTAGAAGGAAACAGTTATACTCTAAGCAAATCAGGAGAGCAAGGGATAGTTTACCTGTCAGATTTAGGGAAAAGTGAAGAATTTATGACCAAACGAGAGATAGAGAACATTATGAAATGAAAAATGGATAGTTTTGATTACATTAAATTAAAAAGGTTTTGTACAAACAAAATCAATGCAACCAAGATTAAAAGGAAAGCAGAAAGTTGTCAAACTTCTTTTATTTTTGCAGCCAGTGTTTCTGATAAAGAACTCATATATGAAATATATAGAGAACTGACTCAAATTTATAAGAATACAGGTCATTCTCCAATTGATAAATGATCAAAGGATATGATCAGTCAGTTTTCAGATGAAGACATTAAAAGCTATCTATAGTCATATGAAAAAAGTCCTCTAAATCACTACTGATTAAAGAAATGCAAATTAAAACAATTCTGAGGTAGAGCCTCACACCTATCAGATTGACTTATATGACAGAAAAGAAATATGATAAATGTTGGAGAAGATGTGGAAAAACTGGAACACAAATCACTGATGGTGGAATAGGGAAATGATCCAACCATTCTGGAGAGCAATTTGGAACTCTGCCCGAAGTGCTATAAAATTGTGCATACCCTTTGATCCACTGACACAACTACTAGGTCTGTATCTTAAAGGGATAATAAAAAAGGGGAAAGGACCCATGTATTCAAAAATATTTATAGCAGCTCTTTTTTGTGGTGTCAAAGAATTGGAAATTGAGGGGATGCTCACCAGTAGAGAAATGCCTGAATAAGTTGTGGTATATGAATGTAATGGAATACTATAGTGCTATAAGAAATGATGAACAGACAGATTTCAGAAAAAAACTGGAAAAACTTACATGAACCGATGCTGAGTAAAGTAAGTAGAATGAGGAGAGCATTGTACGCAGTAATAAGAACATTGTATGATGATCAACTATGACAATGGCCTCAGCAGTTCAATGACCTCAGACAGTTCCAAAAGACATGAAAGAAAATGCTATCCACATCTAGAGAAAGAACTATGGAACTGGAATGCAAATTGAAACATACTATTTTCACTTATTTTGTTTTTTTTATTTCTTGTGGTTTTTCATTTTTGTTCTGATTCTCCTTTCCTGACATGACTTATGTGGAAATATGTTTAACATGATTGTACATGTTGTACCTATATCAGATTCCTTGCTGTATTGGGGAGGGGAGAGATTAGGGAGAGGGGGGGAAATTTGGAACTAAACATCTTATAAAAGTAAATGTTGAAAACTAAAAAAAAGAAATTGAGAAATGTTTACAAAATAAGTAAAATTACAGTACAACAGGAAAATACAAGACAAAAATGAAAGAAATGAAAGGTGGGAGGAAAATGATTTAATAGTATTCTAGTGCTAAGTACTCTTTGGTAACAAATGATACCACAGCTATTGATAAAGCGTATAACCTTGCACTTTCTATTTGTAGACAAAACCACCTGTCTGTTGGCTTAAAGGTAGTACCATCTAGTGACCAAACCATATACTATACTCCTTAGCTGGTAACTGTCAGTTGTAGGTTTGTTTCTGTAGGTTGCAAAGAGTAAGAAAATAATTCTAATGTGAACATCATCCACTGAGTGTATATCAAGTTTGTACCAACATCAAAGCTTTAAAAGTTTTTGCATTATTCTGTGGCTCACAGGACTATCAGCATTATATTTTCCTATTCAATTAGGAACAAAATCTCCAATCACAAAGTAAACTGGAAAAATCTGAAAGAAATATAAATATTGCTAGGGTGAAATAAATGTAATTTAACGTCTAGAGATTTTTAAAGTGATTTTACAATTTAATCCTTTAATATAAAGACACTAAATCCATAAGCTAGGCTACAGTATATTTAGGATATAGTGTGTCCACCTAGAGAATAGACCTAGAATGTTGGGACTACTTAAATTTAATTTATTATGAAAAGGCCATATACATAAAATAGATATTATGCTCACCCTATTAATCTGAAATTATTTAGCACTCTACCTATGGAAATAGGTCAAGGTGTTTTATAATGATGATTAAAAAATGATTGGAGAATTTCTATGTGATAAAGGGAAATGTAAGCATATATTACTTTATATGCCTTTTCCTAACAAAGATGATGGATTTGTTATTTCTGGCTTACATCAAAGTAAGCATCATTTGCAATGAAGGTGGTAGCCTAGGGATTTTGGACCAAGAATGTCAGCTGTTGCAGAAAGAAATCTATTTTACCGTACCATTTACAAGGAAACTAAAGAGGAGAAAACGAAAAGAAAAGAAAAATAACAGAACTCATACACCTTTGTGTAAAAAAGCTGCCTTTTTAGAGGCAGTTAAGGAGTCATGAAATCATTTTCTCTCCTTTATGACTGCATTTTATTTTTTAAAAAAGTATTACTGAAGTGTTTGTTTTCATATTAAATGTTCCCAGATTACTCCACACCTTCAGAGCTTTCTTATAACAAAGTAAAACTCTTTGACCAAAGTGGACACAACCCTAGATTGCTTAATTATCCAATTCACCAACTAACTCCAAAAGATCCTTGGCTGCTTCCAAAAATCAGTTTTGCCACCACTAAAGAGAGCTGAAGACTGACAAGAAGTCTCTGAAGGCAAGGTGGAAAAGTGGAAAGAGTGCTGCATATGCAGTTACAGGCCTTGGAACAAATCCAGTCACCTTCTTGGGCCTCAGTTTTCCCATTTATAAAGTGAGGAGGAAGAATTCAATGACTTCTAAGATCCTCCCCTGGTCTAAATTTGTGATTCTATGATCTCTAATGGAGGATAAATGGATGTTAGTTTCTGCACATGCTCAAAGTAAAGGGCACATCTTTGGAGTATGTGCCTAACCTTCCAAAGAAGATGCATTACTTTGTACGGCAAAGCATCTGGCAAATCACTCCTAATTCCCTTAACTTCAGCACTTATAAGAATGCTTCCAGAGACCCACAGAAGCCTGATGTCCAAAGGTAGTGGTGGCATTCAGAGGGACAGGATAAGATACAGGGAGCAGAAACCAACAAGGCTAAGCCCAGATTAACCTAGTAACACACAGATGTTTCTGATTTATCTTTTTGCCAACCTGACCAATTTAAGTGATGGAATTAACCCACTTTCCTGGGCGATGGGATTGAGGATTGGATAGAGATAACCCAAGACACTTATCTTGTAACAATGACTGACACTTGTAAAAGATGACACAATATATTCTTCACAGTATTGTGTATCTGGTAGCAAAAGTGATTATTCTTGTCTTATAAATGAGAAAACCGATGTTCTGAGAGGAAATGCAGCTTAGTATTTTAAAGTGCCTAGGGCAGTAAGAGATTAAGTGACTTGCTTAAGCTCATACAACCAACATGTGTCAGTGGCAAGATTGAACCCAAGTCTTGTTGAACTGCAGACTGGCCATCTACCTAGTCATCATACTATCCTGCTTCCTAACATGTGGGTTTAGGCTACAATAAGATTATTATAGCACATGGAGCATCCTGTTATAGAGAGACAAAGATGATGTGGTTCTAGAAGGGAGACAGTGTTGGTGCAGTAGGCATGTCACACCTGCTTATTTTGTTTGTCTGTTACTGTCATTTATTAGCAGTGACCTTGGGGATATTCCATCATCTCCCCAAGCCTTGATTTCCTCATCTCTCAAATGACGACTAATGGCCTCTAAGTTTTCTCCCAACTCTATTTTTATGATCCTATGAATTTAGTGTCTTATTTTTATCAAGGGGTCTGGGTTTGCCTCTTTCATCTCATGAATATTAAAGAGCAGAATCAGGATCTGAACTCAGGTCATCCAACACCAAATGGTTAGTGGAAGCAACACTAAATGTGGGGGTTCAAATTCCTGCTCCCTCCTTGCTACCTATGTGAAGCTGGGTGACATCTCTTTACCTTTCTGTGTATTACCATTACCAAGTAATGAGGTCAGACTAAAGCACATCCAAGGGACCTTTGAATCCAATGTCCTTTGATTCTAGTCTGGCCTCATTTGGCCACACAGTTCTAAGTCCACATCTTAGGAAGAACATTGACAGACCAGAGGATGCCCAGAAAAGGGTGACTCAAATGATGAGGGGGCTAGAAACTATGTCATAGGATACTATTATCTTAAATCAGACCAGTAGTGAAAGTCTTTTTAAAATTATATTTTATTATTTTAAAATATTCATTTTGCAAAATATTTTTCTCAAACCATTTTCAAAAAAATATTCATTTAAAAATATTGAAAATATTCATTTTGAAAATGAAGAATTACCTTCTCTCCCTCCTAGCCCAAACCCCGCATTGAGAAAGCAAAGAAAGCAAAACCTCTTTAAAAAACATGGATAGTCAAGTAAAACAAATTCCTGAATTGACCATGTCCATGTCCAAGATATGTGTGTGTGTGTGTGTGTGTGTGTGTGTGTGTGCGTGTGTAGGTGTGTGGGTGGGTGTATGTGCGTGTGTGCTTTTATTAGCAATTTGAGTTCATCAGCTTTCTTTGATGAGGTGACCAATACAAGTCCCCTAGAAATGTTGTGATTATAAATTGTTCTCTTGATTCTGCATCAGTTCTTACGAGTCTTCCCAAGTTTCTCTGAGGCAATTTCCCTCATTATTTCTTACAGTACAATAGCATTTGATGTACCATAACTTGTTCATACATTCCCCAAATTGATCTGCACCCCTTCAATTTCCAATTTTTTACTTTCTTTGATCTCTTTGAGTCATAGATGGAGCAGTGACATTATTGCATGATTTTAAATGTATGTATATACATTGTAATAGTTTTGGGGCCATAGTTTCAAATCACTTTCCTGAATAGTTGGATCTATTCATAACCCCATCAGTATTGTATCAATATATATTTTTCCCACAGGCCCTCCAGCATTTGTCATTTTTTTCAATTTTCATAGGAAGAAATCCAAGCTATCAAAAACCTTATGAAAAATTATCTAAATTGCTAATTACTAGAGAAATAAAAAATGAACAAACACTTAGGTTCCATCTCATGCTCATCATAATGGCAATGTTGATAATAAAGAAAAATGACAATGATGAACAAAAATTTTTCCCTTTCAGAGATCATTTTTGGGTTGTGCAATTTATTTGTCTAAGATTGGATTATGTAAGTCTTCTATTTTGGACTGTTTATATTTTTATAAATATTTATCCATTAAATTAAATTAAATTTATTTTAATTTTATTTAATTTATTTTGACAGCTTTATTGGCACATAATTGGCTAAAATAGTTCCTAGTAATCTCTTTGGTTTCTTTTTCATTGGTTTTGAATTTTTCTTTTTTCTTTTTTCTAAAGAATTTTTTATCAATTAATTAATTTATTTTTAGTTTTCAACATTCACTTCCACAAGATTTTGAGTTCCAAATTTTCTCCCTATTTCTCCCCTCCGTCCACCCCAAAACATGATGCATTTTGATTACCCCTTTCCCGAATTTGCCCTTCTTTCTATCATACACCCTCATTCTCTTATCTCCATCCACTGTATTTTCTTGTAGGTCAAGATAGTTTTCTATATCCCATTGTCTGTATGTCTCATTTCCCAGTTGCATATAACAACAATTTTTAACATTCACTTTTAAAAGTTTGAGTTCCAACTTCTCTCCCTTCTTCCATCCCCACCCATCCCCATTGACAAGGTAAGCAATTCAATATAGGTTATACACATGTAGTCATGCAAAACACTTACATAACAGTCATGTTGTGAAAGAGTAACTATATTTCCCTCCGTCCTATCCTGCCCCCTCCATTTATTGTTTTCTATTTTTTGACCCTGTCCCTCCTAAAAAGTGTTTACTTCTAATTATCCCCTCCTCCCATTTGCCCTTCCTTCTATTATCCACCCTCCCACATCTGCTTATCCTCTTCCTCGCTACTTTCTTGTAGTGTAAGATAGATTTTCATATCAAATTGAATGTGCATGTTATTCCCTCCTTAAACCAAATGTGATGAGAGTAAGCTTCACTATTTCTCACTCATCTCCCCCTCTTCCCCTCCACTGAAAAAGCTTTTTCTTGCCTCTTTTATGTGAGAGAAAATTTACCCCATTCTATTTCTCCCTTTCTCCTTTTCCCAATATATTCCTCTCTTACCTCTTAATTTCAGTTTTTTAGATATCATCCCTTCATGTTCAACTCACCCTGTGGTCTTTGTCTATATGTATATAATCCCTCTAACTACCCTAATAATGAGAAAAGTCTAAAGAGTTGTAAATATTATCTTGCCATGTAAGAATGTAAACAATTCAACTTTAGTAAGCTCCTTATGATTTCTCTTTCTTGCTTACCTTTTCATGCTTCTCTTGATTCTTGTGTTTGAAAGTCAAATTTTCTATTCAGTTCTGATCTTTTCATCAGGAATGCTTGAAAGTCCTCTATTTCATTGAACGATATTTTTTCCCCTGAAGGATTATACTTGGTTTTACTGGATAGGTGATTCTTGGTTTTAATCCTAGTTCTTTTGACTTCTGGAATATCATATTCCAAATACTCTGATCCCTTAATATAGACGCTGCTAGATCTTGTGTATCCTGATTGTGTTTCCATAATACTTGAATTGCTTCTTTCTGGCTGCTTTAGTAAATTGTCTTCTTGACATGGAGGTTTTGAAATTTGGTTACAATATTCCTAGGAATTTTCCTTTTGGGATTTCTTTCAGGAGGCAATTGGTGGATTCTTTCAATATCATTTTACCCTATGGTTCTAGAATATCAGTGCAGTTTTCCTTGATAATTTCATGAAAGATAATGTCAAGGCTCTTTTTTTGATCATGACTTTTAGGTAGCCCCATAATTTTTAAATTGTCTCTCCTTGATCTAATTTTCAGGTCAGTTGTTTTTCCAATGAGATATTTCACATTATCTTCTATTTTTTCATTCTTTTGGTTTGTTTCAAAATTTCTTGGTTTCTCATAAAGTCATGAGCTTCCATCTGCTCCATTCTAATTTTTAAAGAACTATTTTCTTCAGTGAGCTTTTGAACCTCCTTTTCTATTTGGAGAATTCTGCTTTTTAAAGCACTCTTCTTCTCATTGGTTTTTTGGACCTCTTTTGCCAATTGGGTTAGTCTATTTTTAAAGGTGTTATTTTTTCAGCATTTTTGGGGTCTCTTTTAGCAAGCTGTTGACTTGTTTTTCATGATTTTCTTGCATTGTTCTCATTTCTCTTCCCAATTTTCCCCCCACCTCTCTTACTTGATTTTCAAAATCCTTTCTGAGCTCTTCCATGGTCTGAGACAATTGCATATTTATTTTGGAGATTTTGGATGCAGAAGACTTGACTTTTACGTCTTCCTCTGATGGTATGCATTGTTCTTCCTCATCTGGGAGAATGGAAGAAAATACCTGTTCACCAAGAAAGTAATCTTTTATAGTTTTATTTTTTCTCCTTTTTAGGGCATTTTCCCAGCCTGTTACTTGACTTTTGAGTCCTTTGTCAGGTGGAGGGTATACTCTGGGGAGCCTGTAAGTTCTCAGTTTCTCCAAGGTGGCACAATCAACAGAGAGGAATTTACTCCTCTCCTAGCCTGCTCTCTGATCTGGAAGCAACCACAAGCTTTTCTGCCCAGGATCTGTGAATAGAATTCCCTCTCCACAACTTCCTCCAGTTTCACCAGTCAGTGCTCTTCCTCACCCCAGGACCACCACTCAGGATTGAGATTCAGATCAGTGGCTCAATTCCCCCAGGGTCTTTAAGCCAAGGGCTTCAAAAATGGATGCTGTGCTACAACGACAGCTGTTGCCCTGGGGTCGCCAGACCATGTTGCCTTCTCACCCAAGTGAAAGAGCTTTCTCACTGACCTTTGAAGCTGCCTTTGACATTTGTGCATTGAGGAATCTGGTAACACCAGCTGCTACCTGGGATTCTGCATCCTGAGGCCTCCTCCAGCCCTTTCCCTGCTGAGCCATGCAGTCAAGGCTGAACTGTGCCCCAAGGGCTGCACTCTGCTGTGTACCTGGTGTGATAAACCTTTCCTGTAAGCCTTCCAGGCTCTCTTGGGCTGGAAATCTCTTTCACTCTGTCGTTTTGTGGCTTCTTCTGCTCTAAAATATGTTTAAGATCATTTTTAATAGGTATTTTATGGGTTATGGGGATAGAGCTAGAGTGGGTGCATCTTTCTACTCTGCCCTCTTGGTTCTGCCCCTCTCCTGTCTAATTTTTTAAAAAATAAAATTCTATTCAGGTAATTATCTTCTTTCTTTTTTATTTTTTGATTAGGTTTATCTAGGTTAGAGAGAGAATAAATTGAGGTCCCCAATTATTGTATTTTTATATTATCTATTTTTCCCCTATAGTTTATTTAACTGTCCTTTGAGTATTTAGATGCTATGACATTTGGTGCTTATATATTAAATATTTATGTTAATTCATTGTCTAAGTTATCTTTTAGCAAAATATAGTTTCTTTATTTATGTCTTTTAATTAAGTTAATATTTTTTCACCATTGTTAAATGGCTCCTGATCCTATATGATCTTGACTACGGTTCCTTGGTATTTGAATTTTTTCTGTTTTCTTGAAAATATATGTATACACACGTATGTATGTATGTATGTATGTATGTGTGTATGTGTGTATATATATATATATATATATATATATATATATATATATATATATATATATGTTTTACCTGGAAGCTCTGGATTTTGGCAGTAATGTTCCTGGGAGGGCAAGGCCAAGATAGTGGAGTAGAAAAAGGGACCTGATAGAGCTCTCCCTCCAAACTCCTCAAAAAAACCACAAACCCTGTAAAGTTACTCTAAACAAATTCTAGAGTGGCAGAAGCCACAAAATGATGGACTGAAGCAAATTTCCAGCCCAACACAATCTGGAAGATCACAAAGAAGGGTCTATCACACTGGACTGGGAGCAAAGCACAGTTCAGCGTGGGCTGCATCAGCAAGAATAGAGCTAGAGCAGGCCTTAGGGGACAGAATCACTGGTGACTGCTGTGGTTTCCAAACTTATCAATCCACAAACACTAAAAAAAACTTTGAAGGCCAGTGGGAAGGGTTTCTCACCCATCTGAGAGGGGAGAATGGTATGGCCCCAGCCCCAAGGTGGCAACAGCCACTGTTGAAGTGGAGCTTCCACATAACAAAGAGATCATAAGCCAAGTAAATGGCTGAGAAAGTGAGCAAACAGGGGGTAAAGAAACAGGTCATAGATGCTTAATTTCTTGGTGAAGAGGTATTTTCGTATGTCATTGGTGATGAGGAAGATCAAAACATACAACAAAGAAGATGGTAAAGGCAAAGCTCCTGCATCTAAAGCCTCTAGGAGTTATATGAATTGATCTCAAGATGGTGGAGTAGAAAGACAGACCTGCTGTAGCTCTCCTCCCATAGCCCATAAAATACCTGTAAAAATAACTCTAAACAAATTCTAGAGCAGCAGACATCACAAAACGACAGAGAGCAAGAGATTTCCAGTCCAAGAACTCTTGGAAGGCCAACAAGAAAGGTCTATCACACCAGGCTCAGAATAGAATGCAGCCCAGCCTTGGTCATGTAGCACAGCAGGAACGGGATTAGAGCAGACTTCAGGGTGCCTCCAGCAACTGTGGTTTTCAGATCCCTCAACCCACAAATGCCAAAGACAACTTCAAAGGTCACTGAGAAAGTTCTTTCAGCTGGATGAGAAGATAGCAGGGTCCTGACATAGCCCCAGCCCCAGGTGGCAGCAGTAGCAGCACCATCCATTTTTGTAGCCCTAAAGACCCTGGGGGAATAGTGCAGGTGCTCTGGATCTCATCCCTGAGTGGCCATGCTGGGGTGAGGAGGAGCACTGGCTAGTGGAGCTGGTGAAGGCTCTGGAAAGGAAATTCTACTTGCAGATCCTGGGCAGAAAATCTTATGGTGGCTTCCAGACCAGAGCACAGGCTAGGAGAGGAGTAAATTCCTCTCTGTTGATTGTGCCACCCTGGAGAAATTGAGAGCTTATAGGATCTCCAGAGTATACCCTCCTTTTGACAAAAGACTGAAAAGTCAAGTAACTGACTGGGAAAATGCCCAAAAAAGGGGAAAAAATAAAATAATAGAAGGTTACTTTCTTGGTGAATAGGTATTTTCTTCCATTCTCCCAGATGAGGAAGAACAATGCATACCATCAGAGGAAGATGTAAAAGTCAAGTCTTCTGCATCCAAAATCTCCAAAATAAATACGCAATTGTCTCAGACCATGGAAGAGCTCAAAAAGGATTTTGAAAATCAAGTAAGAGAGGTGGGGGGAAAATTGGGAAGAGAAATGAGAACAATGCAAGAAAATCATGAAAAACAAGTCAACAGCTTGCTAAAAAAGACCCCCAAAATGTTGAAAAAATAACACCTTTAAAAATAGAC
Source organism: Notamacropus eugenii (assembly GCF_028372415.1). NCBI lineage: Eukaryota > Metazoa > Chordata > Mammalia > Diprotodontia > Macropodidae > Notamacropus > Notamacropus eugenii. Next base: position 31,576,083 of record NC_092875.1, read on the forward strand.
TAACTCAAATGGCAAAAGAGGATAAGAATGCTTTAAAAAGCAGATTGTGTTTGTCCTTTGTTGCCAAAGAAGACCATGCCATCAGACAGATGATGACATGACTTGCATTTGACTTTGTTTTGAGTGAGGGAGGGCTGTGCAGATCATCAGCCTCACTTCTTCTCTAGAGCCATCTGGATTTCAGTGACCAGATATTCATCAGGATGACTGGAGATGACCCAGAATGCACTGGGAGACCTTGGACCCTTTAGGCCAAGGTCTTTGCAAGTACTCACTTTGATTGAGACCATGCCCATTCATTGAATAGACCTATTTAGGAAGTAGCCAGGTCTTGGCCACTTTAAGGAGGCCATGAAAAAGAAAGACATCAGACTGAGAGAGAGGCAGCAACAATTACTATTGCTAATCACTCTAAAGCTAGGAAGGACCAGAGGAGCCCCTAGGCAGGGCCCCCTTGACATTCTAGCTTCAGAGTGCAGTAGGTTTAAGGTTTTGAGACAGGACAGGACAGGGCAAAGGACAGGAGAAAGGCAAGGCAAAGCAAGACAAAACAGGGCAGGGCAGGACAGGGCTGGGCAGGGAAGGGAATGGGAGGAGAGGAAAGGAGAAGAAAAGAGAAAAGAAAAGGAAAGGAGAGAAAAGGAGAAGAAAGGTGAGGAAAGGAAAGGAGCAAGTAAAATCCAAGTCAACTGGGCATCTTTTGACCATCCAAATTTACTTTTCTTTGGGGAGTAGAAAGAAGGGGAAGGGGAGGCAGACTGGAGAGGAGGAGCTGAATTACCCAGCCAGGTGGGTCCTCATTCAGTCAGATACATCTACTTATAGGATTGTGTTTGTATTTCATTGCCAAAGAAGACCAGGTCATCTGAGAAATGATGACATGACTTGCACTTGACTTTTGACTCAGTTTTGAGTGAGGGAGGGCTATGCAGGTCACTAGCCTCACTTCTCCTTCAGAGACATCTGAATACAGTGATCAGATATTCATCAGGATGACTGGAGATGACCCAGGATGCACTGGGAGACCTTGAGCCCTTTAGTCCAAAGTCATTGCAGGTACTCACTTAGGGTGAGGTAATGCCAATTCATTGAATAGGCCTGTTTAAGAAATAGCCAGGAATGGTTCCTTTGATGAGACCAAGAAAAAGAAACAGATCAGGCTAGGAGGGAAACAGCAATAGTTAGTGTTGTTAATCAGTCTAAAGCTAGGAGAGTACAGAGGATCCCTTAGCCTTGGACCCCTTGGTGTCCCAGCTTCAGAGTGCAACAGGTTTAAGGTTAAAAGCAAAATTAGCCAAATGGAAGAGGAGGTTTAAAAGCTCACTGAAGAAAATAGTTCTTTAAAAATTAGAATGGAGCAGATGGAGGCTAATGACTTTATGAGAAACCAAGAAATCATAAAACAAAACCAAAAGAATGAAAAAATAAAAGACAATGTGAAATATCTCATTGGAAAAACAACTGACCTGGAAAACTGATCCAGGAGAGACAATTTAATAATTATGGGACTACCTGAAAGCCATGATCAAAAAAAGAGCCTAGACATCATATTTCATAAAATTGTCAAGGAAAACAGCCCTGATACCATAAGGTAAGATAAATATTGAACGTATCCACCAATCATCTCCTGAAAGAGATCTGGAAAAAAAAAAAAAAAAAAACTTCTAGCAATATTATAGCCAAATTCCAGAGTTCCCAAGTCAAGGAGAAAATATTGTAAAAGCAGCCAGAAAAAAAACAATTTGAGTACTGTGGAAATATAATCAAGATAACTCAAGATCTAGTAGCTTCTACATTAAGGGATCAGAGTGCTTGGAATATGATATTCCGGAAGTCAAAGGAACTAAGATTAAAACCAAGAATCACCTACCCAGCAAAACTGAGTATAATCCTTCAGGGGAAAACGTGGTCATTCAATGAAATAGAGGACTTTCAAACATTATTGATGAAAAAACCAGAGCTGAATAGAAAATTTGACTTTCAAACACAAGAATCAAGAGAAGCATGAAAAGGTAAACAGGAAAGAGAAATCATAAGGGACTTACTAAAGTTGAACTGTTTACATTCCTACATGGAAAGATAATATTTGCAATTCTTGAAAGTTTTCTCAGTATTTGGGTAGTTGGAGGGATTACACACACACACACACACACACACACACACACACACACACACACACACACACACACACCCCTATATAGACAGAGAGCACATGGCGAGTTGAATAGGAAGGGATGATATCTAAAAAATAAAATTAAGTGTGAGAGAGAAATATGTTGAGAGGAGAAAGGGAGAAATAGAATGGGACAAATTATCATTCATAAAAGAGGCAAGAAAAAGCTTTTTAAATGGAGGGGAAAAAGGAGGAGGTGAGAGGGAAAAAGTGAAGCTTACTCTCATCACATTTGGCAATAACATGCACATTCAATTTTGTATGAAAATCTATCTTACACTACAGGAAAAGGAGATAAGTGGGGTGGGGGGATGATAGAAGGGAGGGCAAATGGGAGGAGGGAGTAATTAGAAGTAAATGTTTTAGGGGAAGGATAAGGTCTAAAGAGAGAATAGAATACATAGGGGGCAGGATAAGATGGAGTGAAATATAGTCAGTCTTTCACAACATGACTATTATGGAAGACTTTAGCAAAACTGCACATATATAGCCTATATTGAATTGTTTACCTTGGATGGGGAAGGAGGAGGGGAGAGAAATTGGGTCTCAAAGTTTGAGGAATAAATGTTGAGAACTGTTTTTGCATGCAACTGGGAAATAAGAAATACAGGTAACAGGTTACAGAAATCTATCTTACCCTACAAAAAAAGAGAGGATTGGGATAAGGGAAGGGAGCAGTGTGATAGAAGGGAGGGCAGATTGGGGGAAGGGGTAACCAGAATGCATGGTGTTTTGGCATGAGGGAGGGGAGAGATGGAGAGAAAATTTGAAACTCAAAATTTTGTGGAAATGAATTTTGAAAACTAAAATAAATAAATAAATTAAAAAGAAAACAATTAAAAAAGGAAAAGAAAAAAGTAAGTAATAGAAGTAGAGGGGAAAAGTGGGAAGATAAATGAGAGTGATGCAAGGAAATCATGAAAAATGACTCAATAGCTTGCTAAAGGATACTTCTCCCTCCAAAAATAATTGCTGAAGAAAATAACACCTTTAAAATAAGCCTAACCCAAATGGCAAAAGAGGTCTAAAAAGCCAATGAGGAAAAGAACACCTTAAAAAGCAGAATAGGTCACATGGAAAAAGAGATCCAAAAGTTTGCTGAAGAAAACAATTGTTTCCAAATTAGAAAGGAGCAAATGGAAGCTAATAACTTTATGGGAAATCAAGAAATTATAAAACAAAACCAAAAGAATGAAAAAAAAAACAGAAGACAATGTGAAGTATCTCATTGTAGAAACAACAGACCTGCAAAACAGACCCAGAAGAGATAATTTAAAAATTATTGGACTACTTGAAAACCACTATCAAAAAAAAGACCCTAGACATCATCTTTCAAGAAATTATCAAGGAAAACTGTCCTGATATTCTAGAACCAGGGAGTAAAATAGAAATGGAAAGAATTCACTTATCACCTACTGAAAGAGATCCCAAAAGGAAAACTCCTGGGAATATTGTAACCAAATTCCACAGTCCTCAGGTCAAAGAGAAAATATTACAAGCAGCTAGAAAGAAACAATTCAAGAACTGTGGAAACACAATCAGAATAACACACAGGATTTAGCAGCTTCTACACTAAGGGATTGGAGGGCTTGGAATATGATCTTCAGCGGTCAAAGGAGATAGAATTAAAACCTGAAATCATCTACCCAGCAAAACTGAGTATAGTTTTTCAGGAGAAAAAATGGAACTTCAATGAAAAAGAGGACTTACACACATTTTGTTGAAAAGACTAGAGTTGAATGGAAAATTTGACTTTCAAACACAAGAATCAAGAGAAGCATGAAAAAGTAAATGGGAAAAGGAAACCATAAGGGAATTATTAAAGTTGAACTCTTTATATTTCTACCAGGAAAGATGATATTTGTAACTCAAGAAACTTTTATCAGTATTAGGATAGTTGGAGTATATACACACACACACACGTATATATGTATGGGTATGTATATGTATGTGTAGATATGTAGATATGTATGTGTCTGTATATGTGTACGTATGTGTATGTATGTATGTAGATATGTATGTGTGTGTATATATATACATATATATATGGAGAGATGGAAATAGCAGCAGAGAGAGAGACAGAGATAGAGACAGAAAAACAGAGACAGAGGGCACAAGATGAGCTGAATATGAAGGGATAATATCTAAAAAGGACAATTATATATTGGGAAGAATGTACTAGGAGAAAGGGAAAGAGAGAGGTAGAATGTACTAAATCATCTCACATGAGAAAGGATAAAAGAGGCAATAAAATGCTTTTACAATGGAGGGGAAGATGAGAGGGAATAAGTGAGCCTTACTTTCATCAGATTTGGCTCCAAGAGGGAATAACATACACACTTAACTGGGTATGGAAATTTATTTTAACCTACAGGAAAGTAGAGGGAAGGGGATAAGAGAGGGGGGATAATAGAAGAGACGGCAGATTGGGGGAAAGGGCAATCTGAAGCAAACACTTTTGTAGAGGGACAGGTCAAAGGGGAGAATAGAATAAATGGAGGGCAGGACAGGATAGAGGGAAATATAGTCTTTCACAACATGACTGTTATGGAAGTGTTTTGCATGACTGCACATGTATAACCTGTATTGAATTGCTTGCCTTCTCAGTGAGGGTATATGAAGAGGGGGGAAGGGAAAAAATGTAGAAATCAAAGCTTTAAAAATGAATGTTAAAAATTGTTTTTACATGCTACTAGGAAATAAGATACATAGGCAATGGGGTATAGAAATCTAGATTACCTTACAGGAAAATAAAGATGGGTGGCATGATAGAAGGGAAGGCAGATTAGGAAAGGGTAATCAGAATACAGGCTGTCCTGGAGGAGGTAAGGGGGAAAATGGGGAGAAAATTTGAAATTTAAAATTTTGTGGAAGTGAATGTTGAAAATTGAAAATAAACAAACAAACAAATAAATAAAACAAATGATAAGACCTTCCTATAGGCAGTGGTATGTGAGCCTTTGAGGAAATTGAAGATTCTGAGAGGCAGAGGCAAGGGTGAAATGCATTCTAGGAATAGTAACTAGCCTGTGGAAAGGAACAGAGCTGGGCAAAAGAACTCGGAGTTTGGAGAATAATATAAAGGAAAATTAGACTAGACCATGAGTTTTTAACCTGGGGCCTATAAACTCATTTTTTAAATATTTTGATAACTTCATTTTAATATAATTTATTTATTTTATAAAAAAATATGTTACTGGCAGTTTTGATTTTGAGGTTTCTTTCAGAAAATGATTAGTATACTTTTAAATTTTCACGTTTTTTTCCTGGTTTTAAGAGACCTGAACAGTTTTATGAGTTCTTGAAATATGATGTCTATGTTCTCAAAAAAAAGGTTTCTTTGGTCATGGCTTCTAGATTGGGCTTGTGGTTCTTAAATGATCTCTATTCAATTTCTTTTCCAAGTCTCTTGTTTTTGCTATGAGAAATCTTACATTTTCTTCTATTTTGTCAGTCTTTTCACTTTGTTTATATTTCTTATTGCCTCATGGAGTCATTAGCTTCTATTTGATTCTCTACTTTTCAGGGAGTTTGTCATAAAGTTTTATACCTTTTTATTCCAAAATATTAATTCTCTTCAAATAATTCTTCCATAGCTTATTTCTTTCCCCACTTTCCCTCTAACATTCTCATTTAATTTTTAAAATCCTTTTTAGCTTTATTAAAAAAAAACTTGTTAATTCTGCCATAGCTTATTTCTTTTTCCACTTTCTCTCTAGCACTCTTATTTAATTTTTAAAACTCCTCTTTGGCTTTATTTAAAAAAAACAAACCTCTTGTCCTATCCTCCAGGAATTCTAGTTCAATTCGTGCCCAGTGTCTTTTCCTTTGAGGCTTTGTTTATAAATGTTTTGGAATCATTCTCTTTCTCTGAATTTGTATCTTGAACATCCATCCATCATATTCTTTTTGTGTTTGCTCATTTTCTCCAACCTATTTTCTGACTTTGGACTTTATGTTAAGATCATGCTTTTATATACTTCTGGGGAGGGGATGTCTGGTGTGAGATTTTGTACTCTTGAGTCCTACTGACACTTTCTGAGAAGTACTGAACATTGTGCTATTCAGCTCGGGCTAGTGACCTCCAAGTTTCAAGTGCTCACAGAGTGGTCTGATCCAGCATAAAAGTTTGTCTCTAAAGCTCTTGGGTCAAGCGCTGCAAGTTCCTGACCTGAGTCTAAGCAACACACCTGGGGGCTTGCCTCAGTTATATTTCCAGTACATTGCTACTAGACTAAGTCACTATCAGCCAGCTGAAAAATTTTGTGGGTTCAGAATGACAGAATTTGGTTCCCCTTTGGTCTGAGAATCTTGCCTTGGTTGTTCTGTTTCAGCTTCAGACTGATCTGAAGGCCAAAACTGTGACTCTGTTCTATTCCTGGGGTCAGAGCAATGGCTACTTCTTGCTCCAGAACTTGCTCTGTATTCAGTGTACAATCCAGGGACTTCTCACCCTGGAACACTGCCCTCAGACATAGGTTCTCTCCACAGTCTGGGCTGGGGATCTGTAATAGGGAATCCAGTGAGTTGCAACTTCCTACAGTCCATATAAGATAAAGTGATTATGGGTCTGGGGCTTCTTCTTGCCATGGTGCCCTGCCTTGATCCTCTTTTAATCCCTGTGTGTTGGAATGTTATACGTGGTGTAGCCTTGGCTGAACCAAGTCACCTATTTTCTCAGACTTCTCTATCTCCCTATTCTGACCATGGATGGAAATGTGACTTTTATTGGATTACATAATCAGGAATTGAATTGGTGCATTTTCTAGATCTTTGTGGAAGAATTGTGTTGGAAAGTTTGGCTATATTTTTTTCTCCTACTACTCATGGGTGTGTTGGTAGATGTTTAACAACTGGCTCTCTGAAAAACAAAACTACACAACATTGCCTTACTGACATTTTTTCCCTTTCTTAAGTTTAGAAATCAGCATCATCAACAACAATGACAACAACAACGTAGTCTAATTTGTAGCATTTGCCAGTTTTTGAGGGGTGAACCCTCATGTTGAAAATTTAACAATATGCTCTCTTATGTAATAGCTAATTCCAGCATACTCCTCCTGCTGCTCCATTATCTGTGCTATGCCTTCCTGTAGTTAGAAGTTTCAGGATTCAAAATAAAGAAAAGTTTTCTAAAGATTAAAGCTATATAAAAATAAGGTGGACTGCCTCAGGTGGTAGGGAGCTCTCTCCATCACTGGAATTATGTTCATCCTTCGTTGCTGAAGACCATGCCATCAGAGAAATAATGACATGACTTGCACTTGACTTTGTTTTGAGTGACAGAGGGCTGTGCAGGTCACCAGCCTCCCTTCTCCTCCAGAGCCATCTGAATCAGTGACCAGATATTCATCAGGATGACTGGAGATGATCCAGGATGAGGCAATTGGGGTTAAGTGACATGCCCAAGGTCACACAGCTAGTGAGTGTCAAATGTTTGAGTTGAGATTTGAACTCAGGTCCTCCTGACTCCTGCACTGGTGCTCTATCCACTGCACCACCTAGCTGCCCCTATATCACTGAAAGTATATAAGTGGAGATTAGACAATTATTTATCTGGGATGTCCTGGGATGTCCCTCAGTTAGTAGAAGGAACTCTTCTTCAGGTGTGTTTTTTGAGGGGTAGTGGGAGGGAGTTGAGCTAGATGATACATGATATGCTATCTAACTTTGACATATTATAAATCTATAGCCTCCATTTTACAGATGAGAAAACTGAGTCCAAAAGGAGGGTGTGACTTTCCAAGCATTATACGGGGAAAATCAAGAAAAACCAAGATTGTAAACATATTCCCAACTCCTAGGCAATGACTCTTCTGCTTTTGAAAAAAGAAATATTCTGAGGGGTCTCTTACCACTGAAATCTGATGTCATCTTACCCTTTGGGACACATTTTTCTTTCTTCTCTTTCAAGGTAGTCATTCACTTCAGAATTGCTGGAGTCATACTGTATACTGAGATTACCCCTTGCAAAGCTAGTAAATCACACACAGTTCAGGAAAGAGGAATAGAAAGACAGAACATAGAATAGAAAGAATATAGAAAACAGATTCTAGTTAGGGCTTTTTTCCAAGTGATCTTGGACAAATTATTTTACCTCTCTGAGTCTTAGGGGTATTTAATATAAAATGAGGTGGATGAAGTAGATGGTTTCTCAGTTCCTTTCTGAGTTTCATTTAATGAGAGGTACAGGGGGGTAACAAATTTCATGTTGGAGGACCTGAATTCAAATCCTGACTCTACTATTTATTCCTTATATGATGCTGGGTGGTATTTTCCCTCTCTGGACCACTGGCTCCTCATCTGTAAAATGAGAGGTTGAATTTAATTGCCTCTAATGACCTTGCTTGCCCTAAATATATGACCCTTATATTGGATTTGCTCCCTATAATTTGGGTGACTTATGACTCACTTTCCTCATTAGTAAAACAAGGGACTTTGGATCAGTGATGTTTATGTCTATTCCAGCTTTATGACACTAATTTTGTCATGGGTCAACAACAACAAAAAAAACCTCCTAGTAGCTAGAAAGGACTTTCTAGATCATCTGGTCTAATTCTCTTGGTTTTTCTATTGGGAAAACTGAGGACCAGAGAGAGTTAACAACGATGCAACATCACATAGAAAGTTTGGGGTAGGGCCAAGATTAGGGCCAAGGACAAAACTAGGGTGAGGCAACTAGAGTTTTATCCTAGGGCATCAATTTTAAACATTCTCTTTTCTTGAGTGTGCTGACAGCATTTGCTTTCTTTTATCAGCATGGAAAGGACAAAAGAACTTCACACCAAATCAGCAGAATAATTAGTAAAAATAGGAAGCTACTGCTTTAGAGGGCTGACAAGATTATTCCCTCCAACTGTTACCTCACAGCTTCTATCTCCCCTTCTCAGATATTATATGACCATGAGCAAGTCACTTGACTCAGTATTATTTTCCTGTCCTGTAAAATGAGGGGGTTGGACTCACTGGTTGCTAAGTTTCCACGGAGCTCTGAATCCATGATTACATTTTACTAGTGCATTCTCTTATTTAATCCTTTAAAAGGAATGGCTTAGACCTTTTCCTTAGTCTAGAAGACTATCCCCTGGCTCTGTAGGAAGTGGCAGTTTTTAAGGCCTGTACCTCTCCTTCCCTAGCTCATTGGCTCAATGACTAATTACAACTTTATGGGAGAGATGGCAAGGGCTTTTGTATTGTTTTCAGATTTGCTCTCCTCCCCAGAGTTGACCTAGGATCATTCTTATAGAGGGCTTATGGCTCAGTAGGGGAGCTGGGTCAACCCATCCCCATTGGCAAACAGCCTTTCATGATGAAGGCAGGACTCCACAGGAGCCTGCCATTCTCATTATAGTCCTGGGGTTCCCAGGAATACTAGAGAGGAAGCTTCTGTTCCAGGCTGGGATTAGGAAGAACAACTTCTGACAACATCACCAAGTAACTCTTAATGAGCCAGGATCATTCCAAGCAAGTGCCATCTCTCCGTTATTCATCCCAAACTGCTACTGAGCACATAAGAGAATAAAGCAAAAATTATGATTTCTTGGTTTGCAAACAGGTTCTATGACTTTTTGAAGGTTGGGCAGATAGAGCCATACATTTGTCTTCCTAATTAGATTTAGCTTATGATAGATTTATAATTAATTTTCATTTCCTGAACTGTCTGGGTTTTTGCCGGCAGCAGGAGACATCATTTTATGGGTCACTTGGTTGTCTCCCATTTTAGTACTTGTGGTGATCATTTGTAAACAGAACACTATGAAGAGAGCCACAATTCATGCCCCATCATTGGTTGAAGATGATAAAATAATGAAATTTTGTAAAATACTCAAACAAAACAAAATAAACATGTGTGTTAATCATTGGTGATACTAGTGGAAAGGTGGGCCTAGGGAATGACGAGGAACAACATGTTGGAAAAGAAGACTTAGAAGTGACATTGTGATGAGGTGGATAGAGAGCTTGAGTTGAGCAGCACTGAATTCAAGTCTCATATCTGAGACAGATTGGCTAGATGACCTTGGACAATTGGCTGTGCCCAGTGACCCAGGCAGTCCTCTAAAACTCCCAGTTCTGAAGTAGTCCCCAAGCTGCATTGGTAGAAAGGGTCTTTCAATGGGTCTTCTATCAAAGATACCAAAGGTCAAGACCAAATTATAAATACAAAAGGAAAACACTGATTAGAAGTAAAAAGAAATTGAGAGAAGCCAAAGACTTGGAACTATACAAAGCTCTCAGCTTTATATACCATATATGTCCATATATACATGCATGCATGCATGCATGCATACATACATACATGGCTGGTTGGTTATTGTCCTTCATTTGCAAAAAGGACCAAAATGACATAATTGTACATATATACATAGAAGATCTATACATATGTATGTATAGATCTTCTTCTTTTGCCCTAAAATGGTTTTTGTTTTTATTGATACCATTCGTTTTTACATTACTTTAGTTTCTGGATACATCCCAACCCCTTTTCCTATCCAATAAGCATCCCTTGCGACAAAGAATATAAAAGAAAGGGGGGGAAATTAGCAAAATTAGTCAATGTATCAACTGCGTCTGATAGCTTATGAAATAATGAATATTTCCCTCCTTCCATCCTGAATAGAATTAGGAGGAATTTTGTGGCATGAATACAAAATAGGATAGACATAGCATTGGTTTGGAAACTCCCAGATGAGGGAAGTCCCTTTACTGATTCAGATCAACACCTTCTCTGCAGTTCATCATCTCAGACAGCTGCTTAGGCATTAAGGTTGGGTCACTTGCCCAGGATTATAGTCAGTATGTGTCAGTGGTCGGGCATGGACCCAGGGCTTTCTGACTTCAAGACATGTTCTCTATACATTCTGCCTCTGACACAAAATAACATCACACACGCAAAATGATTAATATTTCAACAGAAATAATGAATAAATAAATGAAATAAAAAATATTTCAACAGTTACTGATGAGGGGGTAGGTCAGCTTTTCCTTTCTCTTTTCACTGTTTACATCTTATGACGAAGATGAAAATTAATATAAAGTTAGGTAGTACATCCCTTAGACAACTTTAATCTATTCAGACACGCCATTGACACTGAAAAATGGGAAATGAATGGGGGGAATGGACATGAACACAGACTATTGTCATTTCCTGTGGCGTTTAACAGATGTAAATCCATCACCACAGTGATTGAGGATCCTAGAAACCACCTTATCCAGCAAATGCTTGACTTCCTTGCCAAGAGGAAGGCTATGGCGGCCAAGGGCAACACTGGTTTCGAATATAAACTCATTTGTGAAATCTTATGGAGGAGGGTGATGGAGATCATGAACAGTGTTGCCTCATAAAATAGCAAGGAGCAGGAGGGAGAAAAACGAGTTTATGGAAAGCTTGGCAAGAGACCCAAATAAGCCAGAATGTCCCCAGGGAACTTACAGCTGAAATAGGAAGGAGAATGATGAATGGATGAAACATGAAGAAGTATCTGTCTGTAAATACTTTAATAACAAAATCTTTTCTTCTTGCAAGCTAGTGTGGCCACTACATTTGAGCTCCCAGATCACCGCTCTGGATGTGCTTTAGTATAGTGTAGAAATATGTTGCTTCTAAAGTCACAGGTCCTGGGTTCAAATCCCACTTCTGATTTTTCCTCATCTCAGTGATTTTGGCAAGTCATTTAAAGTCTCTGGCCATCAGTTTTGGGTTGAGAATGATCTAGATGACCTCCAAGGTCCCATCCAATTCTAGATCTATAAATGGCACTAAGGAGAACAAAGATGAGAAGATAGTTGGAGGTGACAGTTTGGAGGGTGTGGAGAGATTGATTCTTAAAATATTTAAAAGAGAGGAGAAGGTGGCATGGCATAATGGATAAAGTACTAGATTTAGGATCAGCAAGATCTGAATTCAAATTTCATTTCAGACACTTCATATATGGGTAACAAAGAGATGATGAAAAAAAAGGTTTCACAGAAATCTGGGAAGATTTATATTAGGTGATGGCAAGTGAAATAAGCAGAAAGAACCTGAAGAATAATTTGTACCATAATAACAACCTTGTAAAGACAGACAACTTGGAAAGACTTAAGAAATTTGGTCAATGCAATAATCAATCATATTCTGTAAGAGTAATGGTTATGAGCAGCTGGGTGGCTTAGTGGATAGAGCACTGTTCCTGGAGCCAGGAGAACCTGAGTTCAAATCCAGTTTCAGACACTTACTATGTGACCCTAGGTGAGTCACTTAACCCTGATTTCCCCCAATCCCCTTCCCCAGAAAAAGGCTGTTGATAAAGTGCGTGAGACAGACAGAGACACAAGAAGAGACAAGAGAAAGAGACAGAGAGAGAAGGGAGAGAGAAAAGAGAGAAGAGAAATGAAAAGATGAACGAGAGGAGAGAGAGAAGAAGAGGGAGAGAGAAACAGAGAGACAGAAACAGAGGGACAGAGAGAGAGAAAGGAGAAATAGACAAAGAGAAAGTGACAGAGAGACACCACAGAGAGAGACACAGACAGACAGACAGAGTTAGAGAGAGAGAGAGAGAGAGAGAGAGAGAGAGAGAGAGAGAGAGAGAGAGAGAGAGAGAGAGAGAGAGAGAAAGGGAGAGGGAGAGAGACAGAGACAAAGGCAGAGTGCTCATAATTTTTGAATGAGAAAGACGTTTTTGGGCATGGCCAATACAAGAATTTGTTGTATTTGACTGTGTGTAATTATTCAGGTTTGTTGTTTGTTTTATTTCCTGTTTTAGTTTTAATTTTTTTGTTATCTACTTTTTTGGGTGGGGTAGGTGGGAAAAGATTAGAGTGAAAGATGAGAAATGCATGTTAATTTTTTGAAAAAAGAGTCATATTATGTGACCTTGGGAAAATTATCTATCTTCTCTGGGCTTCAGTGTCCTAATCTATAAAATGTAAATGTAGTTTTTTTTTTATTCTTCCTTTTTTTTTGTATTTAAATTTATTTATTTAGGTTTTCAACATTCATTTCCACAAAATTTTGGGTTCCAAATTTTCTCCCCATTTCTCCCCTCCCCCCACTCCAAAACACCGAGCATTCTAATTACCCCTATCACCAATCTGTCCTCCCTTCTAACATCCCTCCCTTCCCTTATCCCCATCTTCTCTTTTGTCCTGAAGGGCAAGATAAATTTCTATACCCCATTTCCTGTATTTCTTATTTCCAAGTTGCAAGAACAGTACTCAACAGTTGTTACTAAAACTTTGAGTTCCAGCTTCTCTTCATCCCTCCCTCCCCACCCATCCCCACTGAGAAGGCAAGCAATTCAATATATTCCATATCTGTGTAGTTTTGCAAATGACTTCCATAATAGTCATGATGTGTAAGACATCCTATCCTGCCCCCCCATTTCTTCTATTTTTCTTTTGATACTATCCCTCCCCAAGATTGCTCCCTCCTCCCACTGCCCTCCCTTCCATTATCCCTTCAACCCTGCTTATCCCCTTCTCCCCCACTATCCTGTACTGTAAGATAGGTTTTCATACCAAAATGAGTGTGCATTTTATTTCTTCCTTTACTTAAATGTGATGAGAGTAAGCTTCATGTTTTTTTCTCTCACCTCCCCCCTTTTCCCCTCCACTGAAAAGTCTTTTACTTGCCTCTTTTATGAGAGATAAATTGCCCCATTCCATTTCTCCCTTTCTCCTCCCAATATATTTCTTTCTCACTGCTTAATTTCATTATTTTAAGATATTATTCCATCCTATTCAATTCACCCTGTGCTCTCTGTCTCTGTCTCTGTGCGTACGTGCATGCGTGCATGTGTGTGTGTGTGTGTGTGTGTGTGTGTGTGTGTGTGTGTGTGTGTGTAATCCTACCAACTACCCAGATACTGAAAAAAGTTTCAAGAGTTACAAATATTGTCTTTCCATGTAGGAATGTAAACAGCTCAACTTTAGTAAGTCCCTTATGACTTCTCTTTGCTGTTTACCTTTTCATGCTTCTCTTCATTCTTGTGTTTGAAAGTCAAATTTTCTTTTCAGCTCTGGTCTTTTCATCAAGAGTGCTTGAAAGTCCTCGATTTCATTGAATGATCACTTTTTCCCCTGAAGGATTATACTCAGTGTTGCTGGGTAGGTGATTCTTGGTTTTAATCCTAGTTCCTTTGACTTCTGGAATATCATATTCCATGCCCTTTGATCCCTTAATGTAGAAGCTGCTAGATTTTGTGTTATCCTGATTGCATTTCCACAATACTCGAATTGTTTCTTTCTAGCTGCTTGCAATATTTTCTCCTTGACCTGGGAACTCTGGAAATTGGCTACAACATTCCTAGGAGATTCTCTTTTAGGATCTCTTTCAGGAGGGGATCAGTGGATTTTTTCATTATTTATTTTTCCCCCTGCTTCTAGAATACCAGGGCAGTTTTCCTTGATAATTTCATGAAGGATGATGTCTAGGCTCTTTTTCTGATCAAGACTTTCAAGTAGTCCCATAATTTTTAAATTGTCTCTCCTGGATCTATTTTCCAGGTCAGTTGTTTTTCCAATGAGATATTTCACATTATCTTCCATTTTTTCATTCTTTTGGTTTTGTTTTGTGATTTCTTGGTTTCTCATAAAGTCATCAGCTTCCATCTGTTCCGTTCTAATGTTTAAAGAACTATTTTCTTCAGTAAGCTTTTGAACTTCCTTTTCCATTTGGCTAATTCTACTTTTTAAAGCATTCTTCTCCTCATTGGCTTTTTGAACCTCTTTTGCCAATTGAGTTAGCCTATTTTTCAAGGTGTTATTTTCTTCAGCATTTTTGGGGGTCTCCTTTAGCAAGGTGTTGACCTGCTTTTCATGCTTTTCTTGCATCTCTCTCATTTCTCTTCCCAATTTTTCCTCCACTTCTCTTACTTGATTTTCAACATCCTTTTTGAGTTTTTCCATGGCCTGAGTCCATTGAATATTTATTTTGGATGTTTGGGATATAAAAGTCTTGACTTTTATGTCTTTCCCTGATGGTAAGCATTGTTCTTCCTCATCTGAAAAGATGGGAGAAGATATCTGTTCACCAAGAAAGTAACCTTCTATAGTCTTATTTTTTTCCCTTTTTAGAGCATGTTTCCCAACCAGTTACTTGACATTTGGGTCATTTGTCAAGAGTAGGGTATACTCTGGGAATCTATGAGATCTCAGTTCCTCCAATGTGTCACGATCAAGCATGTACTGGTCTGCACGCAGAAAGGGATTTTTGTGCCCAGAATCTTAGCAGTTACCTCTCCATAGCCACCTGGCCTTCAGTTCCCAAGTCAGCACTGGGGGCTGATTTTCAGATAAGCTGAATGGGCAGGGCTGCCATTCAGTGTGAGATAAAGACCAGCTTGTCCAGGGCCTCCACACAGGGCCTAGGCAAGACTCAGCTCCTCAATACCCCCAGGGTTTTTATGCTCCAGAAATGTGTGTGGCTGCTGCACCTATAATGTAGCCTCTGAGGCGGCTGCCTGCTGCCAGAGCTATGGGAAGGCCCTTCTCCCTTCCTGGCCAGCTGGAAAAACCCCATCACTGACCTTTGGTGCCTGTGGGTTGAGGGATCTTCGAACCCGCTGCTGCTGGGACTGGGTATTCTGCTCCCAAAGGCTGTTTGCAAGCTGTGTGCTGCATGGCCAAGGCTGGTCTGGGCTCCGTGCTCCACTCCGCATCTGGTGCAACCGACCTTTCCCGTGGGCCTTTCAGGTCACCCTGGGCTGGAAATCTCCTCCACTCTGTTGTTTTCCACTTCTGCTGCTCCCAAATTTGTTGGGAGTCCCTCTCTACAGGTATTTTATGGACTGTGGGGGGAGACCCGGTGTATGTGTGTCTTTCTACTCGGCCATCTTCTAAATGTAATCTTAAAATGTAAAATTGTAGAAGACATTGGGAATGGTTTGGATTCAATGACTTCTACAATTGCTTTTAACTCCAAGATATGATCCTTCTGATTTCAAAGACTTGGGAGAAAATCAGCAATTTTATTATTGACAATAAAAAAGGCAACTGAAAATAATAACATTAATAATTAGCCACCTATATAATAACAGCTAACATTTACATAGCACCTACTGTGCACCAGGCACTGTGCTAAACACTACAAATATTCTGTCTCAAACTATCTTCACAATAACCCTTGGAGGTAGGTGCTATTATATCCCCATTTTACAGGTGAGGAAATTGAGGTAAAAAGAAGTTAAGTGACTTGCCCAAGGCTGCACAAGTAGTTAGTGTCTGAGCCTAAATTTTAAGTCAAGTCTTTCTGACTCCAGGCCCACCGCTCTACACCATCTAGCGACCTAAATATATTCCATTTTTCAATCTCTACAAAAACTTGATGAAAATGACTTGCATATGCATTAAGGCCATCCTTGATGAAATTATGAGAAAGGAGCCATTAGGTCTTTGCAAAGAATATTCTACAACAGACCCTATCTTTACCATAACACAATTGACTGAATGGTGTAGAGAAGACAAATTGACCCTGTGCTTATTCCTGATTGGGGGGAATTGGCCAATGATGGCTCAGTCTTGGAAGCATGAGGAGGCATTCTCTGCCTGCTTCCCATAAACAAAGGGAACTTTGGAAGCTGGTTTCAGCCATGATGCCAGAAGAGTCTGGGTATTTAAATGTTTCTAAGAACCACTAGAGCTGGTGACTCTAGAGACAAAGTGAAAGGACTGAGTTTGAAAACAAGTAAGTGAGGCTGTGAGCTGCTGGGTGGAGCTAGGGGGTGGATTGGGAAGGGTAGAAGCTGCCCTCTCTCCTCCTCAACTACCATGTGTCTGGGAACATAATTTGCCCGTGTGTGTGTGTGTGTGTGTGTGTGTGTGTGTGTCTGTCTGTCTGTCTGTCTGTCTGTCTGTCTGTGTCTGTGTCTGTGTCTGTGTGTCTGTGTGTGTTTATTCCTTCCTGATCTTGGGTGAATGGGTACTCTGAAAGAGTAGTGTCCAGGTGACAGGTGAGACTAAGAGATCCATTGAAGAGGTCCTCCAGTACAGTGAGGAACCAGTTAAGCAGCTAAGCAACCTTCCTGACCCAGACTAGTAGTGGATTCATCTGTGAACCAAGGCACTGTGCCCAACAAGGAGCTAACCAAATAAGGATAAACTAACCCACTGCCAACACTATGTAAGAAATGAACTTGGTTGCAACTCTATGAGGGGATAACAAAGATTCTTAGTCCTGGGAATCATGAAGTACCTTCCAGGCCCATGTGCTCCTTATATATGAGCCTCAGTGTCTTGGTTCTTAAAGTTGGAATCTTCTTGGATACCATGTGTGTACAGAGTACAGAGTTGGTCTTATGGTTTTAGAGGATTATTTGGTAAGTAGTGTTTTGTATATACCTTTACAATGCAAAGAAAAAAGAAAAGCAGGAAAAAAAGCTGTTTAGCAAAATGAGTCATCTCTGAATGTATATACAATGAATTTTTTTTTTTCCTGAAAAGAATTAGGAGGCTTTGAGCATGGCTACAAAACAGGATAGGCACAGGAATTACAATAAATACTTTCTTGTAAAACCTAATTAATACCAACTGGCAGACTGATATTGAGGAACACAGTGGATGGGGGCTTGTGAGCAACAATAATGGAAACTAATCTCTCAAGGTTATCCTCAGAAACAGTCACGCTGTGAGGATATAACTTTCTAGAGCAAGTGGGGATAGGGTGAGTGAAACCAAAGAGGATAATATACTTTAGCAAAGCATTTGATCTAATGGAACAATATGTTTTCTTCAAAGACATTGTCAAATGAAAGGTCTCCTATGTCAATATCATGCAAAGAAAGATGTGATAGCAGGATTGTTTGACAGTCTTCTTATTACTATCAAGTGGTGCAGGGAACTGTTCTCATTAAAGGTATTTATCACCATTTCTGGGTTCAAATGGAAGAGCAACTCCTTCCAGATGGTGAGGTTGTCCACATGCTCCCATTTGTGTATCATTGAGACAGAGATTTAGAGCTGTAGGGGAATTCAGAGACTTTCAGTCCAACCCCCTCATTTCACAAATGAAGAAACTGAGGCCCAAAGAGTTATAGTGACTTGTCCCATGCCAGACAGGTAGAAATAAGCAGTAGAGATGAAATTTGAATCTTGACCTCCTAACATTCATTGAGTCAAGACCTGAAACAAGTTAGAGAGCCTCCTAAGTGAGTTACTTCATCACTCAGAAGAGTTTCTCTTGACTATGTACACAGGACATCCTTTGACTTTTCATTGATTAATTCTCCTGTTTTTCCCTTCGGTTTTTTTCCTAAAGCTTTTCTCTCTTCAAACCATCTAGGCTATTTCCTAATCCCTCTTTCTCTGTCTTTCCTCCATACTTTACTGAAAAAAACTGAGGCTCTCCACTCAGCTCTCTCTTCTCTCCACATCTCTACATTAAATGTCCTTCAGCATCTTCTCCTCACTGTTTTCCTTTGCTTCAGTCCTAGAAGATGAGGTGTACTGTAACGAGGCTGAGTGAGCCCCTAGAGACCATTCCAGGTCACTCACCCAGACTCTCCAAGAAAGCTCTGGGGACTCCAAAGACAAGGTGACTCACTAGGAATTTGAGGATCACCAACTTTCAGGCCTCTCCCGGTCATGCAGCAGCCCAGCACTGGAAGGACTTTTGGCTGCCTTTCCTTCATCCTGGCTCTGAACTTTACTGTCATTCCTGAGCTGCCACTTCCCTCAGAGCATGGGGGCTTCTCACCCTGGAACATCCCTCTGGCTAACTTGGTCTTTTCTCCCATTGGTAAGCTGTCCACTTTGGAGAGGGGTCCAGATTACTTATCCTTAGTTCTAACTCTCTGAACCATCATGCCCCTTAATATGTAACTTCTCTCTTGGTTGTTTAGTCTATTCAGGTGTGTCTGACTCTTTGTGACCCCATTTGGGGATTTCTTGGCAAAGATACTGGAGTGATTTGCCATTTCCTTCTCCAGCTCATTTTACAGTCGTGGAAACTGAGGCAAACCGAGTTAAGTGACTTGCCCAGGGTCACACAGCCAGTTGCTGTCTGTCTGAGGCCAAATTTGCACTCAGGTCTTCCTGACTCCAGGCCTGCTGTGATACCTACTGTATCACCTGCCCATCCAGTACCTTCCCTCATCCCTCTGCTTTTCAGTTCCCTTTTATGTGGTATCTCCCCCCATTAGAATATAAATTTCTTGGGGGAAGGGACTATCTTTCTTTTTGCTAGTATTTTTATCCCCATCATTTAGTACCATGTCTGCCACATGATAAATGCTTAATAAAATGTTTGTTGCCTTGTGGTCTGCCTGATATATCCTAAGCATACTCTGTGTGGTCCCTTGGTTTTTCCCTTACCCCATGATAGCCAAAAGGGGAAGAGCTGTGCATCTAATAAAAGAAGAGGCTTGTGGTTGCTGTCCCTCCTTGGCTGAAACCCTCCAGATGACATGAAATGATAACAGGAATAGGTAGAGTGGAACAGACATTATCCAACCTGACATTATGATGGATCATAGACTCAATTAGCCGGGTTTGTACAGGGGATGCCCAGCTGCTTTGCCTGCCTCTTTGCTCTTCCTTTCTTTTCCTAGTTGACTGTATAAGTTTAGAAGGTGTCAGAGTCTGAGATGGGTAGTGGGAGCTGGTGTTTTCCACTCCCTTGGCATTGAAACACCAGGGAAAGAGGTGCTTCAGCAGTGGCAGGAGGAGGTTGCTCCTGGGAGAAGACGATTCTTGTAGCACTTATAGGACTAGATTGGTCACAAGGCATCAGAGACTTAGTTGGAATGAAGATCTCATTTAGCGTTTGAGTTGACCACACTTAGTAGCGGTGTGATGAAAATTGAATTTTTATCCATCTTGTAAAAATTTTTGTCCCAAGAGGTTTGAAAGTTAGATTCCCAACATGTTGTCCAGTAGTGATGAGTTAACTATTCTGTAATACACACTGATTTCTTTATGCTTAGAAATCCCTTTTATGTTGTGACATTTCAACAGGTGGAGAGACATAATTTCTGAGTAATTTAATCATTTTATTAATAAAGCCAGCAGGTTGTTAATAAAAGAGGTCAGTGGCACTCTCAAATGCCAAAGACCATCATGGCATTGGGAGTGGCTTATATGCCCTTAGAAGAAGGTTGTTCCTGAGGGTGGCAATCAACTCTGATTGGTTAACAATTAATGAGAGAATGAATATTGCAATGAGGGGCTGGACCTAGTCTAATAAACTTTGATTATGTCATTTCCAAATTATTCTCAGTCTTTGTAAAAACAATTTTCAACAGTCTTTTTAGAAACTTTGAGTTCCAAATTCTCTCCCTTCCCCATCCTCCCATTGAGGAAGCAAGCAATTCAATATAGGTTATACATGGGTAGTCATGTAATACATATTCATAATCGTCATGTTCTGACAATAAAACTCAAGAAAAATAAAATACAACAAAAAGTATGCTTCAATCTGTATTATATGTATACATCATCACTTCTTTCTCTTGGGATAGATAGCATTTTTCATCGTAAGTCCTACAGAGTTGTCTGGATCTTGGTATTGGTAAGAATAACGAAGCTATTCATGGCTGATCATCTTAGAACGTTGCTGTTAGTTTGTACATAGTACATTTTGCTTTGTATCAGCTCCTCCAGATATTCCAGATTTTTCTGAGACCATCCAGCTCATTATTTTTTTTTAAACTATTCTGTTGATGCCTTTTATTTTTCCATCACAGTTATTTCTAGGTCTATGCCACTGTCCCACCCTCTACCCTATCAAATCCTTCTTTGTAACAACAAAAAAAAACTCATTAAACAAGACTATCTGATAGTGGCTCTATCTGTCATTCTCCTTTTGTATATCTCCCCCACACTTCTATCAAAGGGAGATCACTACGTTCCTTTATTTGTTCTCTAGCACCATTTCTTTTTTGCTTTCTCAGTGTCTCAGAGGTCGAGTTCCTTCTTGCAATTTTTCTGCTTTCTATGTAGCAGGAATTATTTCATTTATATACCAGTTGACTTTTGCTTTATTTTGTTTCCAGTTTTTTGTTGTTGTTACCACAAAGAGTCCTGCTGAAACTGTTTTCATCTTTGAACTTCTTGGGGTATATGTCTAGTAGAAGGATTTACTCAGTCAAAAAGTATGAAGTAATGTCACATATTTGCATAATTCCAATGGATAGCCAAAATGGATGGATCTATTCACAGCTCTACCAACAGTGTCTATAGAAAAAGGGGAAATTCTGGATCTCCCCAAATCATTGGTTAATAACAAAAATTTCTCTCAATGTATGGGAATAAACTACCCATTCTATACACAATTCATGTTTGTACATTTATTTAAAAATAATTTCCCTTTTCAGGGCAAACAGAGCAACTAAAATAGAATTTTCCCCAGAGTCACTGGGTAGGGATGAGGAGCCAATTAACATGAGAACTAGAGAACACGTTTTCCTTACTTAGAGAAGACCAGAACAATGGCTAATTGTAATGGTAGAGAACAGGGTCTGACCTATGTGGTCCTACGGGAGCAGTCTCTCTATAGCCACTAGATCTAGATAAGGGCAACCCCTCTATTTGGTCCTGGATTCTAGCGCGTCCCATCTCCTTTGAGTGCTTGCCTCCTCTCCATAATTTCCATTTTTTATTCATCCCCTCATCGTAATTTCCAATTCGTTCTTATCTTTTAGTTTTTTCCCTCTTGCTAACAACTATGCTTAATTCTTCCCCAGCCTTAAAAAATTAAAAAAAAAAACCCTTCAACTGATTCTATCCATCTATTCAAGCTATTGTCCTACATTTCTCCTTTTTTGTTAATTAAAAAATCCTCCCTGCAAAAGCTGTCTACACTCAGCGCTTCCACTTTCTCACCTCCCACTCATTTCTCAACCCCATATAATCTGGCTTTCTACATCATCACTCCATGGAGACCTCTCTCTTCAAACTTGCCAATGATCTCGTGATGACCTTTTAATTCAGTCTCCATCCTTCTCACTTTCTCTGCAGTATTCAGTACTACTGGCCACAATCTCTTGGATACTTTCCTCCCTAGGCTTCTGTGACATTGTTCTCTCCCAGGTCTCCACCTTTCAGCCACCTTTCCCTGGATTATCATCTCTGTGTTCCCCCTCCCTCACTATGTCCATATACCCCAAGCGCTGCACTTGGTCTCTTTTCTCTCCATATGTTCTTTCATATATCATCTTCCACCGGGGTCCACCATCATCTTTATGCAGATGAATCCCAGATCTCCACATCTAGCCCTTGTAGCTCTCCAGTCCTAAATGAACTCCAACTCTGCATCACCAAATGCCTCTTTTCATCAACTGACATTTCAAACTGCAATCTTTCAAACTCAACCTGTCCAATAAGAACTCATTATCTTTCCTCCCAAATTCTCCCCTCTTTCAAACTTGTTTCTCTTGAGCATACCACCATCCTTCTAGTCAATGAGATTCAAAACCTCAGAGTTATCCTTGACATTTCCCTTTCTCTCATCCTCCTTAGCCAATCAGTGATATGAGGGAGCCCAACAGTTTTGAGATGTCCTACACTTAAAGTGCCCTGTTTCTCCAGTGAAGGGAGGGAGCTGCAGTTTCTTAGTAAAACTTGGTCATTATGATTAATCAGCATTTCCACCTTTCTTCTTTTCTTCCTCCTTCTCTCCCTCCCTTCATTTGTTCTTCACTTCCCATTCTTTCCCTTCCTTCTTTCTCTCCTTCCTTTCCTTTCTCCTTTCTTCCTCCCCTCCTCCTCTCCTTCCCTTCCTTCTTTTTCTTCTTCTTTTTTCACCCTTCCTTTCTTCCTTCCCTTCTTTCCTCCCTCCCTTCCTCTCTTCATTCCTTCTCTCTTTCCTTCCTTATTTCTTCTCTTCTTCCTTCCTTCCCTTCCTCCCTTCTTTCTTCCTCTCCATTCTTCCTTCCATTTACATAATATTATGTCATTATTTTATAGCATTTTCCTTGCTCTGTTATTTCATTTTGAATCAGTTTCTATAAATGTCCCCAATGACCCTCTCAAGTCTTCATATTTATTGTTTCTTACAGCACAGTAATATTCTAATTCATTCACGTATCACACTTTATTTAACCAGTCCTTGGTTGAGGAACATCTGCTATGACCCCGTTGTTTCTTTCTATAAAAAGTGCTGCTATAACTATTTTGTTGTAAATGGAATCTTTCTTTCTGTCTTTGACATCTTTAGGGTATATACCTACCAGTGTACTCTCTGGGTCAAAGGGCATGTATATTTTAGACATATTCTTAATATAATTTTGAATTACTTTCCAGAATGTTGGACCATTTCACAGTCTCACCAGTAGTATATTAGTGTGCCTGCATTCCAAAATTTCTCTAATATTGACAATTCTCATTTTTTCCCTATTTACTACAAACTGATATTTCTAAGTCATGCTGGCCATGGTAATTCACTATTCAAGAAACTCCTTTGACTCTCTCTTGTCTCTAGGACAAAATACACAATCCTCTATTTGGTTTTTAAAGTCCTACAAAATCTTTCTCCAACCTGTTTTCTAGGTTTGTTGAATATTATTCTTCTTGTGGCCAAATTGGCCCATTGGCTGTTCTCTGAACAGGAAATGTCTCCCACCTTTGTCCTTACACAGACTATGCCTCATGCCTGGAGTGCCCTCCCTCCTTATCTCCATCTCATAGAACCCTAGTTCATCTCAAGTGCTATGTACAAGAAACCTATTCTGATCCCCAGTCCAAATGCTGGTACCCTCTTCCTCAGAAAATCATTTGTATATATTTGAGATATATGTGCATGCATGTAAGATATATATATATAGACATATAGATATATAGATATAGTCTAAATATATATGCATGAGCACTCTATAATATGTTGTCTAAATATATATACACACATATTTTCACTGTGTATGTATGTATACGTGTATATATACATAAATATATGTGTATACATACATATATACATATATGTGTGTATATACATGTATGTATGTATGTATATGTTGTCTAAATGAAGGAATGTGCTTAACTCACCATTAACAAAAATGTAAGTATGTATATGTTGTCTAAATGAAGGAATGTGCTTAACTCACCATTAACAAAAATGTATGTCTCTGGAATCTGGCTCCTCTCTCTCTTCAACAGAGATCGCCATTTCTGCCTTAATGAGAAAAGGAGAAAGACCATGACTAGATGTTTTCTTCTTCCTTTTCTTTATCTCCAAAAGGAGAATAGCAGTACATTTAGATCTATATTCCCCTTAGAATAATCCTGACCTTGGGCTATGATTTCTTTTTGAGGGGTTCAAAACAAAAGCCACTTTCTTGGTTTCTCTTAAAGGGGAAGATAGCTCTAAGTTTATACTTACCAGCTCCCACCAAATGCCGGTTACCCAAAAGAACCTCACAAATAGTGAATAGAGATTAAACTCATTTAACCAAGTAAATCATAGATGAAAATTGATGCAGATTAGAATATACTAGGAAATGCAAGAGTGAACGAGCTCTTTACATGTGAGTGAAATGGGATCTCTGAACAAATCAAGGGAGCAAGCTTCATCTCACCAGAAGGAAAATCATTCCCTGAAGTCTCTAGGGAGATAAACTAGAGATTAGGGAAATGTTGAGAAGGTGTTTTCACCTTTTTTAGCTTACAAAAATCTTTACACTCGGTATGTGTCTCTCCTGAAGAGTCTCTGGAATCACAAATGTCTCTCCCTTTAGCTACGTGGTACAATGGCTAGAGTGCTGGACATAGAGTCAAGAAAGGAGTATAAATCTGACTTCACACACTTATTAGTCGTTTGACCCTGGGCAAGTCATTTCACTTCTGTCTGCTTCAATTTCCTTAATTGTAAAATGGCACATAATACTAGTACCTACCTCCCAGGGGTTATGTGAGGAACAGATGAGGTAATATGTGTAAAACACTTTGTGCAGGGCCTGATAAATATTAATTGCTTAATAAATATTTGTTCCCTTTCCTCCCAAGAAATTGTCACCAATACTGTCCCTTATTCAACATTACCTTAATGTTCCCTCCACCAAGGGAGAGACATTTCTCCTCTTGAGAAAGAGAGCAGCACACGTCTTACCCACCCCTACCCAAGGTGGGAACTAGTCTTATGTATATCTTATATTTACTTTTATGTGTATAGATCATTTACTCACCAATAGAATATAAACTTCTTGAGGGCCAGGATTATTTCATTTTTGCATATATGTGATGATCGACTCCAAGCAGATGATTCCCTAGGTCTTTATATTTATATAACCATCTGTCTCCTAAGCTTCAGTCTAGCAACAACCTTTTGGACAGTTAGAATAGACTGTCACATTTTGTTGTGGTTCAGTCATTTTATTTGTGCCTGACTTTGTGACCCCACTTGGGGTTTTCTTGGTGGATACTGGAGTGGTTTTCCGTTTCCTTCACCAACTCCTTTAAAAACGAGGAAACTGAGGCATACAGGGTTAGGTGACTTACCCAGAGTCACACAGCTAGTAAGTGTCTGAGGTTAGATTTGAACTCATGGAGATGAGTCTTCTTGGTTCAGGGCCACCGTGTACCTGACTACCATAGAATGTCCCATAGATGCCCTAGACTCAATCCATCCAAAACAAGATGCATGATCTTTCTTCTCAAGTTATTCTCCCTTCCAAACTTGAACATTACAGTCAAGCTATGACACCACGATCCTTCAATGTTGATAGTCTCAGTGTTGTTCTTGAATCTTCACCCTTGCTCACTCTGACTATCCAATGAGTTGCCACCTCAGTGGGAATGGGATCAAGGAGGACTTCATCATGAAGGTGATGGCTGAATGGAGCTTTGAAAGCTAAGTATGAATTCAGGAGGTAACAAAAGGGAGGGAGGACATTCCTGGAAAAGGGAAAGCTTCTGCCAAAATACCAGGACAAGAAATCTCAGAGTGTATGCATAGGGATAGAGACTAGCCCATTTTGGCTGGGGTGTTGAGGTCGCACTAGACTATAGAGGGCCTTGAAGGCCAAACAAAGGATTACAAACATGACTCTTTAGGTAATAGGGAGCCACAGAAGATTTCTGAGCAGAGGACTGACCTGATTAATGAATAAAAGTGATTATGCAGGATTGTATAGTTAATAGAGAGGTGACTTGAGCTTCAGAAAGACCTGAAGTTCAAGTCTGTTCTCTGACCCATAATGACTGGGTGACTATGGTCAGACCATACAATTTCTCGGTGCTCAGACAAGTCTGTATGATTAGAAGCTGCAACAAGTCAATAATCATTTATTAAGAGCCACCAGTGTGCTAAACACTGTGTTAAGCCCCAAGGATTCAAAGAAAAGCAAAAACAGAAGCTCACAGTCTACTGGGGGAGATAATATGTAAACAACCAGGTAGATGCAAGATGTATGCTGAGTAGATGGAATGTAAGCTGATGGAGAAAGGCATTAGCAGCTGGGGAGCAGAGGGGACAGGGAAAGCCCTCTTAGAGTCGATGTGATTTAAGTTGAGTCTCAGAGGAAGTCAAGAAAACTAAGAGACAGAGGTGATGAGCTAAAGAGTTCCAGGTGTGGGACACAGCCAGTGAAAAGGCGCAGAGAGGGTAGTTGGAGATTCTTGGAGGAAGTGAAAGCAGGCCAGTGTTGCTGGATTGCAGAGAACATAACTGGAAAGGTAGGAAAGGGGTATAAAGAAGTTTAAATGGCAGACGAAGGTATTTATATTTGATCAGTGACAAGGGGCCACTGGCATTTGGTGATTAAAGGGTGATACCATCAGACCATAGTTTCAGAGCAGTTACTCATCTTTGTTGAACAAGGAAAGAAATGAGTGATAATAACGGTTATCATTTATATAATGTGTGGGGCTGCTAGATGGTGCAGTGGAGAGAGGGCCACGCCTGGAGGCAGGAAGACTTCTCTTCACTATCTGGCCTCAGACACTTACTAGCTGTGTGACCACTTCACTCACTCTGTTTCCCTCAGTTTTCTCATCTTAAAATGAGCTGGAGAAGGAAATGGCAAATGACTCCAGTATCTTTGCCAAGAAAAGCCCTAATGGGGTCGCAAAGAGTCAGGTATGACTGAAACTACTGAACACACACACACACACACACACACACACACACACACACACAGAGCTTACTATGTGCCAGAGACTGTGTTAAGCACTTTACAATTATTATTTCACTTGATCCTCACAATAACCCTGGGAAGTAAGTGTTTTTATTATCCCCCTTTTACATATGAGGAAACTGAGGCAGACAGAGGTTGGTTCCCTATCCACTGAGCCATCTAGCTGACCTACTAGGAGATTATATTGATGAGATTGTTCTAGGCATATGGAAATGAGCAAATGTATTGGTGTAGATGGCAGGGGGCCAATATTAGAGATATTAGAGATGTGGAAGAGGAAGCCAATTATCTTTGGTGAAAATGAAACTAAAAAGCCGCTCAGCATGGTGGGAAGCACACCAGAGAAGGAATCTGGGGCTAGAACCCAGGTCCTTACGATTTCTTCTCTTGTGGCCTTTAAAAAGGTCCTTCAGACACACATTTTCCATCTGTCTGTAGAGAGGTGGTGGACTACAGGTACTTCATGAGGCATACATTTTCTGTGTCAGTTTGCTTTGGTTGGCTGCACCTACTTGTAACAATAAATTCTTTGGGGAGTAACAGTGATGTAAAAAAGGAAGCAATGTTGATAAAAACAATCAAAAGAAAGAGAAGGATCATTCTCTCTTCAGAAGTTCCCAAAGTAGGCAATACCGCCCTCTGAGGGGTGCTGGAAAGATCCGGGGGTGTTAGTAGCCTTGGAAGCAATTGGGGGGCATTGAATAAAGATAAAGGGGATGGTGGAAGTATGAGGAAAGAAGAGGAGAGAAGAAAATTTTGAAAATCGTTCATATATGATTCATCTGTTGTAGAACTGAGTTGTTGTGTTCGTCCTTCGTTATTGAAGAAGACCATGACATCAGAGAAATGATCACATGATTTGCACTTGACTTTGTTTTG
This sequence comes from Notamacropus eugenii, assembly GCF_028372415.1. Taxonomy (NCBI): domain Eukaryota; kingdom Metazoa; phylum Chordata; class Mammalia; order Diprotodontia; family Macropodidae; genus Notamacropus; species Notamacropus eugenii. The sequence goes on from NC_092875.1 coordinate 31,604,172, forward strand.
AGTGAGCGAGGGCTGTGCAAAGTCATCAGCCTTTCTCTTCCTCTGTAACAGTTAAAGTCATAGTGACTACATTATTTTCCCAATAGACACACAAAATTCAAATTATAACCCATCCGTGGTCAAATCGACCGACAGATTTTAAGCAAGTGTTGGCAGGTGAGCATGTTGCGCATTGTCAGGAAATCTAGCATGCTTTGGTGGGAATATGTGTAAGTAATGACTTCTTTACAATACAATACTAGTTAAGGGCAGCTAGGTGGTGCACCAGTGCAGGAGTCAGGAGGATCTGAGTTCAAATCTCACCTCAAACACTTGACAGTCACTAGCTGTCTGACCTTGGACAAGTCACTTAACCTCAATTGCCTCATCCTGGGTCATCTCCAGTTATCCTGATAAATATCTGGTCTCTGGATTCAGATGGCTCTGGAGGAGAAGTGAGGCTGGTGACCTGCACAGCCCTCCCTCACTCAAAACAAAGTCAAGTGCAAGTCATGTCATCATTTCTCTGATGGCATGGTTTTCTTCAGCAACAAAAGACAAACACACACACACACACTATACAATTACATGATTCAATATTGTGCCATCAAAACTTCAATGCAGAAAAGCCATGCAAATTTACATTGAATTATTTAATTTAAGATGTGTCATTTTTTAAAAAAGACAATTTATATATTTTGAAATGACGCAAATTAAAATAACATTAAAGGATTCAAGAAAGTTGATTTTGGGGGGGGGGGGGGAGCCATGGAGTAAATGTTGTTTTTTTTTAATGGGGCTGTAGGCCAAATAAATTTGGGAATCTCTGCTCTAGATCATAGATTCTCTGAGGCAATCTTTACAGGTAAGAAAACTGAGTGCAGAGAGGAGGAATGTGAACTCAGATCCTCTAGCTTAAGAGACAGTTTGTACTCTACTGTCCCACACTGTTAAGTTGTAGGTCAGTTATTATTTTTCTCTTCACTATTATTATCCTCCTTGTGGGAAGCAGCTTCTCCAACCTGAGGAATCCCATGACTGGGTACCAAATTTTCCCATTCTGTGTCATCCTCTGATTCTTTGAGGACATACCTTATCTCCCCCTTCCAGACCTGAAGCTCCCTGAGGTCAGGGACCATGAATTGTTCATCTCTACGTCCAACTCAACACCTAGTGGAGGGCCCCACAGATAGAAGATACTTATATTTGCCAAGCTGAATGAAATTGCAGTTTCAGGTGGAAAAAAATGTTTCTGAAATGCGCTCTTATTAGGAGAGAGGCAACTTCCTGGGCTATGTCTGGAAAACCTGTTTGCTCAGCTGCCTTTGGAGTTAAAGCCCCCTCTGTACAGCTTCCTGTTCCACCTGGGAGCTCTGAAGGGGGCAGAGTCTGGGCCAACACAGGTCTCTTTGTGTGCTCCTACCAGACCCTTCTCAAGCACTCAAGGTCAAGGTCACAAACTCAGTTTCTCATTGGAGAGCCTTTGCCATCCCCTCAGCAACTTGCTTGCTTCTCAGGGCAAGTCCTTGGACTGGAATTCTTCAAAAAAAGTGTTTTAAAAATACCTGGAGCTCCTAGGGCATCCCGTTTTAGAAGCCTTTCCATGCCTTTCAGCTCATATGTTTTTCTTATTTATGGTCGGGAAAACTGAAGCAGAAAAAAATTAGGACAACCTACATTGACAGCCTCATCTCCCATAACTCATTTGTATGAAGTTTCTTCTTTGGCCAAATTGATGCAATCACTGTCTCCCTCCTCCCAAAAAACATATCTTCTACTTTCCTGATGGTCAAACCCTTGATTCCACTCTCTTCTTGTCCAGACTGCCATAATTTGTCTCTCATCTTTACATACGTGAATCCAATCACCCTTCAAAGTTTTGATCAAGGTCATAGAACCATGAATCTCAGGCTTGGAAGGACCTTTAAGAATATAAAACAGAATGTCACAACAGGGAGGGGCCTTAGAACAGGGAAAATCCAAGTTGAGAGGATTCTCAGGACAGAGAATATTAGAACTGGGAGGGCTATAAGAATATGGAATGTCAAAGATGGAAGGACCCTTAAAATATAGAAAGCTAGTACTGAAAGTGTTCTAGGAGTATGTGATTGATGAGTCATGCAGGTCAGGCTAGTCTTTTTTTTTTTAATCCCCTAAAAGGTAGACAAGCTGTCCCTAGATTTGATTGGTCCAAGGGACTAAGGTGAGTGCTGCTTGATTTCCTGCCGTCCTACCTAGATCACAAAAGGTCAGCCCACCAGAAGCCAGGGCCCCTCACACTTGGAATGGGCAAACCACCACATCCTGCTGATCATATGAGTTTCTATAAGGAGATGTCTAAACAAGTGGTGTATCCTTGCTGAGTGTCCTTTCTGTGCTCTGGTTAAGCAAACCTTCTTTTGTTAACTGTTACATTGGCCTGTGAATATATCATTTCATTCTAATTCTGAACTTCAGGTACTAACCAGCCTGAATCAGGCCTGGTCTACAGAAGAGGCTGTCCACATTACACTCAATACATGAATCCCTTCTTTTTGTTGTCATTTCAATTGTGTCAAACTCTCCATGATCACTTTTTTGGGGTTTCTTAGCAAAGAATGGTTTGCCATTTCCTTCTCCAGCTCATTTTACAAATGAGAGAACTGAGGTAGTGTGAAATGATTTGCCCAGGGTCACACAGAGCTAGTATGTGTCTGAGGCGGGATTGGAACTCAGGTCTTCCTGACTCTAGGCATGCCTTCTATCCACTGCACCAACTAGCTACCCTGAGGGCCTTCTGCAACAACAATATAAGAGCTAGCCTCTGATCTTCTGCTCCAACTGAACTTGGTTGCCTTTTTCCCCATCTAACTGTACAAAACATACCTGAGACTCAGGTCTCTGTCTTCTAGGACTGGCTAGAGTCTGGTTGGCTTCTGCTTTGGCTCACAGAAGGGGAGATAAGTCAGCTAATTCTCACCACCAGAAACTGTACCTGGGATCTTAGCTTAGGAAGGTATTTCTTTGTAAGAGTAAAATAGTGAGAATCTAGTGAGACTCACCTGACTCAACCCCAGGTTTATCCTTCTTAACTTCTTCAACTCTGTGTTGGAGAAGGCTTCTAGAGCTTGTATCATCTACTTTTGGGGGGATGATACTGGGAATTCCCATTTAGAAGAATCATCTAAAGCCTGCTTGAAGGCCTCCCTTCCTCAGGAGGTAGCCCTTTCTATTTTTCTGAGACAGCATCAATCCTTAGGAAACTTTTCCTTACATAAACTAGAGATATACTTTTCCTGAAACTTCAGCCCATTGCTCCTGGGTAATCTCTTTTTGTCCAGGCAGAATAATCCCTCTTCTACATGACTCCATAGACTTAAAGCATCAAAGAGGATAATAAATTTAGAGGGAGAAGTGACCTGAGAGATCACTGAATTCAATTATCTCATTTTACAGATGAGGAAACTGAGTCTTTGAGGGGTTAAATAACTTGGCCAGGATCACATGGCATGTACCAACTGCGGGAGGTTTCTGACTTCCCAATCCAGTACTCTGTTTGCTACCCCTCGCTGGCTCTGAAAGCAACTACTAGGTCTATTCTAAGTCCTCTTTTCTCCAGGGTAAACATTCCGTTTTTTCAACTAAGCCTCATACAACTCGATTTCTGGCAGCTAGGCAGCACTACAGTGCACAAAGTCCTGGACATGGAGTCAAGAAAACCTGAGTTTAAATCCATCCTCAGATACTTTTTATCTGTGTGACCCTGGGCAAGTCACTTCACCTTTATCTCCTTCATCTGTAAAAAGTGGGGATAATAATAGCCCCTGCCTCCCAGGGCTATTGTGAGGATCAAATAGATTATAATTATAACAGCACAGTTCCTGGCACACCTTTTTTCCTTTTTCTTCCCCTGTGAAATGGAGTCTCTTAGAAGGGGTATGACATTGGACAAGTGATTTCACTTACTCAGGCCTCAGTTTCACCATCTGTACATGCAAACAAAAGAAACCATTCTATCTTTTTCAGGGGATGGTGAGGAGTAAGCATCATGAGCACCAACTACAAGCACTGATTAAGCCCCTACTATATGCTAAGCTCTGTGCTAAACCCTGAGGATACAAAGAGAGGCAAAAAAGAAAAAAAAAAAACAACCCCCTGTGCTGAAGGAGTTCATATTCTAGTGGGGGAGAAAACATGCAAATATCTATATATAAACAAGACATAGACAGGATAAATCTAGTTTAATAGAGCAGTCAATAAGAAAATGCAAAGTATTGTGTAATTCTACTTCAATTTATTTTTAAAAGGTGTAAAAGTGACTTTTCCTGAGATGGAGAATACACGGGAGGCAACAATGATGAACAATGTCAAAGACAGTGGGGAGGTCAAGAAGAACAAGGATTGGGAAAAGGTCATTGGATTTGACCTTTAAGATATTGGGAAGTTTACAGAAAGTAATTTCAGTGGAATGATGAGGTTAGAAGTCAGACTGCAAAGAGTCTGAAAGGGAGGAATTGGAGAGGGGGGCAAGTAAGGATTATAGGTGATGTCCCCAAAGAGTTTAGCAAAGAATAGGGTGAGAGATGATAAGATGGTAACTATGGGGGATAGGCAGATCAAGTGGGAGGAGAAACATGGTTATATTTGCAGGTAGCAGGGAAGCCTCCTGTGACTGAGGACAAATCAGAGGTATGAGAATGTGGGGATAATAGTGGGGACAATCTTCTGGAGAAGATAGGAAGGGATGGGGTGGGATGAAGTGTACATGTAGATGAGGTGGCCTTGATGAGGAAAAAGACCATGTTTTCTTCTGAGACTGGAGCAAAGAAAAAGATGGAAGGGAGGGGGAGAGGATTATGAATGATGCTGAATCTACATGTTCTGACTGCAAATTCAGTTCTCTTCCTTCTTTATTGTAATACTGAAATCCTGTAGTTAGGAACCTCATAGTTCAGCTGCATGATGACTAAGAACATTTTACTCCCCATTTGCTCTAGTCCAGCTTTAAATGCATACACACAACACTATATCTGTATATATGTATAGTATATGTATACATGTATGTGTGTTTATAGTGCATATATTTCAGTTATTAATATACCATATATTTATCATACTATACATATAAATATACTGCACATAACATATAGTGTGTGTGTGTTCGTCCTTCGTTGCCGAAGAAGACTATGCCATCAGAGAAATAATGATGTGACATGCACTTGACTTTGTTTGAGCGAAGGAGGGCTGTGCAGGTCACCAGCCTCACTTCTCCTCCAGAGTCATTGGAATCCAGTGACCAGATATTCATCAGGATGACTGGAGATGACCCAGGATGAGGCAATTGGGGTTAAGTGATTGCCCAAAGTCACACAGCTAGTGAGTGTCAAGAGTCTGAGGTGAGATTTGAACTCAGGTCCTTCTGACTCCTGCACTGGTGCTCTATCCACTGCACCACCTAGCTGCCATAACATATAGTATACAATTATACTACATATATATATTATGTATTATACAAATAATATATATTGATAATACACTAATAATTTTTAGCATATACATATTATACATATATAGTACATTTATAATATATACATGAGAACATCTCATTATAAATTATATATTTATTTACGCACACATATATCTATGAGTATATTTATGAGCATATATCTATGAATGTATATATATTTATGAGTACCTATATCATTAGTATACATTAATGAGCATACATTAGTGTATATATTAATATGAATTTATGAACATATATCTGTTAGTGTATATAATTATTACCATATATCTATTAGAGTATTTATTTATAAACACAATATAAACATATGTTTATTAGTATGCATAGTTATTAGCATATATGTGTTAGCACATATATCTATGAACATTCATATTTATGAACATGTCTGTTAGTGTATATATATTTATGACCACATATGTTTATTAGTATATATTTACGAGTGTATATCTATTAGTGTATATATATTTACGAGCATATATTATTAGTGTAATAGAATATCAGAGATTTATTCCCATTAACAGGCAGGAAGTTCCTCAAAACTCTACTATTCAACCATCTAGGGTGCTATTGGAGTTCACTTTGTGTTCTATAACTTAGTACTCCTCATTCCTGAAGGAGGGGAAGGGAAGAAGAAGCTTCCTTGGAGGACAATAAGAAGTTGGAGAGAGCACAGAAGGTGGGAACAGGGATATTGAGGTCCTGAGGATGGATGGAGAGGGGAGACTGCACCACTGAGCATTAGGGACAGTGGAGGCACCAAAGGAGACCCCGTCACTGCCACCAACAGAGACCTGGCTGAGGAAAAAAAGTAGAGACCTTAAGAGGAGGACTTGGGGCCATGTAGGCAGGAGTGTAGGAATCACGTGCAATGTAGCTGGAGCAGTTCCTGAGGCTGAGAACAGGACTGGGAATTCTTCACTTTCCTGTCTTTTGCTTCACTCTCACTCTCTCACTCCCTGGGAGAAGAGTTGTCTGTCTTTATGGCTTAAGAGTTTGTTTTGCTTTCCTTTTCACTTTTGTTTGAAAAGAAATTTGTTTTCCCAAGATAAAGCAGTTAACGCTTGCCCTGCTGATGTATCCTTATGCAGATGCTAACCTAGGGACTTGTTACGGCCCCAAGCAGGGAGAGATTTTTATAACTGCTGTGGTGGTTTAGAGCTGAGCAAAGAGACAATTAATTTTTAAAATGTTTTCATTACATCCCAGAGCAGTAAGGAACACTTAGATTCCAATTCATTTCTAGACAAATAAGAAAAGAAACCTTGGGGACTGAGGTGGGGGAAGGTCATGAGTGAAATGAGAGCTAGTGTTGATGAGTTAACTGCCTTGGGCACTTCTTTCCATTGTCTTTCTCTGGTCTGTTTGAAAGGAAAACCATCCCCCCAAGGGGTGGAGCTAGCATTTCTCTTTCTAAAGAGAACTTGCCTGTCACGATCGGAGTTCGGAGACTCTCTCTCAGCTTGGATGCTTTAAGAATCTATGATATGCCATCCATCTGTGCATAAACGTTAAAAATATTTCATTTTGTGGTTTGTGAAGTTATTAAGGGCACCAAAACTAGGTTAGCTGCAAATAGATTTAATTTATTAATTGCTGACAGGCACAATAAATAGCGAAAATGGTTTTGAGTTACTTAAGCAAATGTTAGCTCCAGATGACAGCCATCGAAACCAAGGTCTTTTCTGCTAGCTCCTTCCTCACCCCATGGGAAAATTGGCTTTGGAGCCGTCATGTGGGAAAGATCAGAGGTAGTTTGATCTCCATTTTACACCATCGAAGTGATGATGAACTTGTCTTTGGGCAGAATATGGACTCTTTACTGGAATAGTTCTGACTGCTGTATATAAGAGAAGGGGAAAGAGGTAGGAGCAAAACCCTGGGGAGGTGGAAACAGTCAGCTCTCCAGCAGCATCTTTACAAAAAATTGAGTGGGGCTGCCACTTACTGGAGCCACAGGTAGATAGTATGCACTCATGGGATTAGGTGGAAAACTTGCTTACTTGCTTACTTGCTGCAGGTGTTTGTTCTCTATTCTCAGAGAAGACCATGACATCAAGCAGATGATTCCAACCCATGCAACTGAATTGGATTTAAGTGAGGCAGGGCTACACAAAGTCACCAGCCTCACTTACACCTCTGGAGTCATTGGGTCCAGTGGTTCCTACTTGATCATTGCTTGGTCCCTGATTGGCTCAGGATGAATATAAATAGCAATTGTTTCTGTTTTAGCCAGAAACTCTTTTTTTCCTTCCTATATCGGTTTTTTTTTTTCTAAAGAAACCATTCTTTGTTTCATTTCTTATAAAGCCTTAATCACTGACTAGGCTTTGCCTCAGTCAAACTAAGATCTGTTAAGGATCTTATCTTGAAAAGGCCAGGGATCCCCACTGCATCCTGGACCATCTCCAGTTGTCCTAATCTATCTATATAAGGAACTGCCCACTGGGGACCAAAAACTAGAAAACTAGTAGAAAACTCCAGTAATGAGTTGTTTGAGGACAAGTGCTGAAATGTAGATCATTAGAACAGGAGTGAATCCTGGAGCACAGAATGTCAGAGCTAGGAGGGGCCTTAGAACAGGGAATGTCAGAGTTGGGAGGGGTCTTAGAAATGGAATGTCAGGGCTGGAAGGGAGCTTAGAACTGTGGATATCAGGGCTGGGAGGGGCCTTAGAAACAAAAATGTCAGAGCTCAGAGGGATCATAGGATTATAGCATTAGAATTGGAAGGGATGTTAGAAGTCATCTTGTCCAACTCTCTCTTTTTACAGGTGACGAAAGTGAGACAGACAGTGATTAAATGAGCTGCCCAAAGTCCTACAGCTAACAAGTGCCTGAGCAAGATTCAAACTCATACCTTCCTGACTCCAAATCCAGCACTTTATTCACTTTGCCACCTAGCTGTCTAGGCCTTGTGTGTGTGTTTGTCCGTCGTTGCCAAAGAAGACCATGCCATCAGAGAAATGATGATATAACTTGCACTTGACTTTGTTTTGAGTGAGGGAGGGCTGTGCAGGTCAGCAGTCTCATTTCTCCTCCAGAACCATCTGAATCCAGTGATCAGATGTTCATCAGAATGACTGGACATGACCCAGGATGAGGCAATTGGGGTTAAGTGACTTGCCCAAGGTCACAAAGCTAGTGAGTGTCAAGTGTCTGAGGTGAGATTTGAACTCAGGTCCTCCTGACTCCTGCACTGGTTCTCTATCCACTGCACCATTGTCTAGGCCTTATTTAACACATAGGATGTCAGAACTTGAAGGTCCCTTAGAACCTAAAATGTCAAAGGTGGAAAGGCCCATGTATTCTAACACTTTTATTTTATAGAAAGGTGTGACCCTGGCCAAGTCACTTAACTTTCCTTGCCTCAGTACTCTCCTCTGTAAAAGGAGCTGGAGAAGGAAATGGCAAACTATTCCAGTACTTTTGCCAAGAAGACCTCAAATGGTGTCATGAAGAGTCAGACATGACTGAAAAATGACTGAACAAAATTTCAACTAATTATTGATGCTGGCCCTGTGTTAAGCTCAGTTGATACTAAGCTTTTTTAGGAGAAATGCTTTTAGCATTCTAAATTTTTCTATCCTGGGAGAAAACCTTCCTCAACCTGCCCTTGTTAAGACCAGGAAGACTAAAACAGAAGAGAGAGGGACCAAAGGAGATGGGCACCAGAGATTCAAATTACTTTTTAGAATGCATCCATCCCTAGCTCACTTTGTGTACAGTTTAAATGAATGACAATGTACTGGGATATATATTTTGTAAATATATTCTCATTTGATCCTCACAACAACTCGGGAAAGTAGGTGCTATTTTTATCCCCATTTTATACATGAGTAAACTGAAGCAGACAGAGGTTAAGTGTCTGTCCCAGGGTCAGCTAGGTAATAAGTGTCTGAGGCAGGATTTGAAATCAGGTCTTCCTGGACTCCTGGGCTAGCATTCTGTCCACTGCCCTCCTTAATTGTTGGGATTCTAACTCAGGCTTCCCAATTTCAAATCGAGTGCCATGTTCACAACACCAAGCTAGCAGTTTGTCTCTGGATTATTAAATTGACCCTTTAGTAGAGAGCACCAGATATATAGTTGGAATTCCACTGAAGTAGTCTTAGGAATAACAGGCTCATCCCTCCTCAAAGCTCCTCTTATTTTATGTTTAATAAAGTACAAGGCAAGATATCCTCCTGACATTTTTTCCCTTGGCAAGAAGCTAACGAATTTCTGTTCCTCATCTGAGAGTAACAAAATTTTGGGTTTTGTGAAATGGTAGGGATAGATTTCTTTTTTCTCTCTCCAAATTTATTAATTTATTTGTTTTCAGTTTTCAACATTCACTTCCTTTCCCAAGATGGTATGTGGTCTCTATACATACATTTCTATTAAATACATTTATACACCAGTCAACTTGCCTAGAAGAGTTATGACTAATGAGAGAAACCATTAGAAAAAACAAAACAAAACACAATGTAATGTAACAAAAAAGATAACAGTCTGCTTTATTCTGTGTTCCAGCTCCATAGTTTTTTCTCTGGATGCAGATGGCATTTTGCAGCATGAGTCAAAAATACGGAATGCTTCACGAATTTGCATGTCATTGTTGTGCAGGACCCATGCTAATGTTCTCTGTATCGTTCCAATTTTAGTATATATGCTGCTGAAGCGAGCACATGGGCACATATTTCTTTGTTCATCCCATATTTCATATTTCAATGGCCTTTCAAAGATTACAGGGCATTTTCTTCATAACTAGCCAAAGAAATAGGTAATATGACTTATCCTCATTTACAGATGAAGAAACCGAGGCTCTGAGAGGTTAAATGGCTTGTCCAAAGTCACAAAGATAATAAATGTTAGGCACCCAACAGGTGCTCTTCCCATTACAACACACAGGTTGAATCTTCCCATCCTGGTACATTTCTCTGCTCCCATGGACATCTGTCTTCCATTAGTAAGTTCCTCCTGTGACCTGCATTTTGGAGAGGGGTATGTTTTTTTCCTGACTCGGGATTTTTCCACCATTCACTTATGTAGGTACCTCCTTCTTCCTCTCTCCTTCTTTCCCTTCTTCCCTCTCCTTTCCTCATCCCTCACACTTGTTGAGCTCCCTTTAAAGTGTTGTCCTCCCCCACTAGAATTCCTTAAGGACAGGGACTGTTCTTCTTATCTGAATTCCGATTTCCAGGGCAACTAGATGGTGCAGTGGATAGAGCACCAGTGCAGGAGTCAGGAGGACCTGAGTTCAAATCTCCCCTTAGACACTTGACACTCACTAGCTTTGTGACCTTGGGCAAGTCACTTAACCAAAATTACTGTCTCATCCTGGGTCACTGGATTCAGATGACTCTGGAGGAGAAGTGAGGCTGGTGACTTGCACAGCCCTCCCTCACTCACAACAAAGTCAAGTGCAAGTCATGTCATTATTTCTCTGATGGCATGGTCTTCTTCAGCAACGAAGGATGAACATAGTTAGCATTTAATAAATGAATGCTTGTTACCTGCCTACCTCTAAACAGGCAGAACATTATAATGCAAAGAAATGAAAGTGTGGCTGATAAGAAGAGTTCCTTCAGATCAGTTGACTAAGCATAGCTTTCCTCATATGGTAGTGGTTCTCTAAGTGTGCTCTGCAGTCCGCCCTCCCCCCTCCAAAAGGTCCATGAGGTCAAAACGATCTTTATAATAATACTAAAACAGTATCTGCTTTCCCCCCTCTCATTTTCTCAGGAGCACACCATGGAGTTTTGCAGAGGCAACGTGACCTGTGAATGAAAGATTCAGCTGCAAACATGAAAAGTGAGTTAATATCGCATGTGCAGAATTGTACTTTTGCCTTACAAATGGATAAATCTACAGAGAGGGCTGGACTTGCTGCTTTGCTTGGCTATGTCCCGTATCAGCACCACCTAACTATCAAAGAAGGTCTTCTTTTATGGGAATGTTTGGCAACAAACACACATGGTGCTGAAATATTTAAAGTCTTGAATAACTTTTTGGTATCTCATGGTTTATGCTGGAACAACTGTGTTGACATTTGTACTGATGGTACAAAATCAACAGTGGGTAAACTACTCAGGTTTTAGCACGAATCAAGACAGCTGTGCCAAGAAGGACAAGTAGTTATTTTATTTAGTCTTTACCACCAGGCGCTTGAAATTAAAAAAAAAAATCAACTTCACTTAAGAATCCAGCAATTAATTAAGCAATAAAATTGTGCAACAAAATTATTAATTTTATAAAATCCTGATCCTTGAGTACACCCTTTCTTCACATTCTGTGGGGTGGGAAAGTGAGAAGTATGCTTAAAAAACTCTAGTTGCATACCGAAGTGTGACAGTGTCCTTGTCCAGTCGAATTGGGAGCTACATGAGAAGCTTTTTTCATGGAGCCCCATTTCTTTTGTTTGAATGAATGACTGACAAATGATGATTGTTCACAGGTAGATATTTGGCAGACATCATTCTGGAAATGATTGAAGCAAGCCTGCCACTTCAAGGAAAATAATTTTATCATTATTTCCCTTGATAAAATTTGGCATCAATCGAAAATTAGAATTGTTGAAAACATAACCTGCCATTGTGAGCTTGACATCTTCCCCATCCTTAAAGATTTTTCTGATGTCATTGGTGGTGATATTAGTGAATATTTTTTTCATATTGTATAATGAAATGTCTCAACATCTGGAAGATCTTGGTGAACCCATGCTTTCTAAATGACCAATGCATGATGCAAAATAACACATGGGTAAAAAGTTTCATTCAAAGTACAAGTAGACCAACGAGTTTTAATGTTACAGAGCAGGAAAAGGTTATTAATACAGTTTCAGATTTTACATTGCAAATAATTTTTAAGAAATTCCTACTTGCTGAGTTTGGGTGTAGTTATCAAAGAAAAATATCTATAAATATTGGAAAGGACTATCAAAATACTCCTCCCATTTCCAACTATATATTTTTGTGAAGCCAGATTTTCTTCACATGCTTCAATATACACACACACACGTGAATATTTATATCGCAAGAGATTAAATGCAGAAATAGATATGAGAATCCAGCTGCCTTCCATTAGGTTAGACATTAAAGAGATTTGAAAAAAAAGTAAAAGAGTTTATTATTAGCATTTTATTCTTTTAAATTTAATTAATTTCTTTGTTTTCAGTTTTCAACAATCACTTCCATAAGTCTTAAATTTTCTCCCCCTTCCTCTCCCCTCCGTCCCCAAGAGGGCTTGAAATCTTATATGGGTTCTACACACATATTCTTATTAAACATATTTTCACATTAGTCATGTTGCATAGAATATTATTGCCATTGTAAAGGATATATATATGTATATTTAAAATTTATCAAGTTTTAATGTCTGACATGATAAATATTAATAATATAATGCACAGGGACCTCAATAATTTTTAAGAGTGTAAAGAGGTCCTAAGACCAAAAAATTTGAGAACTGATGCCTAATAGAGAATGGGTATATCCACCAATCTCTCATTAAGAAGAAATAGATAACTTCTGATTAATTTTCTGTCCCTAGGGTCAGTATGGTTGATTGGCTGGGATTGAGGAGGATGGACCCTGATCCAAGGGAGCATCTCTCTTTGCAAGACTTTGAAAGAAATGGACAGTGAGTTCTTAGTTCTTTTGCCTTTAATGCCTTTTGTCCTTGCACTTTCTGCAGTGCCAAACTGTAGGGAGGGGGAAGGATTTCTCCTTCCTAATGTCTTCCAGGAAAGTTACATGGCAACTTTTTCGCGGAAGCATGTGGTAGTGGCAGCCATGTGTTTGCCCATGGTACACCTGAGAGGCAAGTTTCTGAAAGTGGACTTGCCAAGCTTAAGAGAGAACAGCAGTCAGGGCAATGGGAGAATTCTTGCAGAGGTATAAAGGAGACTTACGCTTATAGAACCGTCTCACATGGTCCAAGAAGGTAGTTCACAGGCAATATTTTTGAATTTCAAACTCCTGTGTGAAGGAGAATGAGGATGACATTTGCATTTTCTAGGGAACAGGATCTCGAGTTTAGCCTAGTCAGAGGTCAAAGATTTATTGGATTGCAACAAGCCTTGGAGTTGGAGTTGTCCTTATAAGTGAACCTAAGTTCTAGATTTTCCAAGATTAGAGTTTAGAAATTGTATCTTCTAGAGAGAAAAGCAAATTATCTTGGCAGCATTGTCTATCAGAGAAAAAGTGAACTTTCCCATGTGGCTCCTGTAGCTGGAGAGCAAAGCCAGGGCCTCAGGAGGCAACAGAGATCTCAGTCTTGAGAGTCCCCTTAATTACATTGAGCTATTTGGACAGTACAGTTTCAAGGGGGAGAAGGTTGTCAGTTTAGCAGCGTCCAAGTCTTCTGGGGGAAGTCCAAGCCACTGGGTGGTACTATTATAATATTACATATTATGGCTATGGAAGAACTAGGTAGAACCCTGTGTTAGAGAAGAATTTTATCAGAATGTCAAAGCGTTGTATTTAAATAATTAATGATGATAATAAAAGCAATAACTTTCACTTACGTGTGATGATTTAAGGTTTGAAAATCACTTTACATATGTAATCTTTTTTGATGGCCACAATAACCCTGTGAGGTAACTGTTATTATTATCCCTACTTTACAGATGAGGAAACTGAGTCAGAGAGGCACACACATAGAAGGAGGTTAAGTGACTTATACAGGGTCACATGGCCAGTAAAGGTATGAGGCAGGATTTGAATTCAGGTCTTCCTAACACCAAGTTCAGGACTCTAATCACTGTGCCATATAATAATAATGATAGGTCACATTTATATAGCGCTTACCATGTGCCAGGCATTGTGCTAAGTACATTACATTCATTATCTCATTCAGTTCTCTCACCAACTCTAGGAGGTAGGCATTACTATTATTACCATTTTACAGATGGGAAAACTGAGGCAACCAGAACCCAGAGTCACACAACTAATAAGTGTCTGAGGCTGAGAGATCTGAACTCAGGTTTTCCTGAGCAGTCTGTGTTTTCTGTATCTATTTATGGGATTATAGGATTATTATAGAATTCTATGAGTTTCTGGCTTCTTCTCCCTTTTCTATAGGGTGAAATAAATGTCTTTCCCTACTCATTTTGTTACTTAGAGTGCTTGTGCACCCTATTCTCTGGCCCTCTTCTCAATAGAGTCAACAATATCCTTGCAGTCACACCAATACTTTTTACAACTCCAGTTTTTAAACCATAATCCATTCAACAGTGTTCTTAGTCCAGGAAGAGGTGTGTTGGTCTACTCCATTTTGGTCTCCCTCACCATCCCAGTAACTTTGGGGACCAAAGTGGTCTGGCCGGACCACCATTCCTTTATCTGTGGTGCCTACCTCTATTGGAATGTAAGTTCCTTGAAGGTAAGAACTATTTCGATCATAGTTCTATCCATAGTCTGAGCTCTCTTCCATCTGACAGCCATTCACACATTTGAACAGATACTATGAACCCCTTTCACAATGTCCAGAAATCTCAGCTACTTCAGCAAATCCTTGTAGAGTCTGACTTTAAAGTCACTTATTTTTGTATCTCCAGCACCTACCATAACATCTTGACCATAATAGTTTCTTAATAAATGCTTGTGGATTGATTGAGAAAGGCAGCTTGGAAAAGTGGGTAGGGTGGTAGACTTGGAGTCAGGAAGACCTGGGTTCAAATCCTGTCTTAGATATCTGTCATCTGTGTGATTCATGGCTAAGTCATATAATTTCTCATGTCTCAAGTTTCCTAAAATGTATGATGGAGATGGTGGACTCAACCACTAAGGTTTCTTCCAGCTCTCAATCTATGGTCAATTGATTTTGGATGCCTCTAGCCAATCAATAACTATCTATCTCAAAAAATATGACCCTCAGAACTACATATGACGTTCCAGATGTCTGACCAGGACAAAGTGAACCTTCCTAATTCTGGATATTGCACCTCTCTTAATTCAGACTATATAATTATTTTTTTTTGGCAACCATATCTCATGTATGACATATATTGGGGTCCATCTCCAGTTGTTCTCATTTATATCTGGCCACTGGAACCAGATGAGTCCAGAGGAGAAAGTGAGGCTGGGGACCTTGAATAGCCCTGCCTCACTTAAATCTAATTCACTCACAAGTCATGGAATCATCTTCCCGATGTCATGGTCCTCTTCAAGAATGAAGGACATCTAACAACAATAACAACATATTTGAGATAACATATCTAAAATGCCCTGTGAACCTTAAAGCTCTATGTAAATGCCATGATGATGATGATGATGATGATGATGATGATGATGATGATGATGAGTTTGGAGTTCACTAAAAGAAAAGAAAACAACAAATTAACTATTATCTATACATATAACTGTATATGTATATAGTATATAACTATTGTTATACACATATAATATATAACTATATATATATATAACTCTATCTATATCTATCTGTCTATATAAATGTGTTGATACATATTTATGGAAAGAAAAATACCACAAAAATAAATACATATCATGCACATATATACACACACAAGCACACAAAAGCATGAAAAACATATTTTGAAATTAATAAAATGAAATTTCCATGCTGGGGTAGTTTCTAACCCATACCTGCAAAATTTTTTTTTAAAGTTTTAAAATAATAAAGTCATTTAGCAGCCTTCAGCTCAGCAGTCTCTGTATTACCTCGAGCAGTTGATCAATCCCTCATAATATGCGATGACTGGAAGACAAAAAGTCCAGCCTCTTGTGGCAAAGTAAAGGTACAATGGAGAAGCAGGGAGCCTGCTGAGCTAGAAGGAAGAGATCCAAGCAGCAGTTTACTTCTTAACTGAGAGCTTGATCTTAGGCAAATCATTTCTCTTTACTGGTTCTCTGTAATTTTCTTCTTCTGTCAAAGGAGAGGGTTGGATTAGAATGCAGGGGTGTCAAACTTCAACTGAAACTTGTGGTTGCATATTTATTGATTTAGAAAACCACAAATAATTCTTACCCATGTTGTATTTTAATTTATTTTGTTAAATGTTTCAAATTACATTTTAATCTTGTTCAGGAACACTTAGTTTTGCAGCCTCCATGCAAATTTGACACTTCTGAATTAGATGATCTCTAAGGTTCCTTAGCCCAAACATTCTATGTTCTAAGGCACTGGGTATGTTCTCAACATTTTTTTTTTGTTCTGTGAACCCCTTTTAATAACAACAAAAAAGTGTTGTGAATCCTCAGGATTATTTAATTTTACTACTCATCACATTATTTTAGATTTATTTATTAAGTGCTTCTAGTAACTATGATGCTAACTTTTATGCCTTAAAATTCCAAATTAATATTTATATTACAGAAATATGACATAAAATTTCATTCTAACTATAATTAGGAAAACTCTGAGTAAGATGATAAAATTCTCATTATAAAATAATTATGTAGACTTTATGTGGGACATCCTATTAAAAGAAGTAATTTAGTAAGACCTCATACGCTTATTATTATCTACATGATTTCATATTATATTTCTTTATTTTAATAAATTTTGTTGAATATAAATAATGTTTTAATGAAATAAGTTACAACTCAGAGAATGTTTAACATAATATAATAATCCTATATAAACAATTTTAATGTTGGAATTTTTTTATTTGAATGAAAATTTATGATATTTGGCTCAACACCAGTCTTAAATCTTGTTCCATATTGACTTTATTTCTTTATTTTTATTTAAAACAAGAATAAAGTGAAAATTCTTGCTCACGCAGATATGTAGTGGAAAATAGTAGATACATTTTATGAGCTTTCTTGCTGACAGATGGAAATTCATTTTAGAAAAATTTTAGCCACCTAAATAATCAGTGAAAAATGAGTAGCTAGTTGCAATATAAAATATTTACTTTCTTATTAGATAATGGCAAATGCTGCATTAAATGACAAATGTACCTATAGTTCAACTGTATATATTGTTTCATTTCAAACTATGTTTAATAGATAACTAACCTTTGTAAGGAAAGAATGTCTTTAGATGTAACTTTCTTCTCTTCTATCATTGGTGTGCTGGTTACACACTTACTGAAAATCTACTGGATGACCACCTAGTGTTATCAACCAATTAATTTTAAAATTTATCAGAGGAATAATAATATAAGCAAATGATGTTTAAATCAGTAAACAGCCTTAATATTTCCGTGAAGGGTAATTCAAGTTTGTTTCTGAAGAACATTTGTGAGGTACATGATGGTTTCAAGAAATGAGAATGCTTAGCAATCATGATTTTTTTTAACAGTCTGTCATTTTCACTGCAAGAATTAGAATTCTCACATCTTAATTTGTGATTACATAGCTGATGAGGTATGATTACAGGGTAACAGAAGGAAAAGAGAGAGCTACTCTGGTACAGTGTCTAGAACACAAACATTGAAGCTTTGTAGTAGTTTGGAAACAATTTGATGTTAAGTTGAGAAACTCTAAGAACAACTGTCAGAAGCAATCAGAGTTTGGTGTGATCCCTGTACAAACACCAGAAGCACTGTGCACATGATCATAATAGTTTTGAATTACTGCAGAAACAAACTAATAATGCTTGAAACATGCCCATATTAGTTGTCATCGAAGAAAAAATGTATGGAGGTGTGTTGGTAAACGTTTAACAACAATATCTATGAAAATGTGTGCTTGACATACTTTAAAGTTTAATTTGCATTATTAATATTCTCTTCATCACTTTCTTAAATTTAGACAATCAAAACACTAAATCAAACAGTGATTTGTAGCATTTGAAGATTTCTGAAGTGTCAGTGCTCAAACTGAAAATTTAACCATCAGTTCTTGGAGCTGGTATGAGCCAGATCTAGGAGATGCCTGTTAGTAACATAACTGAGCAGTTATTTACTCCTTATGGTGCCTTTAAAGAAGTTTTAGTGTGAACTGCTTGGATTATCACCTTGAATCACTAAATGGAAGCTCTTGTTCTGAGATTACTAGACCCCACACAATCTTGGACATCGTATGTTTTAAGTCCCTTCCCAACTCTAACATCCCCTGTTCTAAGGTCACTTCCACCTCTGACATTCTAAAATTCTATGAGCCTAAGATTCAGCTGGAGACCAAATTTATAGCAGGACTCAGGTTTAATTTAGTAGAGGAAATGAGGAGCTAAAAACAGTAAAGCAACAAAGCAAGTCCTGGTTTTAAGTGGGTGGGGGAGGGGAGCACTGCATTCTAGCAGCACTTGACGCCCCTTGTCATCTCAAACACATAATCCCAGGACAAGTCCAGCAAGACAGAGTCTGTCAGCAACTCTCTTTTATGGTTTCCCTACAGGAGCCCTGACTTGTTTGTCCAAGTAATCATCAGTGGAAGTAGAAAGAGACACTCTTACCCTTTTGTCCCTCTAGACTAAAAATAAATCAACTACATTTGCACAGCCCCATGTTCACTACTCTACTCTCCCCCCCTCCCCCCGACAAAGTGAAATGCCATGCGAGACTCCAGACATGGCAAAGTATCATAGGGAAAGCTGGGAGTTATTTAGCTTAGGTTAGCAGTTTGGATCTGCCACTCAGTGCCACTCAGTAGATAGACAGACCTTGGGTTAGATTCTTCAATGGACAGCTGCCAATTTTTTCACTTTCAGTCACGTGCTGGGTTCAGGAAGGTAGTGGATTATCTTCCACTGGAACGCTACAAGAGCTCTTTCAACCTGGGCAACAACTCTTCATTTGGGATTGGCAAAAGTGTCCTCTCTTTTCCCCTATTCCCTTTAATTCTGGTGCTTTCCCTCTGTTGATTATCTCCAATTGATCTTGTGTACAGCTTGTTTGCTTGTTTTCTCCTCCCTTAGACTGAACTCCTCCAGAGAAAAAGTTGTCTTTTGTCTGTCTTTGTATCCTCAGGACTTAGCACAGTGCCTAACACATAGTGGCTATATAACAAATATTTGCTGACACTCTCAGAAAGTCTGGTGTGGGTTTGGTAATCACCACATGAAAGGATATGAAAGAAAATTTGTTTCCTTTTTTCAAGAAACTGTCCCTTCTAAACTACCCTTTCTGTGACACGTAGTGGTTACTCTATATTCTCTTAGGGTGATCAGGATTTTTCACTTTTTGTTTTTCTTTGGAAAGCTAATATAGAAGATTGGCAAGGTAGGGTGAGCAGAGGGAATATATATTAGGAGGCATATGGCTAGCAATTAGAGTACCCAAGTTTTCCCCTCCTTTTTAGATTGAGGAATGTCTCATTTTGTCTCTGAAGGCTTTTCTTTTAACCTTTCAATGTCTTTTGTCTTTTTAATTTCTCTAGATCTTAGGCTTTGACTGAAGTTTTCCTGGGGCACTGGCTTTAGAAATAAAATTGGTTTTCTTGGTAATGCTATGTATTATACTTTATGCATTTCAAAAATTTATCCTGAGAAGGTTCCAGAACTTCACCAGTCAGTGGCCAAAGGGAGCCAGGAGACAAAAAGGGTCAAGAAGCCCTGGCCTTGATGATCTCTAAGGTCCCTTCCAAGTCTGAAATTGTTGAATTTGTTGCTTCTCCAGGACAAGTTTTAACTTTGGTGTAAACTCTTTATTTGAAACTTGAGGAGATCAGCATCATGAAATCTCGGAGCTGAAAGTGACCTTGGATCTGAGAATGTCTGAGGTGGGTTAGAATTGAAAATGTCAGAGCTGAGAGGGGCCTTAGAGAAGGGAATGTCAGAGCTCAGGAGCCTTAGAAGAGGGGATATCAGGGCTGAAATAGACCTCAGAACTAAGGATGCCTAAGTTGGGAGGATCATCAGAGTGCAAGATTTCAGAGGCAGAAGTGGCCTTCCAGCACAGAAAGTTAGAACTTAGAGGCATTCTAGAATGTGGTGTGTTAGTATTTAGACTCTAGAAATGTCAGAATTGGGAGAAACCTTAAAATTTAGCATATCAGAGCTGGGAGTCCTTAGAACACAATAATTCTGAGTTGTGAGAGTCACAGAACACAGAATGTTAGAGCTGTAAGTGACGTAGCACATAGAATGTCCAAATTGGGAAGGATCGTAGAACGTGATATGTCCAACTGTGAAGGACCCAGTCTAGTTCTCTGCATAAAGTGGGAACATAATAAACGTGTTTCAGCTTTCTCAAATGTGTATTTGACCTCACTTCCTCAACCTTCCAAGTTGAGAGAGAAGGAATGGGGTATATCTGTAGTTCCCTAGCTCCATCTCTAAGGGGAAAAGAGGATGAGAGGGAGACAGGGTAGGGATGGGAGCAAAAGAAAAAGAAGAAGGGAAGTGGAAAAAAGCTCCTGGTAGCCCAGTAATTTCTAAAATATAAAGGCTTCTCTTTGAGAGCACATCCATTTTTTCCCCCTCAGCATTAAGGGTAGAGAAATTCCTTGGAAAATAATTTGTCAAGTCTCGGCTGATCAAAGATACATATAAAAGGACCCCCTTCCCCCCTTTTTTTTCCAAAGGGGGGGAACCCATCCGAGCTCGGAATGAATTGGCAATTCATTTACCGCCTGTCAGATAGAGTAATACAGCCCTATCACATCTTTAGCCAGAGCTGGGTCAGAAGGAAACAATTCCACGGGCACCAAACTCGACATGCTTGGGGTATGTTAGTGATTAGGGGACTCCTGCCTGGGGGAGGCAGAGAGATATGACTCAGATTCACAGAAACACCATAAATCTCCCCCCTTTTATTCAAAATGTGTGTTTTATAGTCATTTCCTGGCCAATTGTTGCCTCGAATAAATATATAACATATCTGGATTTCGCTTTTAGGCCCAGAACCGGGGTCTGGCTCTTGCGCCAAGTATTTGCAGCATTTCTCAAGGCTGGGGAGGAGGAGTTATATAATGAGTTTTTCCTCTTTTTTTTTTCCAATGGTGAAATACCCCCACCCCACCCACATCAAAATTGATAAAAACAATTAAAAATTACCAAAGGATTAGGAGACCCTGTGCTAATTAGAAAGTGAGAACAGTACCTGCTCTTCAGAGAGAATTCTTTGCATTCCAGGAAAACCCAGTCACGATAATTAATGATGGACATGGGGCTACAAAGCTAGTTTTAAAGTCCTTAGCTCAGAGGTAGGAAGTATCTGGGTTCATAATGTCTGCCACTAATTATTGATGTGATTCTGGGCAAACCTCTTCCTCTCCCTAGGTCTCAGTTTACTCATCTGCAAAATGGAGATAATAATTGTTGTAACCATATCATGGAGCTATTGAGAGGCCGACGTGAGATAATGCAGGAAATTGCTTTTTCAGACTTGAAATCCTTTCTCTTCCTTCTGCTACTCCCTCCTTTTTTCCTCATCTTCCTCTTCCTCTCTCCTTGCCTTGTTTTCCTCCTCCTTCTCCTCGTCCTTCTCTTCCTCCTCTCTTTTTCCTTCTCTTTTTTCATCTCTTCCTCTTCTTTCTCCTTTTCCTTCTCCATCTTTTTCCTTCTTCTCTTCCTCCTCCTCCTCTTTCTTTTCTCTTTCTCCTCCTCCTTCTCCTCCTCCTTCTTCTCCTTCTTCTCCTTCTTCTTCTTCTTCTTCTTCTTCTTCTTCTTCTTCTTCTTCTTCTTCTTCGTCTTCTTCCCTCCTCCTCTTCCTCCTCTTCCTCTTCCTCCCTCTTTTTCCTCCTCCTCCTTCTTTCCTGTTCCTCTTTTTTCTCCACTCTTCTTCATCCTCCTCCTCCTCCTCTTCATTGTCATTATCTTCATCCTCCTCCTCCCTCCTCCTCTTCCTCCTTCTCCCCTTGGCCAAGGGAAAAGGTATTGAGAACTCTGGCTCCCATGGTTGGGTCTTCATCCCTTGGCTCCAACATAATCATTTTCTGCAGAGACCCAGACAGGAAGGAAATAGGGCAGGAGTTGAATGCATTTTTAATTTTCCTCCTTCACTTGAGGTTATGAGTTCAAGGTAAATTTGGAGAGAAGGTCCAGGCTTATATTTGCACATCTGTGGAGTTGGAGAAGTTGGATCTGGATTTTGGCTCTTCCACTCCCTACTGGGGTGACCAGGGACAAGTTAATTCCCCTCTCTCAGACTCAGTGTCCTTGTGTGTAAAATAATGAGGTTGGTTCAGAGTAGGGGTTCTTAATCCTTTATTTTGCACTCTTGTGAAATGTATAGACCTCTTTTCAGATTTTTTAAAAAGAATTTAAATGAATAAAACATTACAAGGGAAACCAAAGATTAGTGAAAATAAAAATGTATTTTTTTTTCTCATTTAAGTTTATGGATCCCCTAAAATCTTTTCATAGACTCCTCTGGGCTCCAGGTTAAACACTCCTAGTTAGGTGATCTCCAGGGCTGCTGCCACATCTGAATCTTATGCTAGACAGAGAGATATGCACTGGGACTTCCAAATATTTCCTAGAGAGATTCAGTTCAATTCAAATAAGTGTTTGCTGAACACTTACTATGAATCAGGCACTGCATTAGGTTCTGGGGCTATACAGAAAAAATATTAATAATAGTAACTAGCATTTATATATTGCATTGAGGTTTGAAAACTGTGTTTTCCCAATATGATCTCATTTTATTCTCAAAATTACTTTGGAAGATAAGCGTTGTTATTGTCTACATTTTACAGATGAGAAAACTGAGGGAGATAGAAGTTAAATGACTTGCTTAGGGTCACACAGCTAACAAGTATCTGAGACAAGATTTGAACCCAAATCTTTCTGATTCCAGGTCCAACATGTTGCCTTCAAGGGCAGTGCCTTCCTTTGCCAAAAAGATTTTAGGTCACTAGAGAAAACTTTAAGTAGAGATGGCACATGGCACAGAGGATAGAGCATGCCTGGAGTCAGAAAGACTCATCTTTATGAGTTCAAATCTAACTTCAGATACTTAACTACCTGTTTGATCCTGGGCAAGTCACTTACCCCTGTTTGCATCAGTTTCCTCATCTGTAAAATGATTTGGAGAAGAAAATGGCAAACCACTCCAGTATCTTTGACAAGAAAACCCCAAATAAGGTCACAACAAAGTTACTTAATCCTGTTTGCCTCAGTTTCCTCATCCATAAAATGAGTTGGAGAAGGAAATGGCAAACCACTCCAGAATCTTTGCTAAGAAAACTCCAAATGGGGTCACCACGACTCAACAACAAACAAAAACAACAGAGAAATCCTCCAATACCCCTTTCATCAAGGACTCAGCTATTTGAGCAGGGCAAGACCTAGGAGACAGCCTAGAGAAATTAATACAGGGCTTGAATGATCTAGAAAACTGACTTGGTTGGATTGTCTTATACCTAGAATTAGGGTGGGGCAAGTGAGAATTTTCACTCAGGCACCAATATTTGGGGAAGCACTTCCTCCCTGAAATGGTTCTTTCATCCCTTGTCCCTGTGCCTAGAAGTCACATACTTGTTCTGCTACCTCTGACCCTAGGATACTGCCTCTTTTCTATAGAAAGAACCCCAGCTCTGGAGGCAGAGGCTGGAGGTCCAAATCCTGCTTCTGATGCTCACTCTCTGGGTAACCTTGGAAAAGCTCTCTGGGCCCTGGCTATTTCATCTGTAAAAACCAGAGGTTAGATAAGGTAGGTGCTTATGAGGTCTTATCCAACTCCAGTTTTTTACTGTTTCTTCTAAATTTGTAAAGAGGCAAACAGCCTTGATAATAGGATAAAAACCTCTTTTCTAATAATTTGAGTGATTCATAGCCAGGATGGGCAACTGTCAGGAGACATAGACTCTGGGTGTCTTCAAGCAAATTCTGGGTGAAAACATGTCCATTATGGTGTAGAGTCTCTGGGCAGAATCAATGACAAGCATTTATTAAATACCTACTGTATACCAGGACCTGGGCTAAGTGCTAGGGAAGCAAAAACCAAAATGAAGTGGCCCCTGCTCTCAAGGAGTTACATTCTGCCAGGAGAGCAATATTTAATTGTAAATAGAATACATAGGGATAGGAACTGGACCTGTGATCTCTTCTGTACAGGGAACTCTTAGATGAGAAAACTCCCCCCACTGATGCAGGTCAGTCCTTTTTCCACCTCAAAGTCACTTACAACATGGGGAGGGAAAGGACCTATTCAGGCTCACACAGTCAGAATTGGTGACATCTCCTTCAAGAATGCACAATTAAGCAAGGAAAAATCAGAGTTCATGACTCTATTCTCTGTCTTTTTATGTGGGAATATTTTGACATCTGTAAAAGATAAACTTTTCCCATTAAAAACAAAAAAGAAGATTTGCAGTCAGATTTTGCTGACTTGGAATACTGAATCTAGCTTTCTATCCACTTTATATCACTGAGCACACACAATGTTCAGCACACTTCATGTTTAATAAATGCTTGTTTTATTCCATAAATTAAAAATTTTAAAAATGCTGTCTCTCTCTGTCTATTTATCTATTTATCATCACAATCATTATCATAATCTCTTTCTTCCCATCCATCCATCCATCCATCCATCCATCCATCCATCCATCCATCTCTCTGTTTTTTGTCTATCTCCATCAGTCTACCCAGACCTCTCTCTTTCTCTGCCTTCCTTCCTTCCTTCCTTCCTTCCTTCCTTCCTTCCTTCCTTCCTTCCTTCCTTCCTTCCATCCATCTTTTCTTTCTCTCTCTCTCTCTCTCTCTCATACACAGATACATACATACATATCTTACTCTATGCAGAATATAGACAAAAATGAAATCTAAGATAGTTTGGTGAAGGCTGATCTGGGCAGCTAGGGTGGATCAAGAAAGACCTCATGTACAAAGTGGTGCTTAGGCTGAGTCTTGAAGAAAACAAGGGATTTTAAGGGATAGACATGAGGAGGGAGGGCATTTCAGTCATGGGAAACAAACAGCCAAAGCAAAGACGTGGCAATGGGAGATGGAGTGCTGAGACTGAGAAACAGAAAAAAGGCTGCTTTGGATGGACTTTTAGAGAGCTAGAAGAGGATTAATGTACCCTGAGGTCCCTTTTCCCTCTCAAACCCTGAGATCATTCTTTTCCTCCTGGGGGTTATCCCTTGTGACTGCACCTGATCAGCATGGTTTGCCATCTTCCCCAAGGGTCATTTCTCTCCCATCTGCCTCTTCCTGAGGGTTGCCTGTATCGCCTGCTCCCACCTGGCGCTGACCGTGTTCTTCCCTTTTCCTGGCCCCGACCCTCCCCCTCTAACTGAATTTGAAAGAATTCTACTTATGTCTCTTCTCTGGTTACTGCGGTTGCTCCTGGTTTTCCCTCTCTTCCTCCTGACTTAACTCTCTCTTTCTTTCCTAACTTTTCACACTCTATGATAGCCTCTTGAGAAAGACAAGTTGCATTTTGAAGTGGTTCCCCTGGGAATGGGGGCTCCCCGGCCTACACACAGGCCGACATTGCCCAGGCTCCCTGGGCTCAGCTGAAGACAGAGGCCAGGCTCCCAGGCCAGGCCTTGGCAGCGGGGCAGCAGCTCCCTGGCTCCTTGGGGAAAGCCAGGCCTAGCTTGGGTGCCTCCTCCCCCCACCCTCCCACCTCCTTTAATGCTTGATTTCCTTCCCCTCCCCCACTCCTATCACATGTCAGGTCTCCCCTCTTTTTTCTTAAGGAGGGGACTGTAAGTACTTAGGCTACAGGCAGATAATGTCAGGGGAGATTGATGGGACATGCAGCTTATCTTGCTTAAAGAGACATGACTCTCTGGCCACTATCCCTCCCTCCCCTCCTGAATTCAGTTGTCTTTAAAAATCCCACACATGTCCTGGACCCCTGGGAAATTTTGCTTCCTTCTATGTACAGGTCACGCTAGCTGCTGCGTCACTTAGCCCCTTAACTTCTCCTCGCCCCTTGGCAGAATCAGGCAGTCAAGCAAGGACCACTTGGGTGTGAAAGGAGAGGGGCTAACTTTCTAAGGACTTTGGGGAAAGCTCCCTTTGAATCTCTACCAGTAACCTCTCACCCTCACCCCCATCCCTAAATATGGACCTAGAGACAGCTCAGTGAATAGTGCAGCTGGGCCAGGAGTCAAGATCTGAGTTCAAATCCAGCTAGTATCTACTTACTAGCCATGTGATAGGCCCTGGGCAGGCCATCTAACTGCTCTCTGCCTCAGTTTCCTTATCTGTAAAAGGGGATTCATAATTACCCTATCACTTATGTCTCAGGGTAGTTGTAAGGATAAGATGAGATAATATTTGGAAGGAGATTTATAACCTTGTTATGCTATAGAAAAGTGGCTGGTTATTATTAGTCCTTCAGTTCTGTTCCCTTCCCATATGAGTATTTTATGGAACCAGAATATCCCAACCTTGTATCTGGATAGTTTAGCAAGATGTCATTTCTTCAGCAGAGTCAAGGAGGTAACAGCCTAACGACGTCAGTATTTCATAAAATCTAAAAATCCTACAGTATCAGAGCTGGGAGGGGCCTCAGAACAGGGGATGTCAGGACTGGGAGGGGTCTTAGACACTACCTAGAAGAGCCTCCCCATTTCTCAGGTGAAAACCCTTCTCTAATGAGCCCCATATGAAAAGTGTCCTGGAGGGAATCCCAGGTAGTTTGCACAGTTCTGGATTTGCCTTGCTCTCATGCCTGCCTCAATGGGCCCCAAAACAACTCAACGCTGTCCTGAGCTCATGCAGACAAAAGAAGTTCACCATATTATTTATGTATTTTAATATAAAGGAATCTCCACTTTCCTCTTCCCTATGGAGGCAACTCCCTCCAACACCCTGGGAAGGCTGATCCTTGGCCCCCTTCCTTCGAGCCTCTGGTTGGGTTAATGGGAGCAGGGCCTGACAGCTGCTCTTTTTATTAATAAGTGTCATGTCCAGGGAGCTTACACTGCCAGATTCTGCCTCCCCCAACCCCCTTCCGATTCTTCTTTCCAGAAGGCTCCTGTCAATGATCAAAGCCTTTCAGCCTCCCAGCCAAGCTAGGCCTAAAGGAAAGCACAAAGGGGGCTGGGCCTGCGGGGCTGGGCGCCTGTCGTCCCTGTTTCACTGTCAGGATGAATGAAGGAAGAAGCTAGAGGAGATAGAAATGGATGGAGGGTCTGGAAGAGGCTGTGGCCTGGACTCTGAAGGTTTGCTTCCCTGTTGTGTCACCTCTGAATCCTCCTCCAAGAAGCCCTCCCTGACTACCTCTCTGCATCCCTGACTTATTTCATATGCTTTGAACTACTCTGTTGATGTAATATATGGAAAAGTACTTGGAACAGAGAAAACTGGAATGGGGAATGTCCTTAAAACAAAGAATATCAGGGCTGGGAGGGGCCTTAGAACAGAGGATTTCAGGGCTGAGAGGAACATTAGACCAGGGGATGTCAGGGCTGGGAGAGGGAATATCACAGCTGGGACAGGTTTAGAGTGGTCTCTAGTCTTATCTCTTTCTTTTATAGACAGGGAAATTAAGGACTGCAGAGTTGAAATGATCTCCTCAGGGTAACCTATAATACCTATTTCTCAGCATTGTTTGGAAAGGCAAATTCACCATGCCATAATGGTTCCCAAGAGCCGGCAAACACCTCCCCAGCTCCCAGTCAGCCTCTGGGTAGTTCTGGCTCAGCTTCTGACAATGAGAAAGGAGCAGCACAGGCTGGGCACAGCAGCAGGAAGGTGAGCCCAAGGCCTGAAGACTTCTTTCTGACTATGCCAACGGATAAGTGATTTCATGATGAACTATGCTCTAGCATTATTCTACTTAAATCTAGCAGGATGCTTAGAGATCTTCTCTAGTCTACTTTGGAGGAAATTAAAATCCCAAAAGATTTAAATGGCTTGCCTAAAGCCATACAAAGAATAAGGATCCACTGGGATTGGAACCCAAGGCATTTGAATACAAATTCCATACACTCCAAAGCTGCACTGTCTCTTCAGCTACTTAGTAGGGTATGTGGGAAAGACCTTAGCTTGAAAAGGCCAAGGTTCTCCCATTGCATCTGGGCCATCTCCAGTCATCCTGATCTATTTTTCACCACTGGACCCAGATGGCTCTGGAGGTAAAAGTGAGGCTGGAGACCTTGCACAGTCCTGCCTCACTTAAATCCAATTCACTTGCAGGTCATGGTATCATGCTGTCTGGTCCTCTTTGAGAACCAGAGATAAACAACAGGGGGCTGGAATCAGGAAGATCTGAGTTCAAATTCAGTCTCAGATACTAGCTATTCAGCTCTGGGAAAGTGGATGAACAGCTGTCTGCTTCAGTTTTCTCAACTGTAAAAATGGGCTTGATAATGACACCCCTTGAGGTAATAATTGTAAAGTACTTAGCACAGTGCCTAGCACATAGTAGGTGTTATATAAGTGCTGGCTATTATTTTTAATTATTTCCCTTCTACCTCCCCCTTTTTAGAGGGCAGAGTGCAGAGAATCTATGAATCTCCTCCAAATATCCTCATATTCTACCATATTCCCTAGGCCTTCCTATCATAATCAGTGAAGTCTTGATCAATGAAATTTAAAGCAGGGAACTCAACAAGGGAAACTATCATAGACTGGAACACAGGAAGGGTTAGGAGCACCCCTCCCCCTCTTTCCTCACCAACCAACTGACCAGGTCAGATTTTCTACAGTGATCCTAAGTTCAGTTGCACAGTGGGCCCCCTACTATCTCCACAAGTTTTTAAAATCTCATGGCACCAAGAAACATAAGGGGTATTGTAGAGTGCAGATAACTTGAATACCTGGCTTCTTCTCTTGCTTTTGCCAAAGACAAATTATGGGATCTTTTACCAGTTGGGTTCTTGATTTACTCAGCTATAAAATCAGTCAGTTAAACAAAATAAGGTGCCTTCCAGCTCAGACACGCCCTGTTCTAAGGGCTCTAGCTCTGACAAATTTCAAGTCCTCCAATCACATAGCAGCCTTTTATAAAACAGCTTAACGCTGGCAAAGTGATTTATGTTTATGATCAGATCTGATTCTCCCAACAGCCCTGAGAGGTCAGGGACACCAGGGTTCTCTTCTCTGTTTGGCAAGTTCAGACAGGTTAACCTTGTCCATCATAACAGGGCTCCTAAGAGTCAGTCAGGATTCATAGGAATGTCTATATTGCAATGGAATGGACTCCAGAGGCAGCCTCCTCCAACCTCAGCATTTTACAGATGGAGAAACTGAGGCCCATAAAGATGAGGACTTCCCAAGAGCAACAACTAACAAGTGGATCTGCACCCATTCTCTTAGCCTCTGTTTCCTCATCTGTTAAGTAGAAATTATACTAGCATCTATTTTACAAGGTTGTCATGAGGATCAAATGAGATAATACATGGAAACCTTGAATCGCTATAGCAACGCTAGCTATTAGTATTTTTATCATCACATCACCACCATCACCCAGATTCAAACAGCTAATAAGTGAGTTTCAATCCATTCAAACCCCAGTCCCTCATGTGTTCAGATCCAGGGCTCTTTGCACAAATGGTGCTGCTCCAGAGACAATCTTGTCCAGTGGGTTGCAAGCCCTCCAAGGACACCTGGGGAGCAGGGGTTGAGAGTTAGGGGGGGTGACAGGTTAGAGAATGACAAATGAGACCCCTTTCTATAAGGACAAAAACTGGGCCCTGAGTAATCAACTGGCCGGAACTAGGCACTTTCAGCACACTGGGGAGGGGAGAACCACTTTAGGATAATCTTGAGGGATCTCATTGAGTGAACACCTGGAAAAGATTGATTGAGAGACAGCCAAGATGGCTGTGTGATTTATGACGAGGAGGTCCCGCTTAGCTGGGATTTCTGTGAAGTTGTGGCTGCCAAGGAGCTGGGAGAAAACAAGGGGATGTTACGTGCTTACCAGGCTGTCAGAAAAGCTCTCACCAGGCTTGCTGGCTTAGATAGAGAGGCCAAGCACAGAAGGAGGGGTGGGGGAGGTGGGGGCAGGCTGACTGCTGGATCAAATGCTGGCAGCCATGGGGAATATCTCCCCAGGGAGGCAGGCTCCAAGTGGGACCCCCAAGGGTCTGTCTCAGCGCCTCTCATTTATCATGGGGGTGAATGAGCTGAGTGTGAAATAGTCGGTCTGTCAGAACTCCAGGTTGGGGTCTCCAGGACTCAGGGCTAGCAGATCCTAGAAGGGGTCTTCACTAGGTAAAGATTTTCTCCTTCTGTTTGATCTCACAAGACAAGTCACTTGCCCATTCTGGGCTTGAATTTCTTCAACTTCAAAATGAGGGAGTGAGACTAGTTGGAAGCTAAGGTTGTTTCCAACTTGAAATCTAGAAGCCCATTAACCTTTACTAGTTGTTTGGGGTTCACCTGTGAAGAGAACAGACTATCTGCTACCTTCTTCCATTCCTAGGGAGAAAAATCAATCAATCAATCAATCAACATTTATTAAACACGGACTAGGTGAGGGCTGAGCACACAAAAGAAAACAAAAGAGTTTTTGCTATCAAGGCATTCCCAAAGTAATCAGGGAGAAAATATGCATACAAATATATGCAAAACAAACTCTATATAAGATAAATAGGAAGTAATTAACAGAGGGCAGGTGGGCTGCTGTCCTTCATTCTAGAAGGGGATCAAAATGACACCACTATGCTCGAGTCAAGTTATGGTGTGTCCGCTGTGGCTGACCACACCAAAGCAAGCTAGGAGTGCTGTACCACAGGTTGGGCACAAATAGTCTGTGTGAACTTTTGGATGGATTCTCTAAATTTGTGCATCTCACATTTCTGTTGAGCTATTTCAATTCTGCTTTGCTCATAGAACATAGCATCCTTTCTGATATGGGCATGCCATGCTGATCAGTCCTATGCCAGTGTCTCCCATGACACACAATCAATCCCAAATCTCTTAAGAGAGACCTTGAGAGTGTCCTCATGTTGCTTTTCCTGACCACCATGTGAGCTCTTTTCTTGTGTGAGTTCTCCATAAAATAGTCTTTTTGGCAAGAGTACATTTGGCATTCTAACAATTCAGACCATCTGAGTTGTGCTCTCTGCAGTAGAGTTTGAATGCTTGGCAATTTAGCTTGAGAAAGCACCTCCATGTGTAGTACCTTATCCTGCCAGGTGATCTTCAGAATCTTCCTAAGACTATTCAAATGGAAATGATTCAGTTTCCTGGCATGGCGCTGGTATACTGTCCAGGTTTCACAAGTATACAACAATGGGGTCAGCACAACGACTCTGTGGACCTTCAATTCGGTAGTCAGTCCAATACTCCTTCTCTTCCATACTTTCCTTCATTACCTCCCAAACACTGAGCTAGCTCTGTTAATGTGTGTCAACCTCATTATTAATGTGTACATTCCTGGAAAGTACACTACCAAGGTAAGTGAACTTATCCTCATTCAAAACTTCTCCATTGGTTATAACCAACAGTTCCACTCATGGATGGTGTGGTGGTGACTGAAGCTGTGTTTTTGTCCTTCATTCTCAAAGAGGACCATGACATCAAGATGATGACATGACTTGCAGTTGACTTTGATTTGAGTGAGTGAGGGCTGTGTAAGGTCACCAACCTCACCTTCTTCTCCTGAGCCATCTGGGTGCAGTGGCCCAATATTCTAGAGATGGTCCAGGATGCAATGGGAGACCCTGACCCTTTCAGGCTAAGGTCTTATCCCATTCTCACTTTGAGTGAGATTCAGTCATTCAAAGAATAAGATTCTGCTGGCTGAGACACACTGGAATGAAAGAAGGTGGGAAAGGCTTATGATAAATGATGGTATTTTAGGTGGGATTTCAGTAATGGAAGTGGAGGGGGGAGAGCACCCCACAAAGGAAAGAAAACCAGAGAGAATGTAGTAAGTGAGAGATGAAGAGTCTTATTTATGAAACAGCCAGAAAGTCAGTGTCATTGAATGGAAGAGTATGTGCTGAGGAGTGAGGTGTGAGAACAATAAAAGGGTAAGAGGGGGCTGGGTTATGAAGGGCTTTGAATGCCAAGCAGAGGATATTATATTTGATCTTGGAGGCAACAGGGAGCCACTGGAGCTCATTGAGTAGGGGAGGTGACAAGATCAGATTTGAGCTTTAGGAAATCTTTGGTTGGAAGATGGATTGGAATTCACACAAATGTGAGGCAGGCAGACCTTCCAGGTGTGAGGAAATAAGGGCCAGCATTAGAGGGATAGCAGTGTCAGAAGAAAAGTTGCAAAAGTTGGGACAGGGATAAGGAAGGATGAAAAAGAAGGAGAAGGGAAATGGATAAGAATGACATATCATTTGTTATTTGTTGTTCAAGTTGTATCTGACTCTTCATGACCGCATTTGGGGTATTCTTGGCAAAGATACTAGAGCAGTTTGCCATTTCCTTCTCCAGATCATTTTGCAGATGAGGAAACTGAGGCAAGTGGAGTTAAGTGTATGCCCAGTATCATACAACTAGTAACTGTCTGAGGCTGGATTTGATGTTCTAGCCATTGAGCCACGTAGCCATCCCTCTAATATCATAGTAATTATCAAAACATAAAGCTTTGATTTGAGAACATATACTTAAAAAGAAAAACTGTAAAATGAGGGTTTGGGACTTGATGACTGCAAGGGTTCCTTCCATTTTCAATCTATGCCCCTAAATGTGACCTAGGGAAAGTCATTTATTTCTGGGCCTCTCATTTCTAAAATGAAAGAGTTAGACTAATGATCTCTAAGGTCCCTTACAGCTTTAAACCTGTTAGATCTTGAGGGCCTCAGTTTCCTCTCTGCAAAATTTGACGAGTGGCTTCAATAAATTCTAAGATCCTTACTCTTTAAAATCTACGATCCTGTGTCCAATGACCTTAAGACACTAGCGAAGTAATTTTTTTTTTTATCTAAAGCATGTGTAAACTTTCCCTTTTGTTAAGAGAAAAGGAAGATGTTTTTATTTGAGACTAAAGTCCCGAATTTCCAAGTAAAATGTTGTCTGTCCCTCCGCAGTAAAATATAAGCTTCTTGAATATAAAACTATTTTTATGTGTGTGTATGTGCGTGCGTGCGTGCGTGCGTGTGTGTGTGTGTGTGTGTGTGTGTGTGAGAGAGAGAGAGAGAGAGAGAGAGAGAGAGAGAGAGAGAGAGAGAGAGAGAGAGAGAGAGAGAGATTCAGTTCCTTGTTTTATTATGTTCTACCTATGGGGATGAACATCTCTGGGCCTCAGTTTCCTCACCTGTAAAATCAGAGAGCTGAAACATTGTCTCTGTGACCTTCATGTGTGCTTCTCATGTCCTTAATAAGCTCCAAGACCCATGAGGATCAAAAATATTAAATTGTATCCTTTTACCTAAATCTTTTTATCTCCTTCAGAAGCTAGTATGAATTGTAAAATAGTTCATTAAACATAATAGCTAATAAAATATAAACATGAAGTAGCACAATTAAACATAGCATGAATAAAAAAAGCATTTTATTAAATGACTGTTCTGTACCAGGCACCTTGCTGAGTAGTGGAGATACAAACAGTAAAGAAAAAAAGAGAGAGCTAGGCTCTGATCTTGAGGTTCTAGTAAATTCAGGAAGATCTGAATTCTAATTCAGCCTCAGACCCTTACTAGGTGTGTGACCCTCGACAAGTCACCAAACTGCTAACCACCTGCTGACCTTCTAACCACCTGCTGACCATTGCTGACTGAATAAATATAAACAAAGCAAATTTAGGCACTGGCAAAGGGACCCGTGCTCAGTTTCGCTGGATTATGGGCCAACAGAATGACATTACCGAAACCTGCAAGAGGTAGCTAGGAGGTACAGTAAATAGAGTGCTGAATCTGGAGTCAGGAAGACCCGAGTTCAAATCCTGTCTCAGATACAAACTAGCTGTGTGACCGTGAGCAAGTTATTTAACCCCTGCTGGCCTCAGTTTCCTCAATCATAAAATGAGGATAATAACGGTGTCTACTTCACAGGATTGTTGCAAGGATCAAATGAGATAACATTTGTAAAGCCCTTTTTAAACCTTAAATGCTAGCTATTAGATCAAACCACTTGGGTTATTCCTTCCTCTCCAGTCCTGAAGCTCCTTCCTAACCCAAAGCAGGCCCTGTAAAAACATTTCCTCATTGTAGAAAAAATAAAGTTTAGTTGTCTTCCAGTGGGAAATAAGCTAATTAATGCTTACCCAGAGATTTGATTGCATGGACATGTGCAGAAGTTGTATTCTTTATTAAGTCATGTCAAGCAGGATTGGATTTGGGTTCTGCCTACCTTGACCTTTCCGGATCTAAATTAAAATTGATCAGAAAACCCTTAGCAAGAATTACTACCTGATACACACCTTATGGCTTCCTTCACTTTTAAAAATTAAAAAAATTATAATTTATTCTGATAGTAATTATATACATATATCGTACATACAAACACATATATATTACCTAAGAACTCATTTCTTAGTGAGATCTACCCTTTTGGGTTTTCCTTTAAAAATATTTTTAACAAATATGTTTTGCTTTCATCCTGACCTGGTACAGGAGGGAAAAGAAATGAGCATTTAGATAATAGTTACTATGTGCCAAACACTTGCTAAATGCTTTAGAAATGATACCTCATTTGATCCTCACAATAAGTCTGGGAGGTACGTGGGCTATCCCCACTTTACAATTGAGGAAACTTAGGCAAACAGAGGATGGACCTGGCTTTGGATTCAGAAAGATGGGCTTCCACTTCTGACAGTTACTTACTATGTGATACTGGTTATCTCTAAGACCATAGATTTCAGAGGAGGTGTTGGTAGAGGAAATTTCCTTCGTGGGAATTCCAAATAGTAATGAAAACATATATCTGGTCAAACACAAATAAACAAGAAAGAAGGGGAAAAAAGAAGGAAGAAATGAAAAAGGAAGACAAAAACAAGAAAGAAAAGAGGAAGGGAGAAATAAAAAGGAAGATAAAAGGAAAACCAGAAGGAAGAAAGAAAGGAAGAAAGAGATGAAGGAAGAAAGATAAAAGGAAAATAAAGGAAGACAGAAAGGAAGGAAGCAAGAAATAAAAAATGGAAGAGAGAAAACTGCCTTTTGGTTCTTTAATTGAATTTCCAACCTTTAAAGAAGAACGTAATTTGCTATTTATTCAGCTGCCTCCACAGAGGGGATGCTATTCCTGGATTACCTGCAGAACCCACTGTTTAGCCCACATCTAAGGCAAGGTCTCCAGTTAGCTGTGGTCTCCTTTTTCAAAAAGAAGGATTTCACTGTCTCTAGAAGAATGTTTTAGCAATGCTTCCAGGCGGAGAGGGAACCCTGAGTAAACCCAAGCATCCAGATTCAAGTTAGTAAAGATTTAAAATGGAACAGAACAAGATAAATTGTTTTCTCTGATTGTAAAGAAGGGAGAAGAGAGTTAAAAGGGGAAAAATGAAGGGATTGAATTGAACTACTAAGAAATGAAGAGTGGAGGGGAAATCCCACAGCCTATCTGTCAGAGAAGGGAAAGCTGACATCAGTTGCCAGCATAGCCTCAGACAAGAGGATCATGTAAATACAGTAAATACACACATTTTTGCTGCATGTGTTGATGGGAGTGGGAGGCATTTAGACCTTGTTTCTGTGGTTTTCTTGGTTCAGTTACATAATGGGCAGAATACCACCATCTGTAAAGGACTTCCTACCATGGCCAAGAAACTGGAAGACCCACTCACCCTCCTGCTGCCAACCACCCCTGCATCTCTTAAGACAGAACAGCCTTTGAAGTCTGTTATGGCGCCATCCGGGGCAAGAGCGATGCCTGCTGGACAGTGGAAGAGGTGAACACTAGGCCAATAGATAAGCAGCTTAAACAGCTATCCACGCATGCCCTTTTAGCAGTCGAGCCAAGGAATTCCTGTGAGGGTTTCCTCCAGTGTTTGCTTAGTCTAGGTTTTTTTTTTTTTTTTAAACTGATATGACACATTACCCATCCCATTTGAAAGGATGAACAAATAGAAAGGGATAGGCACTTAGGAACAAGTGACCAGCTTTGTCTGCAGTTACAACTCTATGATTCCTTCATCCTTCTGAAGGCTGCTTCTCTTTTTCTTAATTTTTATTTTAATTTTTTTGTGGATTTTTATATTACTTTTATTTAAAAAATCAAATTGTACTTTTAAAATCATAATTCCTCCTTTGTATGCCTAACCCTCATCACCTTCATTTTCAAATGCATTTCTCCTTACCTCCCACAGAATCATACTCTGCAATACGGAATTTTAAAATAAAGGAATATCATGGAATCGCTGGTGGGGGAAGAGATCTCAAGAGGCATCTAGTCAATTTCCACTATATGTAATCCATAAGTGGTCATCTAGTATCTGCTTTAAGATGTTAAATGAGTGCTGGACTGGGCATCCTGCTAACTCCAAAGCCATCCCTTCCCACATAAGGATAACTCATTATCAGGAAACTACTTACTTCTTTGTACCCTCTGCTCTTTGTTTTCCCTCTTCCATGTAAACATCCTTCCAATACTACAGCATTCTCCTGGGTGATGTTTTGTAGAGTGCCATGCACTATCCTTCATGCACTATCAATATGCCTTTGTTTTGTTTCAGTTTCAATGGTATAAAAAGTTGGTTATCTAGGATGCCAGGAAAACCATCCTTCTTCTAAAGTGCTGATACTTGTGCTTATATTACATGGCTACAGATTTTGAACTTGCCCCAATATATCTTTGCAGGGAACTGCAAGTGTTTTGGCCCGGGGGAGGAATGCAACCCAAGTACTAAAGACCATTGATGGAAAGAAATACCCTGCTCCCTGTGTGGGGTGAATGGCAGAATTGATGAGTCAGTTTTAT
Organism: Notamacropus eugenii; assembly: GCF_028372415.1. NCBI lineage: Eukaryota > Metazoa > Chordata > Mammalia > Diprotodontia > Macropodidae > Notamacropus > Notamacropus eugenii. Next base: position 31,641,207 of record NC_092875.1, read on the forward strand.
TTCTAGGATATCTTTTCATTTTAAGTTTCCTTTAAGCTTTGAGTCACTTGGAGCTCTATAATCACTTTAGATACTCCTGGCTTCTAGTTTTGAGAGGGAAGATGGATGAGACTAACCTCTTTTCAGGTTGCTGAAGGAAAAGAGCATGGGAAGCCATGAGAGGAGCTGGCAATCTGCATCATGTCCCTGTCTTCAGTTTGCTACACTAGAGACTTTGGGAATTTTCCTTTTGGGTGAGATTTAAGACTTTCTCGGTTGACTGACAAGTGGGAGAGTTCCTTCACTCTGTGTTGTCTGGTATGTATCCTCATCCTACCTTCTCTGATTTCCCTTTTGTTATTAAATTGGATAACTGAATTTCTTTGCTCACACAAAAAAGGAAATTACTTAATCAGGATCACCCAAGTAATAAGTGGCAAAACCACACTATGAATTCGGATCTCCCAGCTTTTTCTATTATACCACAGTCTCTTGATATTTGGTTCACTGTTCTTCCTTCTTTCTTTCTTGCATACAATTATTATTGTAAAATAATTACAGTAAAAAGGTTGCTCTGGAAAATGTTTAACAGTCAGCTCTCAAAAGAACCTTTTTTTTTTTTTCACAGTGCAAGACATACTCAGAAGCACTTTTAAGTATAATTTTCATTATTAATATTCTCTGCATCTCTTTCTTAAGTTTAGACTATCAACAGAACAATAAATCAAGCCCTGATTTGTGGCATTTGCAGATTTCCAAGCTGTGTATGCACACACTGAAAATTTAGCAATTGACTCTCTGGAGTCAGTCTGAGATGACTCCAGCACAGCCCTGCTTACATCAAGCTTTAACTGACTTGGAGCACCTTCTACCCATTATTCCTAGTTTTGCTTTTAAGGTACAATCAGAACGAGCTTAATCCACCTTCAGGAGGCAGCTCTTCAAATATAGGAAGAAAACCATCTAATGTCATCACTTCTTTTCTTTTCTGTGCAGAATCAATGTGATATCATTCTTCCAGTTCTGATTTTTCCTTGCTCCTCTTTACTTCATGTATCTTTCCAAACTTCTTTGTATTCTTCGTATTTATCATTTAATGGCATTTTAGAATTTAATTAATTCATTGAAAGACCATAATTAATAAACTAAATCATTCATGAAGAGTTGCATATTTAAGTTATTTCTAGTTTTCTGAAATTACAAGTGAAGTTCTCTTTCTGCATATACATACACACATACATGTATATATGTATATGTATACATATATACACACGTATGTAAGATGAAGTCACCAAAATGAAATTATTGATTTAGAGGCTATTATTATTTTTGTATGCACTGCCAAACTGCTTTCCAAAAAGATTTTTCACCAATTTGCAATTCTATCAGCAATGCATATGTTTACCTGTTTTTCTACAACTCCATCAATATTTTTGTCAGTTTTAGCAATTTTTGCCTATCTAATGAGTGTGAAGTATTATTTGAACTTGTGTTGATTAACATTTCTCTGATGATTATTGGGGTTTAAGCAGTAATGACTTAAAAGTGACAGAATGACATCAGAATATTTAAAGGAAGATGGAGATAATTGAAGACATTCTGAGCCTTCAAGGCTATGAAGGCAAACACAACTTCCTCCAATCAACTGATCAGCAACAGTAGGCATTCTTTTAACAATTGTTTAATATGTACTGGGTACTGTGATAAGCTCTGGGGATGCAAAGATGAAAGTGAGATAGTACCTCCCTCAAGGACCTTCCATTCCAACCAGGGAGACAATACACATAAATCTATACACACATACACGTATATTTATATACATACATATATACACAGTATATGTACAATATACATAACTATATATGTACACAAATGCTTATTTATATGTATGTGCATACATATACATATGCACAACGCAATGTACATATACACGTAAAGATATACATATACACAATAGATATACACTATAGATTCACATACATATAAACATACCTACACACATGTAGAAAAATGATGCACAAGCAATCAGGAAAGACTTCATGTAGGAGCTGGTGCTTGAGCTAAACTTTGAAGGAAACCAGGGATTCCAAAAGAAAGGTAAGGAGGGAAAGCATTCCAGGCATAGGAGAGAGCCAAGGCAAAGACACAAGAGCAGAAAAACCAATCTGACTGTATTGTATAGTTCATGGAGAGGAGTAATGTGTAAGAAGACTGGAAAGGTTTTGTTGTTGTTCAGTCATTTTCAGTCATAGCCTACTCTTTGTGACCCCATTTGGGGTTTTCTTGGTAAAGATACTGGAGTACTGTGCCATTTCCTTCTCCTTTTATGGATGAGGGAACTGAGGCAAACAGGGCAAAGTGACTTGTCCAATGTTACACAGCTAGGAAGTATCTGAGGTCAGAAGTGAACTCAGGAAGATGAGTCTTCCTGTCTCCAGACCTGGAACTCTATCCACAGTGCTGCTTAGCTGCCCCTTAATGTGTAAGACTGAAAAGATAGGAAGCTTTTAAATGCTGAAGGAGAGTTTATATAGTGTTTGATCCCAGCGACGATATGGAGAAACTGGAATTTATTGAGTGAGGGATGTAGTCTTCTCTTAGTAGAGCAAGAAGATGAATATGAAAAATGTCATGGAGGTAGAACTAGTAAGAGTTGGCCATGAATTGGATTGGGGAGAGGGAGCGAGAGCGAGAGAGAGAAAGAGAAAGAGAGAGAGAGCGAGAGAGAGAGCGAGAGCGAGAGAGAGAGCGAGAGCGAGAGAGAGAGAGAGACTTTGAACCTGGGGAAACTGGAAACATTGAAGAGTTCCTTGATATTCTGACAAACAAATTCCACACTGGAATTCCAGACTGAGCTGTGCTCAGTCACTAAACTAACCCATATCTATTTAGGATCAAAAGTTTTGGTGCCTAAAGGGATATCATCTGGTCTAATCCTCTGTATTTTCTAAATGAGGAAACTGAGGCCCATAGACATTCCTTAGGTCACACATGTAGCAAGGAACAAAACTAGGATCTGAACCCAGATCTTTTGACTCTAAGTTCCAGGCTCTTTCTGCTACGTGTTATTCAGTACGTTAAGTAGCATGTTGGACATATCAAGAGTATACTAGAAACAAAATTGGTGATTTCCTGTAACTACACAGAGACAACATTATTTACTTCACAGGAAGGATTCATTAAGGGCTGCTGAAGTCTCTCCACCTTCTGATCACACCAGCTGCTCCCACTTTCAGCACCAGGAGAAGATGATCCCACAGGCAGAGTCTGTTAGCCAGCTTTCTGATCTGCTGATTTTACTGTGATGTGATGTGTGTGTGCGTGCATGTGTGTATGTGTGTGTGTGTGAGAGAGAGAGAGAGAGAAACAGAGAGAGAGAGAGACAGAGACAGAGAGAGAGAGAGAGAGAGAGAGAGACAGAGACAGAGACAGAGACAGAGACAGAGAGACACAGAAAGACACAGAGACAGAGCGATGAAGAGGGACAGAGATAGAGACAGACATAGAAGGAGAGAAGAAGAGGAAGACAGATGGAGACAGAGAAAGAGGGAGGAAGGGAGAGAAGGAAAGGGAAACAGACAGAAATTATGTATGCAGTAAACATTCTTTGTAGGAAAGAAGGATGGTGGTGGTGGTGGTGGTGATGATGATGATGGTGACGATGTTTGCAAAGCACTTTATAAATTTCATCTCTTTTGATCCTCACTTCAAAGTAGGTGCTATTATATCATTTTATAGGTGAGAAAACTGAGGCAGACAGTAACCTTGCTTAGGGCTACACAGCTAATATGCATCTGAGAAAGGATCTGAACATCAGGCAGCTAGATGTCACAGTAGACAGAGTGCTGGAAGATCTGAGTTCAGATGTGAGCTCAGTTACTTCTTGGATATGTGACCCTGGGCAAATCACTTCCTCTATTTGCCTCAGTTTCCTTATCTGTAAAATGCAAATAATAATAGCACCTGCCTTACAGACTTGTTGTGAGGATCAAATGAGATCATATTTGTAAAGTGTTTATCAGTGCCTGGCACACAATAGGTATCATTTAAATGCCAGCTATTATTAGGATGTCTCACTCTTTGAAGTAGAAAGGAAAGCAAGAGATTTATCTTAACTTATCCTTCACCCCTCCAATCCATACCACCATAGGGAGGGGAGCAGATCTGGGACAAAGAGTATAGGATCATAGCTTTAGAGCTGAAAGAGATCTTTTATGTCATCAGATTCATGCCTCTTGTTTTACAGATGAGGAAAATGAGGCACAGAGAGGTTGACTTGTCCCAGGCCACACAGCTAGTAAGGGTCTGAGGTAGAATTTGAATCAGATCTTCCTGCCTCCAAATCCAATGCCTTACCCACTAGGACATGCTCAGCTGTGTGGGGGCTAAATAACTGTCAGGGTCCAGGATCATGAGGGTAAAATTACAAGCAAGTTCATAGGATTCAGTTAAAAAAAAAAAACTCTTAAAGCTCATCTAGTCCAATGCTCTCATTTTATAGAGGGGGAAATTGAGTCCTCACCAGAAGGGATGTCACAGAAAGGGGATGTCCAATGTCACACAGGTAATCAGTGCCAGAGTGTGGGTTCAAACCAAGATTCTAAATTCTTTGCTTTTCTCTGATGTCACTTCTCAGTTGTGAGAAGAGGATCTAGTGATTTACTATGGTCAAAGGCAGATTCAGAGTCTGACAGCCACGGAGTCATCCAGATAAGAAGGAGTAATCAGATCTCAACTACAATGCAGGGAAGAGTCCAGAAGGAGATGTGGTTTTAGGCAGAAATTCTATCAAGGTTCCATTCTGCCTGGTGGGTTGGAGGGCAGCAAATGAACCAAAGACTGGCTACCAAATGTATAGAAAGTAATTTACTACCAACTGGGGGAATTAGGAATGGGCCTTTCAGGTAATCCTTGAGCTTTAGGGTTACCAAGAAGCAGAGGTGAGGAGCCAGAGAGCATTTAAGGCATGGGCAAAGTCACAGAGGTAGGAAAAGGGATGCAGTGTACCAGGGACAGCAAGTGGGCTGGCTTGGCTAGAGTGTCTGAGAGTGACCAGCTAAGAAAGGTAGATTGGAATCAGATACTGAAAGGTTATAAATGCCAAACAAGAACTTGTATTTTATTCTAGAGGGAATAGGAAGCCATTGAAGCTTCTGGGCAAAGGGTAGGTCTAATGGGAAAGATATTGAGTTTTGTTGTGAACACATTAAATTAGAGATCTTCATTTGGAGATGTTTAGTAGGATCACCTCCAAGACTGGAGCTCAGGAGGACGGAAGTGGGAATTAGGTAACATTAGCATAAAAATGATTGTTGAATCCAAGAAAGCCAATGTATTATAGCATAGAAAGATAGGAGACCCCAGGACGGACCCTTGGGACACAACCATGGATGGGAAGTGAGACCTGGATGATGGAACAAAAGAGAATGAGAAGGAATTTTCAGGAGAGGGATATGAAGACAGAGCAGTGGCAGGGATATTCTGGGAGAAGAAAGGATCTAGAAGGAGAGGGTATTATCAAATGCAGAAAAATCAAAGTCAAGAAGAAGGAAGATTGAGAAAGACAAGTGAATTGGTAATTAAGTTGTTCAGTCATTTCCAACTCTTTATGTCCCAATTTGGAGTTTTCTTGGCAAAGATACCGAAATGGTCTGCCATTTCCTTTTTTTTCTTATTTTACGGAAGAGGAAAATGAGGCCCACATACATGAGATACTCTACAAAGATTCAGGATTTGAACTCCTATCCCATGACTCCAAGTTTGAGGAGAAAGTTCAGCCCTCTGCACATTTTGCCAAGGCTAATGGGAGCTAAGAATTCAGAGATTGCAAATTTCATTTGATTGATGCAGGAAAACAATGGGGCAGTTCAGGGTCCTTAACCCACCTCCATCCCCCACCCCTTTCTTGGCCACAGCTCTAGTTGATTGTGGTGGTGGGACTGGCTTATCTGGCTAATTCCTTTTACTCCCCTCCTTGCTGTATAAACAGATTCCAATCTTCTCAAGGGCATCCTAACCTCTGGTCAATTGGGAGTAGTCACCCGTACCTCATATTACAAGCGCGGAGGTTTATTGACTTCCTTTTAATGGTGGGGGAAGGGGAGAGACACAGTGCTCACCTCCTACTCCACACCAGATCTGGGAAGGACTCAATGGAAACCCCTGGGCAATAGTTTATTAAGAAAGTGGATGATTTGGGGTTTTTAATACTCGGTCCTCCTTGCTCTCTTTCTCCTCCTCCACTCTTTCCCTAATGAAGTCCCAAGGATTCTCCTTTTCTCTTTTTTTCTTTTTTCCCCTCTAAGTTAGGAGTTCTTAACATGGAATCCTTAGATTCTCATCCCCACCCAAGGGGTTCATGGATAGATTTCAGGGGAACCTTGAACTTTGATGGAAAAAAATACATCTATTTTAGTATTTAGTATTTCCTTCAGTTATTCAAAATCACGATTCTGTAAACAGGTCCATAAACTTCATCAGAGTGTCAAAGGGATCTATTAAACAAAATTGGTTAAGAATCCTTGATTTAAGCAATGGGCCAGCTCTTTCATCAATGAATCCCAGGTCCCAAAAAAACAGTTGCAAGGTAGCTTTGCCAAAACCAATCTGGCAGAAAGTATTTCATTGACTTAGCATTAGTGACACCAGACAATTTAGAAAAATTCCCCGTACAAGATCTTTCTGAGCTTTTTGGTTTTATAATAATCCCCCAAATCCACACCCAAAAGAAAGCTTTGAGAATTTTTTTTGGAGACAAAAACCCAACCAACACCAGCCTGAACTGCTCCCTGAACTAGAACCAAAGGGGAATAAAAATCTTTCCACAAAGTGAGCTTTGGCCCTGTTTCTCCATTTTCACTCCAAGAATGCCTTTTGGATATCATGTGCTTGCAAGCTCTTGATCTAAAAGGACAGGGACTCTGTCACAGACCCCAGGAAAGGACTCATGGGTCTAGCAGCGCTGGACTGGGCCCAGTCGCCCGAGGGAGACATAAATGAGCAGCACTGTAGCAACATTATTCTTTCATTCCAAAGACCAGTCCAACAAAAAAAGTTAGTTAAAAATTTATAAAATCACCCAAGATGGGGGGGGGGGGGAATATTTGTCTACTGCAGAAGCTGGCTGCCTTCAAAACTTATGGCAGGGCTGACTCACCTTCAGTTCATTAGGATGGGAGGGACACTAGTCCTTTTCAGACTGGCGTGGAAGACTTTATGAGAGTAGAAAGGGATAGGGAGGTAGGTAGTTGGCACAAAATAAAACCCATAAAAGGCACATGGAGCCTTGCTGATGGAAGGGGTGACTGAATTAGACAACCCTAAGAGTTAACCTCTATTCCTCGGCTGTCTTCTCACCCTAGTACTTTCTTCAGGGCCTGGGCTTAGAACCTTCCTCTGCCTTTATGGGCCCCTTCTCCCATTGGTGTATTTCTCCTGGGGCTTCCATTTGGGGGACAGACCCAGTGTAGAGCATCCCTCATTTCCCACACCATCTCTTCCTCCCAATGACCATCCCTCATCCTTTTCAGTTCCCTTTGATGTCTTCCTCCATTAGAATATAAGCTTCTTGAGAACAGGCACTGTCTTTCTTTTTGTTTGTACTTACATTCTAGCACATAGCACAGTAATTGGCACTCAGTAAGTGCTTAATAAATCCTTGTTACTTGTTTCTTTACTTAGCAAAAACTGTTATTTTGCCTCTCCCCCATTTGTTATGGTGTGCCTTGTTGGTTGACCCTGTTGAAAATGGACAAGGGAGGAAAGATCATAGCATTATAGCATCACGAATTGAGAACTGGAAGATTCTCTCTCATTTTACAGATGACAAAACTGAGGCATAGAGACACTAATAAGTATCTGGGGAAAAATTTCAACCCAGGTCTTCCTGATTCCAAGTTCAAGTCTATATCCATTATGTGAAAAAAGGGATAAGAATACTGGAGGGGGGGTGGTTTAAATTCTGGCTCTGTCACTCCCTATCTATGTGACCTGGAACAAGTAGGCTCACTGTCTTGGTTTCCTCATCTGTAGAGTGGGGAGGCAGGTAAAGAATATGATCCTTTTTCTCATGAAGCTAACATTTTAATGGGGGAGATAATATATTTATATATGTATATATACATAGATGTTCATCTTGTAGACAAATATGTCTACTTATATTCAAGGTGTGTATATATATATATATATATATATATATATATATATATATATATATATATATATATAGAGAGAGAGAGAGAGAGAGAGAGAGAGAGAGAGAGAGAGAGAGAGAGAGAGAGAGAGAGAGAGAGAGGGAGGGGAAGGCAGCCTTAGAGAGACTAGATTCAGAGGGGACTTGGAAAGTCCTCCTGCAGAAGTGGGGTCTGAGCTGAGTGTTGAAGGAAATCAGGGCAATGAAAAGGATAAGGTGAGAGGGCAGAACATTCTAGGAATGAAGGCTAGCCAGCGCCAATGCCTATAGTTACGAGATGAAGCATTCTGGGTAAGGAACAGTAGTTATATCATCAAGCATGTGATGGATAGTAAAGTGTATGAAAACTGAAAGGTCCAGTTTGTAAAGGGCATTGGCCTTGGAATCGGAAAACCCTGAGTTCAGATTATAACTCAAATATTTATTATCTGTGTGATCTTGGGCAAGTCACTTGACCTCTCTTTGACTCAGTTTCTCAGTCATCTAGCTTTTATTAAGTAACCATTATGTGTCAGGCATTGTTGTAAGAGCTCAGTTCCCTCATCTGTAAAATGAGGGAGTTTGACTCCAGGGCTTTTAAGTTCTTTTCCAACTCTCAAATCATGAGCCTATGAGGAACCCAGACATAATTATATTCTGTTTTTCACTGCATAATACTCTGTCCCCATTATACACATTGTGTGTAATGTGACTAACTGACCCAAGTTACTTATAGAAAGGAGCTTAGACCTTTGATCCTTATTTCCATTGTCCTATCTAGGACCATGTCTTTCTAGGACCATTGGTCTTTATCTAGGACCAGTATACATAAGTACATTGAATGGTACCTATGTGCTTCCTGATTTGCCACTGCTCCAGTGATAGCCAAGCTAGTTGGCCTTTCAGAAGTCATTGTCTTTTACCTGGGGGTGGCTGACTGATTAGAAACGCCACTTTCCTCTTACATCTGTCTCTGTCTCTACCCAATTTATTGTTATTGTTTAGTAGTTTTTCAATCATCTCTGAGTCTGTGACCAAATTTGGGGTCTTATCGACAAAGATTCCAGAGTGTTTTGCCATTTCCTTCTTCAGTTCATTCTACAGAATGAGGAAACTGAGGCAAACGAGGTGGAGTGACTTGTCCAGGGTCACACAACAAGTGAATGTCTGAGAACAGAATTGAACTCAGGAAGATGAAGTTTCCCAGTTCCAGGCCTGGCTCTGTATCCTTGACTCCACCCTGATGCCCTGTTCTTTACCCAATACATCAGCCAATTTGAACTATTAGAAAATGAACATGCTCTACTGGATTTTTCTTTGGGTTAATTTCTGGAACCTTAGGGGAGCATCTACCTGTCATAGGACAGTAGCTTGAGAACTGTAAGAGACCTTAAAGGTAATTTCCCCAAATTTCCTCATTTTACAGAACAGGAAATAGGCTCAAAGGGCTTCCCCAAGGTCACACAGGGAGCAGAGCAGCAGAACCAGGACTTGGACCCAGGGCCTCCAACTTCAACTCCAATGTTCTTTACATTGCCTTTTTTGCACTAGTGACTGACCCATCTGGCAGGCAGCTTTCAAGTTGGCTTGGTGCTTTTTTCACTCTTTAATTCAGCATGTAGCTCAAGCCAGAAGCAGCAACGATTTAAGGTGTGCTGCAAATGGAGGGGGATTTTCCCACAGATTCTAAGGTTATCATTATGCCTCTTCTGCCTGTAGTTGACACTGTACAAGTTGCATCAAGGTCCCCCCAAATACACGGATCCCCTGACATTTCTAAACCAAAGCTGCCTCTTCTCTGTCCTTCATCCTCATCTCCCTTTCACCACCTTCTGTGCTGACCCTAGGCCTCTATAACATCTACACACTACACCATTACACCTTCTTCTTCTAGTCCCCCATTATGTGTTGTCTTTCCTCTGAGAATGTAAGCTCCTTGTACTTGTATCTCTTGTGCTTGGCCCACTTCATGGTATATAGTGAGTGCTTAATAAATGTGTTCTTTCTGTCTCTCTGTCTCTGTCTCTCTCTGTCTCTGTCTCTGTCTGTCTCTCTTTCTCTCTCTGTCTCTCTTTCTCTCTCTCTGTCTCTCTCTGTCTCTTCTCTCTCTCTCTCTCTCTCTCTCTCTCTCTCTCTCTCTCTCTCTCTCTCTCTCTCTCTCTCTCTCCCTCTCTCTCATCACTTAAAAGAGATCAGCCTTGACATCCACACAGGAAACACCAAGTGGATGGAGAATGTATACTACCCAGACTATAACAGGAAGTTGGATGAGCTGTACACTGAATCATTTCATCAGTACATAAAGCATCCATTTGAACTGTCTTAGGAAGATTCTGAGGATCACCTGGCAAGGATAAGGAGCCGGACACTGATGTCCTTACTCAAGATGAACTGCCAAGCATTCAGACTATACTTCAGAGGGCACAACTCTGATGGTCTGGCCATGTTGTTCAAATGCAAAATGTACACTTGTCAAAAAGACTATTTTATGGAGAACTCACATGGGGCAGGTGATCACATGGTGGTCAGAAGAAGTGATACAAGGACACTTTCAAGGTCTCTCTCAAGGACTTTGGATTTACTGTGCAATATGGGAGACACTGGCACAGGACTGTTCAGCATGGTATGCCCACATCAGAAAAGGTGCTGTGCTCTATGAGCAAAGCAGAATTGAGACAGCATAAAGGAAACATAGGATGCGCAAATTTAGAGTAACCTCTCCAAATATTCACACAGATGATCTGTGCCCAATCTGTGGTAGAACATTCTGAGCTTGTATTGATCTGATTAGCCACAGTTAGACACACTGTGTCTAACTTTATCATGGTGATGTCATTTGATCCTCTTTGAAGACAAAGGACAACAACCAACCAAGCAACCAACGTAAAGCACGATATGATCTGCATTTCCCAAATCATAGAATCTCAACTATGGAAGAGACCTCAAAGGCTAGCTAGTCCAAAAGAACCATGTCAAAAGAGTCCCAGTTCAGGCTTTTCCCTATTCCACTTTGGATCAGATTCCATTCCAGGGAAGATTTTCTTGATATCAAGCCCAAATCAACTCTCTTTGTAGCTCCCCCCACCTCATTATGGATGGTTCCATGCACTGGGGTCAAGCAGAACCAACACAATATCCTTTTTGATCTAGAATTGAATAGGAAGAGTAGAATGGTTTCAATCACATCTGAGAAACTGGGATGCATGTTTACTCTACATGAGTTCCAGATGCCTGTTGCTTCCTCCTAATTAATCACCCTGACTCAAGGCATTCCCTTTTCCAGTTCATCTTCCAGCAGTTGCCAAACTGGCGTTCTTAAAGCTCAGGTCCAAACATGTCATTCCTCTACTCAAGAAGCCCAATGACTCCCTACATCCCCTAGAATAAAATCAGAACTCCTCTATTTAACTTGTAAAACTCTTCACAGTCTTGTTGTACTACATTGAAATGTGTTCTCATGGTTCCCTTTGTACAATATTCCTTATTCTCATCTCTATGATTTTGCATAATCTCTCCTCCACGTCTGGAAGGATCTCTCTCATCACCTCTACCTTTGGAACCCCCTGCCTTTCTCTGAGGCTCAGCTCATATGCTATCTTCTTCATGAAGCCCTTTTTGATTCATCCAATTAGACCATCACCCTTTATTTATTTTATGTACACACACACACACACACACACACACACACACACACACACCTTCTGTAATCACTTACCTGTGAAAATGTTATGTCGCCCTCCCCATGTAGAATACAAGCTCCTTCAGGGCAGGAACTATCTCATTTTTGTGTTTATATCTCAGTGTTTGGTACATAATACCTTAGTAAATGTAGGTTTGGGGGTGATTTTCTTTTTTTTTTTCCTTACCAGATCTCTGATTTTATTGGTGTAGGAAATGATTGATATAGCAACTCCTTCTACCAATGTAGAATGGAATATGCTCTTCCCCAGTCTCATTGTCTTAGAGAATGATGGGTTGATTTTTAACACCAATGTTCTCCTGGTGAAGCCACGTAGCTGTGAATCCCAGAACTCAGTGACTTCATATGAATCGCCATCACAGACCTGTGATCAAAAGTTTAATGGAAAGATTCACGGTGGGAGTAAACAGGTTGCATCCTGTGATTAGCAATGCCTTGTAGAGTAATGCTGTGGCAAAGTCACTCGGTAGGATCTTTATCAACCAATCAAAAACAGTCTGGCCTCAGAAAAATGAGACTAACTGGATGAGAAGGTTAAGGCTATGGTCCCATTGTGTCTGAGGTGGAATGGAAACCTTAGTTTTTCTGACTCCAAGTCTATCCATTAGTCCACATTCATTGCTTTTTTTTATAACTTTTACACCCTGATCTAGCCTGTATTTATTTCATCTATGTAGGTGACACTTAGTGTGGAAATACCCTTCACTGATGCAGATTGTCAGATCTCTGCCACTTATATAGTCTTATAGAGTCATCTGCTGCAGGATGTTGTGATTTTCCCATAGACCCAAAGCCAGTATGTGCTAGATATAGGACTTGAACTCAAGACTCCCTGACCCCAAGTTTAGCTCCCTAGCCAGCAAGTCATGCTGTGTCTCTTTAGATTTAAATGATTAATTGGTTGGACTTACGGGACAGCCCACAACAAGCAGTTATGTACAAGCCTTCTTTGTGAACAGAAGTATAACCGTACCTCCCCCTTAATCCCCTGTCCACCTCAACCCCTCCCTCCACCTCCCCCCAACTGCCTTTCTACAACTCCCCCAACCCCTTCCCATCAGCCCACTTGGAGTCTAATCCACGTGAGGGAGAGTTTTGTTCCACTCTCTATGGCCCCCTCTTCCTGGATTGCTCTGGAAGGGCACTTGATCTGACATGTAAAAGCCCACGATTTATTCCAAGCTTTTGGTAGAAGGCTGTCGTTTTCACCTGAAACTGGTCCAAACTCAGGGCCTTCCTCAGGTTGTAAGAACAACTTACTGGCTGAGAAAAGAATGATGTGAAGTTGAGGAGGGAGCTCTCAGTGGGGTCGGGGAGATGGGACCAGTCAGCTTTTGTTTTAATGGTCTGGCTTCAGAGACACTGAAAGCTTGCCAGTACTGCTGTTCAGTCTTGAAGTCTGTGGAGATTCCACAGGGAACTTTAATCCTGAACTTTCAGATCCACTTACCCTCAACTCAAAAAAATATGGAGAGAGAGACAGAGAGACAGAGAAAGAGAACAAGAAAGACAGAAAGAGAGAGAGAAGAGAGAGAGACTGAGAGAGATAGAGACAGAAAGAGAAAAACAGAGACAGAGTGACTGAGAGACAGAGAGAGGGACACACAGAGAGACAGAGATTCACCCCCCACTCCGCGCGCGCGCGCGCGCACGCACACACACACACACAGACAAAGAGAGTCAGAGATACACAGACAGAGAAACAGAGACAGAGATAGACAGATACAGATACAACAGAAAAGAGAGTCTAGGAGAGATAGAACCAGACAAGGACAGAGAGAGAAGAGAGAAACAGAGACAGAGCAACAGACAATGTGACAAAGCTAGAGATAGAGAGACAGACACAGACAGAAAAAAAGAGAAGAGGAAAGAGAGAGGGAGACAGGGACACAGAGAGAAAAGAAGACAAATAAAGAAACAGAGGTAGAGAGAGATACTAAGATTAGAAGAGAAAAAGATAGACACAGAGGCAGAGAGAGAAGGGGGGAGAGAAACACACAGAGAGAAACGCAGAAAGACAGAGACAGAGAGAACTTGTTGCCCTTGAAGCCTCATGGTCTTTTTCTATTTTCCTCTGTCCCAGGGAGTAGGTATTTTGCCAGTATTGAGAAGAATTGGAGATGAAGTCACCCTCAATCTCAGTTCAAAATTCAGAAGCCAAAAATAATGTTAACAGCAAGCAGAGGTGTTGTCCCCACCCAGATGAAGGGACTCCAGAGATTTCCCAATGACCCAATCCATCAATCCATCAGTCAACAAGCCTTTATTAAGCCTTCCTTACATGCCAGGATCTGTGTTAAGCATTAGGGACACAAAACCGGTCCAGAAAAGCTGGTCTGTAGAGCCCCATTGGATCTGCAGCTGTAGAGGAAGCAGTTGGGCTGGACAGCGGGGTAAAAGCTTAAAAAGAACCTTCCAAAAGGCAGGAGTTTGCTCAGCCTCCACTGGGGCTCCCAAACTTTGGGCCGCCCTTCTGCAAAATGTCACTTCCACTACTGCCAACCTCCCTTCAGGTTCTGAAAATCTGGAATCAGAGAACAGTGTTCACAGTCATGCGGCTACTCTGGAACCTCTGCTTGGCTCCTACTAGTATATATAAAGTCATGGTCACAGCTTTTATAATTACAGCTAGCATTTACACAGCACTTGAAAGTTTACAAAGTACTCTACCTAAGTTCTCTCTACACCTTCTGTTATGTAGATACTCACAACAACCCCAGGAGGCAGATTCTACTATTATCTCCATTTCCAGATGAGTAAACTGAGGCTTAGAAAAATGAAATGACTTGCCTAGGATTGCATACGAGTGAGTTGCTGAGGTAGGGTCCATAGCCCTGTCTACTACATCATCCTGAAAGGGACCTTAGAGGTACTCTCTTTTTACAGGTGAGGAAATTCAAACTCAGAGAGGGAAGATGACTTTTTATTTTGCCATCATTCCTCACCCATCTAGAAATTGTTCTCTCACTGGCTGTGCCTGAAATGCATTCCGTTCTCACTGTAGTCTCTCAAAATCCCTGACTTTTTAAAATTTTTGTCTGCTCAAGCACCATTTCTGTTCAAAACCTTTTCTGCTTTCCCCTCCACTCAGCTACCAGTACCCTCCATCCCAAAGCTATAATGTATTCATTTATATCTATTTTGTTTGCAAATCTATTTATCTATCCTCTCCCTCCACTATATATGTGTATATAAGTATATATACATACATACATACACACACATACATACATATATACATACATGCACACATAGGAATGCTTTCTTCCTTGAGGGTGGGGGAGCTTTCATTTGTCTTTGTATACCCAGCCTGACATACTCTAGACAACTGATAAATGTTTGTTGATTGATTAATTATACATTTTGCCTTTCCTTATATACTCAGCACTTAGCACAGTGCCTGGAACAATGTTTGTTGACTTATTGGTTTGTTTAAATATAACCTGAATATAGGCTAATTGGTTATGAATATACGCTCCCTGTCCCAGACATGGATGGACATTCATTCATTCATTCTCCCTGAAAGAAGAAATCAGAAAGTCAGGTCAGTCAATAACTATTAAGTGCCTACTATGTGTCAGGCAGTGTGCTAAAACATGGAAATACAAATGTGAAAATCCTTGCCCTCAAAGCATTTATAATCTATTGGGGACACAGAAAAGGAAGCTGAAGGATGTGTGAAAGGCTGGGAAGAAGGTACCCCATAAGGGAGCATGGTGGCTTCCGAGGAGCGCAGGTGGTAGGAAATGAAGAGATGGCTGGTCTGGGAGCCCTGGAGGTTTTGGGAGAAGTTTCTTGTTCCACTCTCCAGTCCTCCAGTCAGAGAGGCAGTAGGTTCTGAGGATATTGACAATGTATAAGTGCTGAAGCTGATAAATCTCATAGGATGATTAGCTTCCAGATGAAGAGTTTTCCTAGGGTATGATAGATTTTATTCCAAGGAGTGCAAGCTGGTCAGAAATGACATTAATAAAGAAGTATTTATGAATTTCCTACTGTATATGTCAGGCACAGTGGTAAGTACTGGGAATTCAAAGACAAAAATGAAACAGCCCCTACCCTCAAAAGTTTTGGGGGTAAGCTACTATGCCCACATACATACAAAATAAATTTAAGGAGGTGTTTCTGGTTTTTTTGGTGGGGAGTCACTTGGATATGGGATATGAGCTAAACTTAGAAGGAGACTAGGAATTAGAAAAGGCAAAGATTAGGGAGAAGGGCATTCCAGGTAAGGGGCACAGCCTGGACAAAGTCATAGAGATGGGGGTGGAAATTTCATGTGTAAGGATTCACAAGGGTGGACCATAGGATGTATGAAGGACAGTAATATATGATAAGCCTACAAAGATGGGATAGAAGCCAGGTTGTGAGAAATAAGAGCTGCTTGGGTTGAATAAAAAGAACACATGAGTGCATAAAGGATAAGAGATGACAGGCAGTGAATAGAAAAAAACCTTGTTAGTAAGTGAGAAAGATAGAAGAGGAATAAGGTATATAAGTGTATGGAAAACTGGAGGGGGGTGGGTCACAGCTAGTGGGCAGGGAACTAGTCATGCAATTTTGCCTTGGCTTTACTATCATGATCTGGTATAGTAGAATGAACTATGGACATTTAGAGATACAACAGACCTGAGTTTCACTCTTAGCTCAGTGGGCTTACAGTGGGAGCTTAAGAAAGTCATTTATTTCCTTTCTCTGAGTCTTTGTTTTTTCACTATAAAATGAAGGGGTTATACCAGATCAAAGGCTCTCTGCTAATTGATTCTAGGATCAAGGGCTTTGAGCAGCCACCCCATTCTCCCCTCTGCCAAGGAATTCATCATTGACATGATTCCTCCACCTCTAGAGAGGTGATGATTTCAAGATTTCACAGATAACAACAAAAAAAGGATAAAATCTTTTCATAAAAAAAAGTAAATGAATCGAGGAAGGATTAAAAAAAACTTCTAAAAAGAATTACAAACGAATTTAACCTAATCATGGATTTAGAATAAGAGATTCTCAGAGCTGGAAGAGGTCTTAGGGTCATAGGACTTAGAGCTGAAAGAATCATTAGAAATTATCCAGTGTAGAGGTTTCCAACCTGGGGAAAGAGGATAAGCAACGGGTGCCAAGGAAGTATGGGGAATATTTGATAAATAATTACATTACCTTATAAATCTCTTGATTTTATTTCTTCTATATGTATGCAAGGTAAATGCTAGAATTTATTTCCTTTTTTGCTGAATAGGGGGTAGATGAAGGTCTACCGAAAATCATAGGCTGCGAGGACTGTAAGGGATTGGGAACCCCTGATCTAGTACTAGCCTTTCATTTTACAGAGGAGGAAACTGAGGCCTAGGGACACCAAGTGACTTTCTGAAAGTCTTATAGATAATAATGACCAGTGCCAGGATTCATATTCAGCTCTGGACTTTATAAGAAGTCATCCAATCACACAGATGAGTAGTAGAGTTGAGATTAGAACCCAGACCTTCTGGATCCAAATTCAGTACTTTTCCCACTGCATCTTTCCTCAAACCCTAATGTTCTCAGAATGACAATCTGGAATCTTTGAGGCAGAAATTCTCAGTTTTTGGGGGTTTTTTTTGGTCTTCTAGATCCCTTTAGCTCTCTGGTGAAACCTATGTAACCCTTCTTAGAAAAACGTTTTAAAATGCATTAAGTAAAATATACAGGAATTACCAAAGGAATCAATTGTATTCAACTAATTATCAAAATACATAATGTAAAACCAAATTCACACACTCTAGATGAAGAAGGCTCTCTTAAGGAGTCATTTTTGTTTTATTTTTAATCAATTATTATTATTTTTTTGGAGAGGAAGATAGATTATTGGTATTCGAAATCCAATGATTTTCACCTGCTCAGTAGGTCAGCAACCCTTTGGCTGAGAAAGGGTTAAACAGTTTTCTCAGGTACAGAAAAACTCCATAAACAGGCAAGGGAATATTTCCATCTCCGATAAGAAATAAGAGAGAGCAACTCATTCCATATGGTTGATAAGTGCCTTAGGCCTGAAAAGGACCAAGAAGCAAGCTTGTCAATATGGCAGGAAGGAGCCGGATTTCTGATGAATGACCCCATTGCTCAGGAAGTTGAGCCAATCTCCTTTAGAGGAGGGCAAGGAAAAAAAAGGGGGCAGGAAACTGAAAAAGGAGGGAGGGAAAGTTGCCAAAGTCCAACCCATTTTTCTTGTCTGAAGGAAGCAAGAATTTTTGTCAACATCTGTAGAATTTGAAGAAGTCAGGACACGAGGCAGGCAGGGATGGCAGAAGGGGACATTGGAAAAACCACTGGGCCAAAAGAAAAACTCTATTTTCTAGCTTGGAAAACATCTTTGGGGAGTCATTGCTTGTTTTTGAAAGAATTATTCTTTTATTGGTTCTCTTTTTAGAGGAAGTGTGGTAAAGTGGAAAGAAATCATAGATTTATAGCAGGAAGGGAGTGTGGATGTTGCCTAGTCCTAAGGGTCTTAACCCCCAGGGTCCAGGGACCCAGATAGATTTTAGAAGGTTCATGGACTTGGATGGGAAACATCACATCTTTATATTCTCTCATGTCTAACTGAAAATTTGGATTTTCTTCTATTAGTTAAAATAATTCTGAGAATGAAGCTTGGGCTTTTACCAGCTTGCCAAAAGGAGTACTGGATATGAAAAAGATTAGAAATCCCTTGTCTAGTCCAGCTTCTTCATTTTATAGATGAGGAATCTGAGTTGAAGTAACTTGGCCCTTGTAAATGGAAGGGCCAAGATTCAGACCCATCCATGTCCACTATACCAGGCTGTTTTTCCTGGCTCTCAAGTAACAGGATCTGAATTTCAATGTAGACTCTGACTACCTAATTTGACCCTGGATGAGTCACTGTTCTGTCTCTGTAGTGTCATCTGTATAATGAGGAGAATGATACTCTAACAGGAGTACCTGGAAAAAATAGTTTGTAAGCCAAATGCTTTATAGAAAGAAAAAGATTTCTGGAACTCTTTTCAGTTTATACTTTGAAAGCAAGTTTTAAAAATCGGTTGTGTTTATCAAAGAACTGGTTACTAAATTCTGGTACATTTCCATTTGTTTGTTTCAAATTTCTTGTTTATTTTAATCCAGTCAGGGAATTGTTTTATTTTCAGACCAGTGTGAGAATGTGTCATTATAGATTTAAAGGTGTAGGATATATTTAAAATGTACTCAAAGTTATAGGAGGTAGGTTGAGAGCTGGAAGGGACCTTAGAAGATATCTGGTCCAATCCACTCGTTTCACAGATGAGGAAACTGAGGGCAGAGAGGAGAAGTAAGGATGAGATCTGGGATGCAGATTACAAGGTGTCTCAAAGGTTTTAGTTCAATTTTAAGCTTTAACAAGAAAGAGAGAGAAAAGAAAGAGAAAGAAGAGAGAGGGGAGGAGGGAGGGAGGGAGGGAGGAGGAGGAGGAGGAGAGAGAGAGAGAGAGAGAGAGAGAGAGAGAGAGAGAGAGAGAGAGAGAGAGAGAGAGAGAGAGAGAGAGAGAGAGGGAGAGAGAGAGAGAGAGAGAGCTTTTAAATTAGCTGATTTTTCTACATTTAAGTCATGTGTGAGTGTAGTTAGCACAGCATAGATTTGGAGCTGGAAGACTAGATTTGAAGCTGTTTTTTACCAACCCCTTCATTTTGCAGATCTAGAAACCAAAAACCAAGATCACACAGGTAGCAACTGGCAGAGTTGGGGTTTGAAGCCAGGTGCTCCAGAATATCGAGGAAAAATGAAAACTTCGTTCAGTAATCCCTATTTTTCTTCCCCTACCCAGAGCCCAAACGGTCACATCTTTTGCAATATGCTAATACTTCGGGGGTGGGGAGGAGGGTGTAACACAGCCTCCCTGAAGCCAATACAAGAGTTGAAGCCCTCTCTCCAGGTTGTCTTTTGCACAATGAGCATTCCTTCCTCAGTTGTTTTCTCTATTGCATCTTAATTTTGTACAGGTCCATCAGTCCTTAGACTTATCTGAGCTTTGTGGGGCCCTGAGAAAATCCAGCTGCTCTTCTAACAAAGAGTTTCCCCTCCCCCTCCCAAGACACACCATGGCCTCGTCTTACTGTATCCTGAAGGGTCATGTTGATGATAAAGAGCCTTGAGAGTATGAAATTTTACTAAAATTCTTTGTGGTTTGATGAAAAAAAATTATGGCAAGTCGATTATTAGTTTATTATTCCCCAGAAAGTCAGCTACTCAAACTGATGATAGATAAATCATCCACAAATGTATATTATATATGAGCACATACATATCTCTATATATACATAGGCATATAGGTATGATTATATACAAACGTACAGCTATAGACTATAAGTAGCAACAGAATTGTTCATTTCCATTGAGAAAAGAATTTCCTTACTTGAAAGTCTCTACTCCATTGAAGTCAAAGGTTTAGAGGGGAAAAAAAATAATGGGAATATGTATAGAACAACTCCCTCCTTTATCCGGAAGCTTCCAGATATTCAGAACTGAGAAACAAGAAGGCGGTAAAGAAAATTAACAAATTCTAAACAACCAAAGCAGAGGTCACATATACAAACATGAACAAAATTCTAATTTACTTAGAGGAGAGACCCTTAGACTCTTACATACATCAGAATCTATTTAGGCCAAGTTTCCATTCAGTTTTGACAGTTTGGTCGTCAAGTTTTCTTGACTCATAATAGACTAGAATTAACAGATTAGAAGGGTGAATACGGGAGACCCTTTATTCTAGTACCTTTTCGCATTTTTGTCATTGTATCCCAAACACCTAACATAGTATCTGGCATACGGGTACCTGAGGCAGCTAGGGAGTGCTAGGATAAGGGTGTTGGACCAGGAATCAGAAAGACCTGAGTTCAATCCAGCACCAGTCTCTTACTAGTTGTGTGACCCTAGGCAAGTCACTTAATCTCTGTCTGCCTTAGTTTCCTCATCCATAAAATGAGGGTAATAAGAACTCCTACCTCCCAGGACTGTTGTGAGTACAAATCAAATGAGATTATATTTGTACAAATCAGATGAGATTATATTTGCCTTTTTCAAGCTTTAAATGCTAGTGATTAAATAAATGAGATAATATCTATAAAAGTGCTTTGCAAACCTCAAAGTGCTATCTAAATAGTAGCTATTGTATATTTGGCACTTAATAAATTCTAACTGAACTGAATTAATCAAGGGCAGCAAAGTGGATAGAATGCTGGACCTGGAAACAGTAAGACTCATCTTTATAAGTTCAAATCTGGTCTCAGACACTTACTAGCTGTGTGACCCTGGGCAAGCCTCTTAATCCTATTTACCTCAGTTTCTTCATCTGTAAAATAAGCAAAACCACTCCAGTATCTCTGTCAGGAAAACACCAAATGTGGTCATGGAAAGTTGGACATGACCAAAATGACTGAACAACAAGCAATCATAAAGTTACAGGGGATGACCGTTTTTACTGTTCAATTCAGTTCAGCAAACATTTCTTAGGCATAGACTATGTGCTACCCACTGACCTAGCTATACTGGGGTTATAAAGGCGAAACCAACATGGTCTCTACCCTGCAGGAGCTCACGTTCTCAATACCATCCCTCTTCTAGGGTTCATAGAAATAGATCACAATGGCTCCTTAGTGGTCATCTAGTCCAACTTCCTCGTTAACAAGAGGAGACCCATCCTAGGGTCCTAGCTCTAGAGTTAGAAGGGACCATGGAAACCACTGAATCCAACTCCCTCCTTTTACGAATGACATGACTGAGGCCTTGGGTATCACCCCAGGTCATCTCCAATGGTTTGGACTTGAACCCTGGTCCTTCGACTTCAGAGTTATTGCTGTTTTTACCAAATTTAATTGAGGTGGATACCTTGACAGCAATAAGAAGTGGCAGCCTTCCTGTGAGAGGGGAGACAGGAAGAACCCATAAATAAGGCACAAGAAGTAAAATCAAAACTCAACAGAATATGAGCTATCTGGGGCCATTTAGTGTAGGGGTAAAAAGTCCTCCACCCTTAGTCCCTAAGGGCCACCAGCAAAACAAAGGATGTTTTCAATGATGATATCAAATATGGACAACAGACCATCCTGACTGGAACTCAATGGCCAGATTTCTGTGACTGAGTGCAGAGAACAGCCAGCTCTGACCACTTACGGGAAGTTTTAGCAGAGACCCTGACCTTCTCATCACACTCTCACTGCGCCAAGGATGACTTCAGCCAAGAAATTTGGAGGCACCAGCTCCTTTCCCGAGACTTTCATTTCCATTGGATAAAATTCCAAGTTGCTTAAATACGTTTATGGGTCTCTTAAAATACCTCTCAGCAGGAGAAACACATCCATCAAGGGTCATCTTGATGGGGGAAGTGATGGGCTGTCTTACAGAAGGGGATCCTGAGTGTATAGTAAATCTGCCTGCCTCCTACACTTGTATCCTATGGTTCAATCCTTTCACTGATGCCAAGACTGAGCAATCCAACACCTTCCCTCTGGAATATGTCTTCCTTTTGGTAGATATTGGAGATGGGCCTGTGGTCCTACCCTCCCTCCCCACCCCAGCAGATTCTCAGCCTCAGCTTGACCTATTTACCCCAGGGGATATTACCAGCCAGCAACAACTTGTCCAGAGAAGATGCAAGCCAGAGCCAAGGACTGGGAATTAAAATGCCTGGGTGGTGTGGTTACCGGCTCTGCTACTAACTAGCCATGGGACCTTTCCAAATCTTTTTTCTTCTCAGTTTTCTTTTCTGAAAAATGAAGTGGCTGGGCCATATGACCTCTATGATTTTATCTCCACTGGGATATTCTAAGATTCAATGTCCCTCTTCACCTTGAATGTTGGGGCTGTGTAATCAGCACAGTAGGTCGGAGAGTCAAAGAGAAATCAGAACCATTATGATATTCTGCCCCAGAGGCAGAGATATGCTAGAACCATCTCCAACTAGGTCTGGATACTGAAATATTCATGGTGAACATTTACACTTGGAAATTGACAAACACTAAAATTCACGATTTGATTGATTAATTGATCTTTTGTTGATTGTCTAAATTTTAAGAAAGTGATGTTGAAGAAATGTTAACAATACATATTAAACATAAAGGTTGTGTCAGACTCACATTCTCCCTTCCCTCCCATCCCCCACCCTCACTCCAGAAGGTGGTGAAACATTACCTGGAAGGCAAGAAAACTGAAATGATTTTGTCTGACTTGTGAAAACTAGGAATGAAAATAATAGCTAATTAGTAGTATTTATATAGTGCTGTAGAATTTGAAAGGGATATACGTACAGTTACATACATATATATATATACATACATATATAATATATAAATAGGTATGTATATAATCACATTTGATCCATTATTGGAACTCTAAGAGGTAAGTGCTATTATTATCCTCATTTTATAGAAGAGGAAACTGAGGTAGTCAGAGATTAAATGACTTGCCCAAGGCTATGTAGCTAATAAGTGTCTAAAGTCAAATTGGAACTCAAGTCTTCTTGATTCTAATTTCAGATCAAGCATTCTATTCACTTTACTCACTTAGCTGTTTATGGTAATAATAAGGATATGACCTGGACCCATGACTTCACTGATAGAGAGAATGTGATGATCAAATGAGATACTAACTGTAAAGCGATTAGCATAGTACCTGGCACACAGTAAGTGACATATAAATGTTAGTTATTATTATTATCTCTCGGATAAGGAAACTTCCCTCTACCAAGACAGGTCAACAGCTTCTCTGAAACCTACAGACTTAGAGAGCTGCCTAGAATATAGAGAGATAAGAAGACATGCCCATGGTTTCATGACCATTATATATCAATGGTAGGACTTGACTCCAGGTCCTCATGGTTCCAGGGACTGTTAGGTCTCCATCTTGTATCTCTCTGATAACATTTAACTATAGATTACATTCATAAAGTGCTTTTTTTACAACACTATGTGTTAGATAATCCAATTATTGTCCTAGGATAATCGAATTTAGAGCTGGAAAGGACTTGCAATCAACCAGTCCAACCTCAACACTACAGTGGAGGAAACTAAGACCCAGAGAGCTGAAGAAATATACCCAAGGTCACACTGTGAATGGGAGAGCTAAAATCCAAGGTCAAGTCCTCAATCTCCATATACAGGATTCTCTTCAACTATTGCCATTTTTTTTTTCAGAAGAGGAAATTGAAATTCAGAGAAGTAAAGTTAGTCATAAAGTTAGTAAGGGTGAGAGATAGAGTTCGAACCCTATGACTTCAGGTCATAAGATCCTGGATCTGAAACTGGAAGAAACTTTAGAAACCATTGAGTTCAATAAGTCCTCCTTGCTCCCCCATTTTATTACTATTTCATAGAAAAAGAAATTGAGCTACACAGAGTACAAAGCAATTTTTCCAAGCAAAATCAGAGGCAGAAATGGAATCCAGGTTCTTTAACTCCATATCCCATGTTCTTTTTTGCTATATTATTTGTGGTCCAGTATTGGACTAGATAGTCTCTTCTTGGCCAAAGTGGTGGTTGGTGAAGGCTAGTTGATTGATTGGCATGTACCCCTCCCTTGTGTCACTTTCTCCCCAATCGAGATCATGTCATATCTGATCTCCATTTTGCCTTGGTCCACCTTGGAACTGAAAGAATTGGGTCATGCTTTATCCCACATATGGCGTGCTTTGTGTATATTTGTTTGTGTCTTGCCTCTCTTATTAGATTGTAAGCTTATTGAGGTTAGGGATGGTCTCTTGCCTCTTTCTGCATCCCAGTGCTGAGCACAGTGCCTGGTATATAATAAGCAATTAAGAAAATGTTTATTGAATTGAAATGAGTGCTTTCTTTTAAAGCTATCCCCCATCTAGATGCTATGTGGTTGATTCTGCGAGAAGAGACTATGAACATTTCCTTGTTGAGAGTCCAGCTGCAGTGAGAGATTTATGTATGGAACCAAAAAATGTCCCTCTACTTCCTGAAGAGTGGGGAAGACACCTGTGGAAGTCGGTCCCGTGACTCAGACCCTGGCCCTGAGGCCGAGTCTTCTTTACTGCTTCCTCCTTTTTTTTTTGTTTTTTGGAATGCTAGACTTTCATCTGTCAATCAGGGAGAGGTGGGTCATTGGCTAAGGGAGGTTACTACAGTATCCTCATTAAAGTACTCAGTAGTTTATGACCCCAATAAAGCCATTAGCCTGGGTTGCTGGGGGAGAAGCTCATCTTTACCACCCTTTAGGTCAAACTTTTCTAGGTTCCATTAGCCGTAGAGTTGTAAACACAACCTCCCAGCAGTTGGGGAATCTGATTGGTTTATGGTCCATCAATTATAGTTCACTGTCAGTAGGACCATATGAGCCAGAGTGAAAAGAGCACTGACTTCTCACTGGTTTTCAATCCTATCTCTGACTGTGTGACCACAGGAAAAACCCTTATTCTCTCCAAGTCTCAGTTTCTCCATCCATCAAATGGAGATAAAAATAATCAAAGTACCTACCCTATAGGAACAAAAGGGAGAAATTATTCACAAACTTTCAAGTGTTGTAGCAAGAAGCATGGCTCACTGGAAGATCAATATATTTGGAGGTAGGGGACCCTGGTTTAAATCTCATCTGTGACAATGTGTGTCTTTGGGCAAGGCACTTAAATTCTCTGGATCTCAGTTTACTCATCTGTAAATGAGAAGGCTGCACAAAGTGGCTTTTGAGGTGTTATCCCTTCCAGTTGTAAATCCATCTTTTGAGATATTTGGAGATTGGATAGAGAGCTTGTCTCTGGGACAGTAAGTCCTGGGTTCAAGTTCTAGCCGACATATGAGCTGTGAGACAGTGGGTAAGTCACTTGACCTTTTTGTGCCCTAGGCTATGGTCTAAGACTATAAGTGGATGTTCACTTGCACGGGTAGAGAGAATTTCTACACTGGAAGTTTCCTGTATAACTGATGAAATCACAGTTCTGAGCAAAAAAAAAAAAAAAAACCAGAGAAAATACATTTACGTAGAGATTTCAGGAATAAGTCATTTTACATTCATTATCTCATGTAAGTTCCTCACAGCCATCTTGTGAAGTAGGTAGGTACTACAGGAATCCTAGTTGTATTGTTGGGGAAACAAAGGCCCAGAACAATTAAATGTCTTGTCCAAGGTCATCCAACTAGTAAATGTCAGAGAAAAATGTCAAATCCAGATCTTTCCTGACTCTAACCAAGTTCCAAAGCAAGCTAGTTTGTCCACTATCCAAAGGGTTCAACCTTTAGGTCAGGGATTCTCAGGAGACGCTATGAAACACCAGTCCCAGACAGCTTCTGGTACCTTCTTGAAATAGTCACTTAAATGTAGCACTTGAATGTTTGCAAAGCACTTTACTAAAATAATCTCATTCTGATCCTCTCAACAACCCTGGGAGAAAGGGTCTACTATTATTAGCCCCATTTTACAGCTGAGGAAATTGAGTCTGAGGGAAAGAAAATGACTTTTCTAGGGTCACAGAGGTAATAGGAATATGAGGACAAATTCAAATTGAGTGTTTCTGCTTGTTTGTTTTTTTAATGGCAGGTCATTCAGTTGAGTATGACTCTTCAAGACAGCAATCCAGGACAGTCCATGGGGTTTTCTTCAAATAGACTGGAGTGGTTTGCCAATTCTTTCTCCAATGGATTAAGAAAAGCAGAGCTTAAGTGACTTGCCCAGGATCACACAGCTAGTAAGTATCTGAGACCAGATTTGAACTTGGATCTTCCTGATTCTAGATCCCTCAACTCACTCCACCATGCCCCTTAGCAACCTCTAAATCACATTTAAGATTCATGCGGATTGAACTGAACTGAGATGCAATACATATCGGTAAAAGACATTTTTGAACTATGGGCTGACAGCTCACACCTCCTAAATTGCTATATGATCTGAGGACGGTCACTGGCATTCTCTGGTCTTTAGTTTGGTCCAGATTTTTTTTTTAAATGAGCTTATGTATATTCCGCAGACAGCATTTTGTCTCTTAGGGTTATTATAAGATGTCCCATTTTAGGAAGGTCATTGACAAGCTGAAGAGTGTCCAAGACAAGGCAACTGAAGACGGACTTTGAGTTGGTGCCATATGAGAATATATTGAAAGAATTGGGGATGTATATCCTGGAGACATGATAGCTGTCTTCACCTATTAGAAGGGCTTTCTTGTGGAGAGAGGGATTAGTCTAGTTCTGTTTGTTCCCATGAGACAGAACCAGAAACAATGAGTTATGCTGGAGAGGCAGATTTGGGCTGGATATCAGGAACAAGCTTTCTGACAATCAGAGCTGACTCCAGAGTGGAGTCAGCTGCCTCTGGAGGTAGTGAGTTCTGGGATGATGGATTTAGACATTGATTTTATTTCACAGATGAGGAAACTGAGGCCCAGAGAATCTCTCCCTCATTGGAAGCCCCTCGTGAGGATGTTCTAGAGGGAATTTTGTTCCCTCTATGTGGGTCACACATAGATAGCATGGGAGAGTGGAAAGTGATGAGTTGGAAGTGAAAAAGACTGGAGTTTTAATCCCACTTACTAGCTGTATAGAGAGGCCAACTGAACCTGTGAGTTATTTAGCACAGGAAGGACTCTCCCTTCACCAGTGCAAGCTAGCACGTTCTCTGTAGTTCAGTCTTATTGAGTTGCCTACAGCACTGAGACATTCAGTAATTTGTCCAGTATGGGTCAGAGGTCAGAGGTAGGACTTAAATTCCAATAGGCTTTCCTAGCTAGCTCTCTACATTTATCCCTCCCCCATCTCAGTTTTCTCTATCAAGTTTTCAATATATTGCAGTTTGTTGTAAGAAATTAAATGGGAATTTGGGGAGAGTTTTGCAGAAGCTGCAGATGATATGTGAAGGCCAACAGAGGACACAGAAAAAGTTTAGAAACTCAGAAATGCCCAAAATATATGCATAGTATTGTACAATATCAACATCCTTTATCTTCTAATGCCATAATAATTCAAATTTCTTCTCTGGAATAAAGGGAGGGCCAAAAATTTTATGGGGTCACTGTGCCCCTAACCCCAGCAATGTGGAAGGAATAACTGGACTTCATGCTGCCTCTTTCTAGTTTTGCAATTCTAAGCAAATTCCTTACCCTTTCTGGGCTTTAGGTGACTTCCTAGGACTCTGTACCTAAATTGTGGACAGGTTGTCATCTGTGTTGGTAGAAGGAGTTCAATTAACTTTAATTAATTAACTTAATTTAATCTAATTCAGGGGTTTTCTTGGCAGAAATACTGGAGTGGTTTGCCATTTCCTTCTCCAACTCATTTTACAGGTGAGGAAACTGAGGCAAACAGGGTGAAATGACTTGCCGAAGGTCACCCAGCTAGGAAGTGTCTGAGGCCAGATTTGAACTCAGAAAGAGGAGTTTTCCTGATTCTATACCAAGTACTCTATCTGCTATACCACCTCACTGCTCTTGGGAGTCTCTAAATCTGTGTAGATCTGTTGTGTATATAAGTATAGGTTGCACTTGATGACCTCTGACATCCTTTCCAAGTCAATAATCCCCTTTACAACAACCTTGCCAGGGAATTGGACTCCGCCAGCCCACAAGTCACTCCTTTCCAATTCTTTCAAGCTGTAATTATTCTGTGAGCCTGGGATGAGAGGGAAGATGGGATAGCAGTTTGACATCGGATGTACTCTCTCCACCAGGGCTCCCTTTGCCAGGACTTACTTGCTTTTCCATCCATGTCTCAATGCTTTCAGGGCTGAGACCAGGGAGTCATAAAGTCCCACGTGCAGCCTTTGTGGGGATTAAGCAAAGTGAAGGTTTGGCTCAGAGAAACCCAAGTCTGGGCCTTTTCCAGCCCAGCTCTGCAGCCTACAAGTGTTGGGATAAATGCTCTCATCAACATCCCTGCTCTGAGGTGCTTACCCCATGGGGAACTCCAGCCCTAGAGTAGATAATTCAAACAGGCATCTGCCGGTACTCTCGTTTGCTGCTGATCCCCTGGCTTACAAAATGGGATGCTGAACTCTATCCGGCAAGATTATGAGGCTCAACTTGGAAAGCACATGTTCATGTTGGAGAGCTGGAGATCCTGTCCCTGAGTATCATTCCTATTCCTTCTCTGAGATTTCTGTTCTGGATGATCTTCAGCTGCCCTATGCTGCAGATTTATCAAAGAACAGGTCATAGGATTTAGAACTAGGCACCATTTCTCTCATTTTACAAATGGGGAAACTGATAAGTGTGAGACTGAAAGGGAACTTAGAGACTTCTGATTTGACCCAGAGAGGAAACATAAATCCAAAGTTGGAAGGGACCTCAGAGGGCATCTAGTCCAATCTAGTCATTTTACAGGTGGAGAAACTGAGTTCTAGAGATTTGCCGCTAGAAATGACTTCAGAGAATATCTACTCCAACCATCTTATTATATAGATGGGGACACCGGAACTCAGAGAGAAACTGACTTGTTTTAGGGTGGCTTTTCATAGTTGGTAACAGAGCCACATCTTCTGGCTTCCAGTCCATTGACCTTTTCACTACACCTCCTTCTCCTTTCTTGCTAGGCTTCTCTGAAGTCTACTCTTTACAGTCTGTCCTCTTCTCCCCAGTGCCTCACAGAATCTCTTACTTCCTTCAAAGATTCAAATGCTTCTATAAGGCCTGTTGCTTTTCCCATTGGTGAACTGCTCCTGGAGTCTCTATTTTGTTGAGAGGTCTGGACTGGACTTCATTTCTTTTCCAACCCTCGCTCCCCACCCCAACTGTCATCTTCCTTTTGTGTGTTATCATCTCCCAGTAGAATGGACATTCCATGAGGACAGTGCCTGTCTTTCTTTTGTCTTGCTTTTATATTCCCAGAATGTTAGAAGACTAGAAAGGTAGACAGAAGCCAGGAAGGGCTTTGGACATCAGACAGAAAAATTTGTATTTGATTCTGGAGGTATTTGGGAGCTGCTGAAGTTGACTGAACAGTAGAGTGACATAGATGAGATGGGCGATCTTTTGGAGGGTAGCTTTATGAGGGTAATTCTCTGATTTACACTTATTATGTAATTATTATTATTACATAATATTATTATATTATGTTCTGTTCTGTTATATATACATAATATGTTACCTTACATAATATTATTACATAATAAATTATTATATTACATAATTATTATGTAATATTTGATTCATTTGAACAACCACTGATTAAGCACCTATTATATGAAAACTCATCTTCCTGAGTTCAAATCCAGCCTCAGACATTAGCTATGTGACCCTGAGCAAATCACTTCATCTTTTTTGCCTCAGTTTCCTCATTTGGAAAATGATCCAGAGACGGAAATGGCAAAGCACTCAAGGATCTTTGCCAAGAAAACCCTAAATGGGAGTCACAAAGAGTCAAACATAACTGAAAGCAAATAAAGAAGAAAAATGTGCCAGGCACTGGGATAAGTGTTCTGCAAATATTATTTCATTTGGAGTGGAGTGATGGATTGATTCAATTGCCCCCACCCTATACACACACACACACACACACACACACACACACAAACACATACACATACACACACATCACACTCCACGCCATGATTGTGTGAACCTTCATCCTTACAGGGTTACAATACATGGTAGCAAATCATGGGCATGGAGACTATCTCTTTTCTCATGCCGATATTTCCCCCAGGGCCTTCCACATACAGTAGATGCTTGGTTAAGAATGTTATATAATATCTTATATGATTATATATATATTATATACTATGTGGCACATAAGTATAATTTGCATAATAATAATTATATAATGATATATAATTTTTTATACAATATCTCAAGTGTGACTATAGTCAAATTGCCACACTTGATCTCTATGTCTAGAATTGGGATCATCATGTTTGCCAATGAGAAAGGTAGCTTTGTACATGGGGAAGGCATGATAGATTTAGAGTCAAAAGAATTAAGTTCAAATCCTATTTCAGCCACTAGCTACTGGGACAAGTCACTTGACTTTTGACATACTGTTTGTTGAGTTTGAATTCACTTGGGTGTCATGCATGGAACGTCTTTTGATTCTACTCTTGGATCATACTCAGGCTATGATGATAAATCATTTTGTGGTGTATACCTGTCATCATCTTCACTGTTGAATTGTGAAATGAGGGCCTTCTGTCCCCAAAGTCTTTTTGTACATTTTTAACTGTATACTCTGAAAATGCCTATCAATCTTCTTTCTCTTCTTGCCTTTCCTTGTGTTTTTAGGGTTTATATCCCATAGTCCCCTGAACATAGCAGGTGCTTAAAAATACTTTGTCAGCTCCACCCATTCTAGAGAATAATTTGGAAGTATACCCAAAGGGCTAGAAAAATGTCCATACCCTTTGACCCAGCAATACCACTTCTAGGGCTGTATCCCAAAGAGATTATAAAAATGTGAAAAGGACCCGCATGCATAAAAATGTTTAAAGCACCTCTTTTGGTGGTGACCAAGAACTGGAAATCAAGGGGATGCCCATCAATTGGGGAATGGCTGAACAAGCTATGGCATATGAATGTAATGGAATACTATTGTACTGTAAGAAATGATGAGCAGGACTTTGGGATAACCAGGAAAGACTTGTATGAACTGATGCTGAGTGAAGTGAGCAGAACCAGAACATGGTACACAGTAACAGTCACAGTGTGTGAGGACTGATTTTGATAGATTTAACCCTTCTCAGAAATGTAAGGACCTAAAACTTTCCAAAGGATCCATGATGGAAAATGCCATCCACCTCCAGAGAAAGAACTATGGAATTGGATTGCAGAGTTAAGCAGATTTTTTTTCTTTTTTGTTTAGCTTTCTTTCTCATGGTTTCTCCCATTCGTTATAATTCTTCTACACAACTCTAAATTTTAATTTAATTTTCTAAAGTGAAAATGTGTTTAATAGGAAGGGATGTGTAGAGCCCATATAAGATGGCATGCTATGTTGGGGAGAGAGAGGGAGAAAAATTTAAAACTTATGGAAATGAATGTTGAAAACTAAAAATATATTAATTAAATATTTAAATAAAAAACCTGCTTGTCAGCTTGATCCAGCTTGACAAGAAAATGTTACTCATTCTAATGCTGCTTTGGGGGTGATAAACCCTGTGTTCCATTAATATTGGGTGGGGTATCTTTGGATAGTGGCAGGGATACAAGCAGAGCAAGCAAGACAGTTTTTGCTTTCAAGGGGCTTATACTCTATCTGGGAGAAACAACCCATAAAGGAAGGTTCAGCTGCTGCACTGAAGACAATGTTTGGAAGCCCTCAGGGTCAGCCATAGAGCAGAAAGCAAATCCTGGGGACCTGAGGTTATATAAATAGGGGAGATGATAGTGGAGAGGAACTGGAGGAAATAGAGGCAGGGCACATCACACAGCCTGGAGGATGTGAAGACTTAGGAGCAGGTTCCATGGCTAAGTCTGGTTGTTCTCCATGTCCCTGGGAGAGATAGAGTTGTTTACCCTTATCTCATCCAAGTAGTGTGAACACTTCCTGCCTCCCTTTGGTCTTGGATGGCCTGGATATAGGGGAAGGGACAAGGTC
Source organism: Notamacropus eugenii (assembly GCF_028372415.1). NCBI lineage: Eukaryota > Metazoa > Chordata > Mammalia > Diprotodontia > Macropodidae > Notamacropus > Notamacropus eugenii. The sequence goes on from NC_092875.1 coordinate 31,673,536, forward strand.
ATAAGGCAAGAGGGGAAGGTGACGGCTATGTGACAGTTCTAAAAGTATACTCAAATTGGTATTGCCTAGGTGTTAATTGTTCTGGAGGTTTCAATTCAGTCGTTTTTCAGTTGCTTCAGACTCTTCATGACCCCATTTGGGATTTTCTTGGCAAAGATACTGGAGTGATTTGCCATTTCTTTCTCCAACTCATTTTATAAATGAGGAAACTGAGGCAAACTGGGTTCAGTGACTTGCTGAGGATCATACAGCTGGTAAGTATCTGAGACTCGATTTGAACTCATGAAGATAAGTTTTTCTGACTCCAGACCTCAAAAACCCTATCCACTTTGTCACCTAGCAGCCCTTTCTATGTGTTTTAATTGATCTCTATCTTGAGGGAGTTAGGAGTACAATGGATAGAATCGCTGATCTGGAATCAGGAAGACCTGAGTTCAAATTCTGTCTCAGACACTTACTAGCTGTATGATCCTGGGCAAATCTCTTTACCCCATGCATGTCTCTGTTTCCTCAAGTATTAAAATGAGGGTAATAATAGCTCCTCTCTCCTAGGGTTGTTGTGAGGATCAAATATGATAATATTTGTAAAGCTTAGCATAGTGCTTGGCACATAGTAGGTATTAATAGATGCTTCCTTCCTCCTTTTTTCCTTCATTCCCACCTCTTTCCTTCTTTCCTCTCCCTTTCTTTTCTCTTTCCTTCCCACCTTCCTTCCTCCTTCCTTCCCTATTCCTCCCTCCCTTCTTTCATTATTCCTTCCTTCCCTCCTTTCTTCCTCCCTGCCTGCCTCCTTCCTTCTTTTCTTCCTTCCAAATTAAGCAGAAAACCTCCAATATCCTTTCTTCTTGAATCACATGAACATTTTTACATCTATTTAGTCCAAGTGATAATTTAATATTGCAGAGAATTTTTGTGAAATGAAGTATCTTTTCACTGGAATCATGTAACTTGACGTCCTACATGCATATCAACAGATTAATGTAGTGTTTTGGTAGGACTCCCTTTTCAACCTGAAAGTCAATCTCAGTTCTATTTAAGAAATAATAATGATTTTAAGCCTGGGAAGAAAAATATCAACCCAAAATAATAACATGTAAAGTACCTTACAGATCTTAAAATACCATATTATTATTGTTATTATTATTGATTGATGATGATGATGATGAAGGAATGTCTTTTTCAGGTTTCTTCTGTCGCTATGATAGTTGATGCCTATTCTGAGTATATTTCTGGGTAGTTCTACCTTCCCTCCTCACCATGGTAATGGACACAGTATACACCATTGTATGCATGTCCTGGAAAGATTTGATGTTCTCTGTATAAAAGCTATTAAAGTTTTCTGTATAAAAGCAGTTTGAAGCTTAAGGTGGCACTAAGACTTTGGGGATGCCTTCATGGTGGAAGAATGCATTGGTTGATGAGGATGGCAGAAAACATGACCTTTTTCAGATAATTCCATTTTGATAGTTAGTCTACTATTTGGATTTGCGTCATCAAACTCAAAAAGGACCTTTCAAAATTTAATTCCAATTATTCTCACTTCCTTTTCAAAATCACTTGACACTTTGGAATTGCTTTTGCTATCTTATTCATGATTAAGTAGCACTTCTGGAGTTTAGGTTGAGTGTAGCCTTTGGATTCTTAAAGTTTCCCCTCTTCAGGGTTAGGGAGCTCCTCCATGACCAGCCTTTTTTCATTGAATTTGAGCTTTGGAATGAAGTCTATCTTGTAACCACTCTTCAATATAATGAAAATGTTGTTGAAAAAAATCAGCATGAAGGTCTGGTAAAGTTATATCCAATTTTGTTAGGATAGTACTGGGGAATAAAAAATATTCCTATCATTCATGGTTTGCCCACTTTGATGGGCAGCATCATCCACATCAAAGCATTTCCAGGTGATCAACTAATAAGCATTTATTAAGCATTTACTGGGACAGGTAGGTGGTACAATGACTAGCATGTGGGGCTGGAAATCAAAAAGATCCAAGTCCAAATATGGCCTTAGACATTGACTAGTTGTGTAACCCTGGATAAGTCACTTAACGCTATTTGCTTCAGTTCTCTCAGCAGTAAAATGAGCTGGAGAAGGAAATAGCAAAAACCACCCCAGTATCTTTGCCAAGAAATGGCAAGGAAATGCCAAGGAAGTGGCAAAACCACTTTAGTATCTTAGTGAAGAAAACCCTAAATAAGGTTGGAAAGAGTTGGACACAATGGACAAATGACTGAACAATCGTTATTATCATATAAGACTCTAAGCGAAGCAGATTCTCATCTGAATTGGTACAAGGAAATTCTCACAGCAAGTTCGCTACACCAACAAAATTACAGTTCCGGTACAAAAATGTTTAATTATTAAGTATCTAATGAGATGCAATAATCCAGGCTGCTGTTCTAATTAGGGAAAGGTTTATCAGAGAGGACATTCTCAGGCAAGATTGAGGTGTTCTTTTGGTGGAAATTTCAGGACTTATAGGGATAACAGTTTGGGTCAGGAAGATCACACAAGTCATTGAACATATTTGGGTCTCAGTTTCCCTATCTGTAAAGTGAGGGGGATGGACTAGATGACCTTTGCTGTTCCTTTCAGCTCTGAATCTTTATTCTTAAGGTTGGAGGAAGCAGACTGCATGAGAATTCATGTACCTGTAACTCCTTTCCATCGGTCATCCCCTCGGAGGACTCTCTCCCTCTTTCCCCTCACCTCTCCACTCTCAGCACACACACACACACACACACACACACACACACACACACACACACACACACACACACACACACACACACACACTCATCTCCATTCCAACGCCTAATCCTCTAAAGCAGACTCTCTAACGGGGGAGGAGATGGGAGTGTGCAGGAGGCTCAGTATAGAGGGCAAAGGCCATGATCCAGAGATTTCTGGGTCCCTGTGTCTATGTCTCCTGACCTCCTCTCCCTCCCCCTTCCACCAGTTATCTGGATGGGGTGTCTAATTGAAATTGAAGACCTGCTTAGCTGAGCTCCTACACAGTCTGATCTTAAAATGTGGCTACCACAAAAAAACTCACCGATGCCTTCAGTCTACAAGAATCTGACAAAGTGATGGATGAGCCCCAAGGCTGTTTCTTTAGGGGCTGGGAGCCAGCTCCTCACTTGGGCTCTGAAGGAAAAGCTACTCCCAGCATCCTGAGCAGCTTTTGTCTACCCCTCACCCTAACCCATGACTGAGGTACAATGTTAGGTCTCCAATACCCTTAAATACTGACTACAAGAAATATCCATTAGCTTCTGATTAGGCTCAGACACATGCTAGAAGACAGTCTTGCAAATAAACACTTAATGTTACCAGTTCATAGCTTTGTTTGATGTTTGGCCATTTTCCCCCCAGAGATGGCACGTAGATGTGAGCCATTGATATCATTACAAAATTATATTTTTGTATGGCTAGAGCCCAGGACTTGGGGTCCAGAAGGCATGAGTTCAAATCAAGCTTCAGAAACTTAGTTGTGGAACGAGGTCAATCACTGAACCTCTGCTTGCCTCAATTTCCTCATTTGTAAAATGGGAATAATAACGGCACGTACCTCGCAGGATTGCTGTGAGGACCAATGAGATAATAACTATAAAAGTATAGTAGAGAACCTGGCACACATAATAAGCGCTATACAAATGTTGTTGTTCTCATCATTATCCCAGGATTGTTGTGAGGATAAAATGGATTATATCTATGAAGTATTTTGCAAACCTTAAATGCTGTATAAATGCTGTAGTAATAGTAGTAGCAATGATAGCAGTTTTTATTATCATAATTTATCTCACCTAGTAGCTCCTTGTGGGCAGGAACCATTTTATCACCCTCTTTATATGACTCGTGTCTAGCTCAATTCCTGGCACATACTGGGCCTTTAATAAATGTTTATTGTTATTGTAGAACTAAAGCATTTTTACTTTAATTTAATAGTGATAGATGCCATGTTTTATACTTGGGTTCAAAAAAGTCACTTTCACAAGTACAAAGTGGGGGAGGTATGACTAGACAGTAATTCCTCTGAGAAAGATTTGGTGGGGGAATTAGGGGACTGCAGGCTCAAAAGGAGTTAATAGTATGTTATGTCAGCCAAGAGGGTTCATATAATCTCAGGCTGAATGATGTATTTAGTTTCTGATATTTACCAGCTGTGTGGCCATGGGCAAGTCACTGAACCTCTCAGCGTCTTGGTAAGTCTTTATGATTATATGGTACAAGAAAGTTTATTTCATCAGAGAAAGGAATTTCCACATGGAGAGTTCCCTACACTTGTGAAATCACAAGTCCAGCTTATTATCAGGCTAGGAAAGACTTCATGAGTTAACCAAGATTTCTTTTATTATTTATATTAACTCAAATAATAATAACCCCATATTATTATTAATATGTTCGTATTTTTAATAACATTTTAAGACTTACCAAGTACTTTCCCCACCACAACCCTGGAAGAATAAATACAATTTTCCCAATTTTATTTTTTTAAGATTTTATTCTAAACTCATATGGGAGGAAAGATCAGTATAGAAAGGAACTGGCTATTTCATGGTGTTATAGACTTGAGGCACAGGAGTTGATTGGAGGAGAGCTTTGTGCCCTGAACTCAGCATACAGGTACTAGAGTGAGAAGAGTAGAATGTCCTATGGGCAATAGGCCAGCTGCATGTATGGAGGGAGAGGTGTCTGCAGTCAGGGTGAACAGCTGAAGGGGCAGGGGAGGCTGAAATTCATATAAGGTGGTATGAGGGGGATTATTGTGTATAGTTTGTCCTTCATTCTAGAAGAGGACCATGGCATCAGGAAGGTGATGCCATGACTTGCAAGCTAATTGGATTTAAGTGAGCAGGGCTGTACAAAGTCACCAGCCTCACTTTCTCCTCCAGAGCCATCTGGGCCCAATGGCCAGATATAGGTCAAGATGACTGGAGATACCTCCCCCCCCAAGAGGGAATCACCCCTGAAGGCAAAGTGGGGCTTGAGATGGAATGCATATGTGATCTTCACGGAAGATCTACAACTCCACTGGGACTTGCCTTATTGATGCTGTGAATCTGTACCCTTTAGGAAGATTGGTGGAGAATGCTTCTATTCACTATTTTAGTAAGAAGTGAGACTTACTTATATTAGTAGGATTTAAGTTTCTTGGGGAAAAAGACTGTTGGCTTTTACTTCATATTCCCAATCACATGAAAAACCAAGTGGTTGCTGCTCTGATTTCAACATGGCTTTGGTACCCCTTAAAACTTGACCTAAAATATGAATATTTGGGACAGATAGTACAGATATTTGGGCCTAAGATGAATGAGAAGAAGGAAATAAGGCTGGATTGCTTTTATGAAAACATAAACCTCTCTTTACCAACCTCAGGTTTCCCATGAAAGCAAAGACCTATCTTTTGAATACCAACATTTTACTGGTTCTTCTTTAAGGCAAGGAGACATGTCTTTGAGGGACAAAAAATGAGTGAAGGATGGTGGAGAGATACAGGGTAGATGTGAACAGACAGCAACCTATGGGAAACTTTGAGAAGAACAGGAGTAAAAGATGTCATACAGGAATTTTGTGATTGGAAGAGATGGTCTGGCCACATAGGGAGAGTGATGGATGGCACTTGGGAGAAACTGAGGAAGCTATCTTTCCAATACCTGCTGGTGAAGTTTGGGGAGAACTCAGACAAGAGTTGCACAGGATGGGTTATTATCTTCACCATTAAAGGAAACTACCAAACTAATGAGATCTCAGGGAGAGAATAAGCATTTATTATAAGCACTGTGAATTCAAATCCTTTTCAGTATTATAGTGTCACCTTTTTCTGTCTAGCACAGTGTCTGGCATATTTTAGGAATATAATAAATGCTCCTTGATTGAATGATTAATGTCCTCATCTGCTTTATAATAAATATACCATATGTTCAAAAGGTTTATTGGTACCCTTGGTCGCTTGCCTCTGAGCTAATTGAATATTCTGAAGAGAAGGAGAGAGACAGAAAGACAGAGACGGAGGGAAAGGGAGAGAGAAACAGAGAGAGAAACAGACACACATAGAAACAGAAATAGACAGTGACATAGAGATAAAGACAGAGAGGCAAAGAGAGAAACAGTGAGATACAGACAGAGATATAGTGAAATAGAGAGAGACAGAGAAGGACTGGGTGGGGGAAAACATGAATCATAGAGAAGAGTTATTAATCATAAGGGCTTCCTTGATGCAACTGCTCATGCTTCTCCCCATTCTCAAATGAACTTCTATTTACTGAGAATATATTGTATGGATGGTACTGTGTATAGTGTGTCGATCCTGGAGTCAGGAAGACTCATCTTCCTGAATTCAAATCTGACCTCAGGCACTGTGTAGCTGTGTGACCTTGGACAAGTCCCTTAACCCTGTTTACCTCAGTTTCCTCCTCTGTAAAATGAACTGGAGAAGAAAATGTCAAACCCCTCCAGTTTCTTTGCCAAGAAAATCCCAAATGGGTCACAAAGAGTGATATAGGACTGAAAGGACTGAACAATGACAAGATCCTAAAGGGGAAAAATATTTCAATGATGAGAATAAATTATGAACCAGTTTCCATCACTGATCATCAATCTGACCGAAATCTACAGCCTCTTGTAATAATGCCTGTTGCACAAGACAGATTATCCTTTTTTGCGATAAAAAAAATACTGAAAAATATTCCTTTTTTAAAAGCTACTAAATACTCCATGTTCTAGTTCACCTGCAGCATTTTACATCTGGTGAAGCTTAAGCCAAGGTTTTGGCTGGCAGCTTCTCCCCTAAGAGATGACCTATTTTTATAAAATGTTTAAACATGCAAAGTAGATTACAAAGCTATTTAGGATGATCATAGGATCATCGGATCATAGAACTAGGGCTGGAAGGAACCTTAGAAGTCATCTAGACCAACTCCTTATTTAAAAATATGTGCATATGTATGTATATATGTATGAGTATGTATAGCAAAAATCACCTTTCTGCGTTTGTCCCATCTCCTTCATCCCCGCTGAAAAAAAGAAACAAAACCCTTGTGACAAATATACGTAGTCAAGCAAAACAAATCCTAACATTTACCATGTTAAAAAAAAAATCCAACAATAACCTAATATGCTTGAATCTGCACTCTGAGTCTATCAACTCTCTGCCAGGTCATGAGTAGCATGTTCCATCATGGGTCCTCAGGAATTGTACCAACCACTCTCATTTTACAGAGGAGGGATCTGGGACTCAGCGAGGTGACTGACCCAAGATCACACAGGTAGCAAGCATCAAAGACAAAATTGGAACCCATAGCTAGTGGGCAAATAATGGTAAATGTAAATAGAATATAAATTTCTTGAAGGCAGCGTCTGATTCATTTTTTGTGTTTCTCAAATACTTAGCACAATGCTTGGTATGTAGTAGGTGGTTAATAAAAACTAGTTAAATTGAATTGATTTAATGGAAAGATGACCAATAACTTCAGTAACTGATGCTATAAATCTGTCTTCAGACACTTACTAGCCGTGTGACCCTGGCCGAGTCACTTCAACTTGTTTGCCTCAGTTTTCCCATCTGTAAAATGAGCTGGAGAAGATCTCTGCCAAGAAAACTTCAAAGGGGTCACAAAGAATCTGACAGAACTTAAAAATGGTTGAACAACTGATGCCGCTTCTCATTCTTGTCCAGGACCCCAAGTTACTACACATCTTTGTAGAGCCTCTGCATTGGGGTACAGGGAAAACACAAAGCAAGCAGCCTGGGCAATGAGCCCATTAATCATACCTTAATGTGCCACAATGCATTGGAGGGTATGACAAGTTTCAGGACCCTGTTGAAATATGATTGGTAAAATTGATGAAAATCGTGTTTCAGATCCTTAGTAAAAATTTAGGCTTAGTAAAATCCCAGGGTCTGGGTTTCTCCTCTCTTCTAGGCTAGCATAGTTAGTTCTCCTCTGGAGGCACCACACCATCCTTCTCCAAAAGTAAGGTCTCAACAAGTGTTATTTTCTGAAAGTATCCAGGTGAAATGGATAACAGGTTGGCATTTCTGTCTGTTTCAAGTCTCTTGCTCAGAATCAATAGGGGTTGCCCAGTCCTATCTCTTCATAGCTTGGAGGGTAGTGAGTGGGGGTTGGGGTGGCAGGAGTAGGGAGGAAAAGCAAAGCATTACCTTGGCTAAATAATCCTCTGTGCTAAGTAGAATCATCTGCCCTGAAAGATTCTCTGGGAGAGGTACAGTTCAATGCTTGTCAGGCCAGGATATTAAATTAAGCAATTTTCATCAGATAACACGTCTTCTGGCTCATGTAAAACGTCCCACAAATCGGTGAGCTCGTAAGTCAGGCTGATTGAAAGTGACCTGCTAATCCATTTCACTTTGTAGGTAAGCAGTGGGATAGCTGGGAACTCATTCCTCCCAAACCCCATTCTGCACTCCTCCCCTTTCCTTGAGCAGGCTCTGGAGCCTTGAGGCATGGGGAAGGGGGCCTCTAGTTGAGATTCTCCATCACTGTTGGGGTTGACCCATTCATGGGTTTCCTGAGATTGCAGAAGTGACATCTCTAACTTCTGGTCTAAGCGAAACCAGCCCCAGTGGAACAGTGAAGGGTCCTGGCATTTGCTTATTCTCTTTCCATCCCCACCCCTATTTATGCTTCCTCAGATCCCCAACTCCATATAAGACTCTTGTGACCTTTTCCTGACCTTCTTGTCCCCATCAAAACTTACCTGCCCCTCTCCCTTGGCCTTAGGGCCTTACCCTTTCCTAGGGTTAATCTAAAAAACTAATCCTTGCTAATATAGTAGTAGTAGATACTAATGGGTTAACATGTTAACCTGTTCCAGATAATATACTTTCAATTTAACAGAGACATTCAATGCCTTATCCCAGAGCTAACATCCTTTATTTTTTTCTCTAGATCTGTGATTTTGTACATGTAGAGAACTCTAAAACACAGGGCAATAGTTGTAGAGATGGAAGAGACCCTAGAGATTGTCACATCCACTTTTCCAGACGAGAAAACTGAGGATCTGATGGATTATAATTTGCCCAGCATTCCACAGCTAGTAAGTATCTGAGGCAGGATTTGAATCTATATCTTCTTGACTGAATCCAGTACTCTATCCAGGACACTAAGCTGCCTCCAAGAGGCTATTGGTCAGGTGGGAAGGGAGATGAGTTTGGTGTCAAGAGATGCCAAAGGTTTGAATCTATCATAGCACAGAGTGATCTTAGACAAGGCACTCAACTTCAGTTTTCCCATCTATAAAATGAGGAAACTGGCCTATATGGCCTTTGAGGTCCCTTCCCTATCCACATCTATGATTCTATGATCCTATGGATCGCAGAAAACTTTTCCCACTAATGTACATTGTCAGTTTTTCTGTCATCGCATCTCAGAGAGTTACTGGGTCTTCTTGAGTGACTAGATGAGATGCCCAGGATCACAAGGCTTAAATGTGTCAGAGGCATTTAGGGTCTTCCTGACCCCAAGGTCCGACACTCATTTACTCTACTACACTGTCTCTGACTAGGGATGACTAATGGTGGTAGCTAGATAGTCATTCAAATTTGGACACCACTGAAAAACAACCAAATAACAGAAGGCAATATTGACTCATGATATCACAACAACCTTTTAAGGTAAGTGTTATTATTATCTCCACTTTACAACTGAGGAAACAGAGGCAGGCAGAGGTGAAGTGACTTGCCCAGGGGTCTACAGCTTATAAGTGCCTGAGATTGGATTTGAACTCAGGAATTCTTGATTTCAGGCCCCGAGCTCTATCCACTAACCCACCAGCTACCTTGAAGAAAACATGACTTTGTGTGCAGTTGCCTGTTCTGTCACTGCATAAGGCCAGTAGCAATTCCTGTTCTGATACTGCTTTCTAAATCAATCAATCGATCGATCAGTACACTTACAATGTGCCCTATGCACAGGAGACAAACAAATGAAACAGTCCCTGCTCTTAAGTTTATTCTCCATCAGAAGAGATAACATGCATATAGCTATGATCACAACATGTAAGAAAGACACATGTTAAATGTTTGAAGATAGGGCAATGGCAGCCAGAAAGATGGTATAAATATGTCCTTGTTTCTCCTTCACTAGAGACTAGCTCCTTGGGAGAAGGTCTTGTCTCATTCTTTGTACTTATATCCCCAGAACATAGCATGGTTCCAGGCACTTAGTAGGTGCTTATTAAACACTGGTTGATTGACACAAATATAACCAGTTATTTTTATTTTATAAATGATAAAATATAGTACAACTTTAGAGTCATAAAAGATGATATAAAAGCTGGAAGGGGCCTCAGAACAGGAGATGTCAGGGCTGAGAGGGGCCTTGGAACAGGGAATATCAGAGGTATGAGGTTCCCCTTAGAACATGAAAGATCAGAATTGTCAGAGACCTGAGAAACTATCTAACTCAACCCAGTCTTTCTCTTTCCAATTCACAGGGAAGATGGACCTTAAGTTTGACCTTGAGAAATAGGTAAGGACAGAGAAAGTAAAGAAGGGGCGGGGTGGTTCAGGGAGCAGCTTGAACAGGGCAAAGGAACAGATTTAGGGAATCACCAAGATGCAGAATGTAGAGAGGCCACTTAAACTAGGAGGTCAGAGGTAACATGTGCCCAGACAAAGACTAGTGTTCTCACCAGGAAAGCATGACAGCTTTGAGGACACATGCCCCAAATAAACAGTGCTAAAACTAATCAGAAGGTGAATGAATTTCACCCATGAGGAGCAGAGGGCCTGAGTTTAAATCTCATCCTGGGCAAGTTAATTTACTTCCACTATCGTGGGTTATTGTATCAAATGAGGTAAGATATGTATAACACTTTGCAAACCTCTAAACCTGGACAGGGGAACCTGTAGCCTTGAGGCCACATATGGCCCTCTCTCTAGGTCCTTAAGGGTGGTCCTTTGACAGGACCTAAACTTCCCAGAACAGGATTTGTCAGTCAGGTTTCTGACTCCTGCTCTAAACCTTATATAAATACTAGCTATTATTATTAATAAGCGACAGAGGTCAGGTTTGACCCTTGGTCTTTTGACTCGAGGACCAGTACTCTAATCCCTATACCATGAACCTCTCTGATTCTCAGTTTTCTAATCTATAATACTGCATACAGGCTGTCCCCAAAATCTTAGTGCAGTTTTAAACTACCAAGTCTTACAATTGCACCAAGACGTTGGGACACCCTGTCTAAGAATGCTGCTGCTCTCCTCTTCCCTTGGAACTCAGAAGCAGGGAGGATGCTGGAGGCCCATGGGTCATTCTCAGGTTCCTCTCAACTGCCCAGCAGAGCCTCAGGTCACAGCTGCACAGGTCTTCATCCCCCTCAGCTGCCAAAGGGCCGTGGGAGAGAAGGTTATACAGCCGAGTAGGGCTTGCTGGGGTTTTCCTGCTGGAGGTGCCTGATGCTTTCTGGAAGCTCTCCACCAGTCTCCGGGGATTTTTCTCTGGCTTTGATCTTCAGGGATGGACCAGAAGAAGAGTCACTGGAATCAGGCAGAGGTGATTGGATCTGGGTATCAAGAAAGATGTGGTGTGGAGGTGTGGGAATGGAGCATGGAGAAACAGAAATGAAGAAGCAAATCTCCTGGACAATCTGAACAGGATCATTAATCAAATATGAAATGTAATCTGAGTAATTAAATGGAAGTTAGAGCTGGAAGAGACATTACACACCATCTGTTCCAGCCCCTGAATTTTCTTTTTATTTGAACTTTGGCTGATAAGCCCACTTTAATTTATTTTTAATTTTAAAATGTTACCGTTTTTTTTTTTTAAATCTTTCATTTCCAAACATTCCCTTCCCCACACTCTTGCCCAGAGAATCAACCCTTATAGCAAAGAATATAAAAGGAATATAGTAAAACAAACCAAAACATAGAATCTAAGTGATAGTGTATGTAATATTCCTCCTCCTCCACCTCTGCCAAGAAGGAAAGGAGGTTCACTTTTTCATCTCTTCTTTATGATCATTGTAATCACTAAGCTTTCAGGTTTTATTGTCTGTTTTCTTTCCATCTTGTATTTCAGTAGCCATTGTATGTGTTGTTTTCCTGGTTCTGCGCCATTTGCTTTCAATTCATATATGTCTTCTTATGCTTTTCTGAATTCTTCATCACCATTGTTTCTTTCATTGACGTAATGTTTTGTTTCAGTTTTGTTTAGTCATTTCAGTCCTCTCCAACTCTTTGTAACCCCATTTGGGGTTTTCTCAGCAGAGACGCTAAAGTGGTTTGCCATTTCCTTTTCCAGTTCATTTTACATATGAGGAAACTGAGGCAAGCGGGGTGAAGTGATTTGCCCAGGGTCACACAGCTAGTGAGGATGGATTCAAACTCAGATCTTCCTGCCTCTAGGTCCAGCCCATTGCACCACTTAGCTGCCCTTCATTCATGTACCATCATTTGTCTATATTTTATCAATGTTTCTTTTTTAAATTTTAAGTTATAGTTACGCCTTTTGATTCGTGTTACAATCTAATGTCTACCTAATATCCCAGTCTAGCCTAATCTAATATCCACTTCCTGATTCTCTTCCTTTCCTTGTCACAAAGAAAACAGTTAAGCAAAGATGACAGACAGGTAGAACAGCTCCTATATTAAAGCGTGTACTCTGGTCAGTTTCAACCAGCCTCAGAGAGTTGATTGTTAAATTTTCAATGTGAATGTTCATGCCGTGGAATCTGGCAAACAGACAAATTGGAGCCAGGATAAGCACATGACTTTCATTCTGGATGCAGCATCGGAGCAGTGCCCATTCTTTGCTAGTTCTGAACAAGGGAAGAATATTTAAGGGGTGGAAAGGGTCTGTGGAAGATAGAAGAAACCCAGAATTTTCCAGCTGTTGTCTCCCACCAGATACACTTGAAAAGTGGTTGTCTTGTGCTGGCCGGATATTTCCAGGGAGGACGGACCCACCGTTTCTAGAGGTAGCCCATTCCACTCGGGGTCAGCTTTCATTGATCAGAAGTTTTTTCTGACGTTAAGTCTCAATTGATCTCTTTGCCATTTTCTCCTCTTGCCTGGTTCTGCCCTCTGAAGACAACTAGACCAAGGACACTCTGTTCTCTGTGTCTTATTATGTCTTCTCTCCTCTGGGCTAAACATACCCAACTTCTTCATCCAGTCCTTGTGTGAAATATACTGAAAACCTCTTCCCATCTTCCTCTGGATGGCCTCCAATTTCTTAGTGTCTTTTCTAAACTGTGGTGCCTAGCACTGACCTGAGTGATCTATCTGTGGTCTGACCAGGGCAGAGAGTACAATGGGCATGTCAATCTCAAGATACAAGTACTTATTAAGTACCTATTGTGTACCAGTGCTCAGTGCTGGGGATACAAAAAAGGCAAAAGCTCAATTCTTGCTCCCAAGGAACCCACAATGTAATAGAAGAGACAACATATAAATCATCATGTGAAAACAAAATATATACAGGACAAATTGATACATAGAAGATACATGAATACATCCATACAAGATACAAGCTATATCTTCTGATGGAAGGAAACCTTAGATAACCTATTCTACCCCATTTAATGCTGTCCAAGATGCCATGGACTTTTAATACGTTAGGACTGAAGACCATTTTGTATTTTTCCTCGTTTAATAGGTTACTATTTAGAGACGGGATTCTTAACCTAGGGGCCTATGAACTTGTATGATAAAAAGTTACATCTTCATTTTCACTGACTTCTAATTCAAATTTAGCATATCCTTCGATTATTTTTTAAATTAATTAATTTATAGTTTTCAACATTCACTTCCATAAGTTTTAAGCTTTCTCCCCCTCCCTACCTTTCCCCCTCCCCAAGATGACATGCAGTCTGATATAGATTTACATATACATTCCTTTTAAACATATTTTCACATTAGTCATGTTGTATAAAAGAATTAGAATTAGAACAAATGAGAGGAACAATAAGAAAGAAAAAATATTCAGACTCCATAGTTCTTTCTCTGGATGTGGATGGCATCTTCTATCATGTGTCCTTTGGAATTGTTTTAGGAACTTGCATTGCTGAGAATGGCTAAGTCTATCAACCCTTCAATTATTTAAAAATACTATTACTGAGAAGGGGTTCACAGGCTTCACCAGACTGCTATCAAAGGGGTGCAGGATACATGGAAACATTAAGAACCCCTGGCTTTACGGGAATGTCATTGGCTGGGTCAATTTTAAGGATTTATGAGAGGAAATGGACTAAAGGAGCATAGGGTGAAGAGGTGTAGAAGGATTCAAATCTGTACTGGTGGAGGGAGTACGTACCACAGTAAGATCACAGATCCACTGAAGTATCCAGGTATTTGAGGGAAGGAATGTTATAGTAAAATGAGTCCTAGAGCGAATGTTTCCTTGCTGCTCGTTAATAAAGTCATGCACTAACCTGGGCTAGCAATAGACTTCTAACGTCTCAATTCTCATCTGTAAAATGGGAGTAATCATGTCAACTCTACCTTTCTCATAAGGAAACTTGAGGATCAAATGAGACCTTTAATTAAATGTTCATTAAATGTTCAAAAGTCCTTACACATAAAACCACCACCACCAAAGACATTTTCATAGCCCTTTTAAGTTTACGAAGTACATTCCAAGACAGTTTTCTCATCCGAGACTCACAAAAGCAAGCCTGATGCTATAAGAGGAAAGAATGAATAAACAGAATAAGTGTTCATAGAGCACTTACAATGTGCCTGGTACTTTGTTAAGTACTTTACAACTTTACAAATATTATCTCATTTTATGCGCACAACAACCCTGGGGGTAGGTGCTGTTATTATCCCATTTTACAGATGGGGAAACCAAGGCAGATAAAGATGAATTGACTTTCTCAGGGTCACACAACTCTTAGGTCTTTCTGATTCTAAGTCCAGTGTTCTATCCATTGTATTACCCAGCTGGAGGAACTAAGGCTCAGAGAAATTAAATAACTTATCTGATTGTTTACTATTATTGTTATGATATATAATATATTGCTATATGATATTTATTATTATATATTATCATTATCATCAACCTATTGCTCTAAATTTCAGAGACAGGATTTGAATGAGGTCTTCAGTAAAAGGGCTCAGAGCTTCTTGAGGATAAGAGTTGTTTAATTTTAGCCTTTTTATTTCCAGTGCCTAGTAAGGAGCTTGGCACAGGACTGTGCCAAGCTCTTTACTAGGCACTGGAAATAAAAAATTTGATAGAGATAAGCATAAAGGTTTGCACCTAAGTAAAAATAACATTAATTAAGCCTATCAGTTTTGTGTCATCTGAGAATTGGATAAGAATACCATCACTGATATAAATGTTAAACTTGGTTGGTTGTCCTTTGTCTTCGAAGAGGACCAAAATGACATCACCATTGTAAAGTGAAATTTCACTGAGTCTGACTGTGGCTGATCAGACCAATATAAGCTTGGAATGCTCTACTACAGGTTAGGGACAGATAGTCTGTATGAATATTTGGGGTGGATATCCCAAATTTGCACATCCTGCACTTATTTTGTGCTGTCTCAATTCTGCTTTGCTCAAAGAGAACAGCACCTTTTCTTATGTGAGCATGCCATGCTGAGAAGTCCTGTGCCAGTGTCTTCCATGTTGCACAGTCAAATCCAAGGTTCCTGAGAGAGACCTTGAGAGTGTCCTTGTATCATTTCTTCTGGCCACCATGTGATTGCCTGCCCCATGCAAGTTCTCCATAAAATAGTCTTTTTGGTAAGCATACATTTTATATTCGAACAACGTGGCCAGCACATAGGAGTTACACTCTCTGAAGCATAGTTTGAATACTTGCAGTTCAGCTCGAGCAAGGACTTCAGTGTCTGGTACCTTATCATGCCAGGTGGTCCTCAGAATCTTCCTAAGATAGTTCAAAGGGAAGCCATTCAATTTCCTGTCATGGTGCTGGTATGTTTCACAAGCATATAACAATGAAGTCAGCACAATGGCTCTGTAGACCTTCAGTTTGGTAGTCAGTCTAATACCTCTTCTTTCCCAAACCTTTCTTTGGAACCTCCCAAACACTGAGCTAGCTCTGGCAATGCATGCATCAACCTCATTGTCAATGTGCACATCCCTGGAAAGTACACTACCAAGGTAAGTGAACCCTTAATGTTGGGATGTAGGGTGTGTTCAGGGAAGATCAATACCTTTGGCGTGATGACTGCCGAGCCCTTTGGGGGCTCTTTTCACCTTTGGTGTCCACCTGTTCTGCCTAACTCTCACCTGTGGCTCCAAGAAGCTGCAGCATGCCCAGCGTCCATACCCTGGCAAACCGTTTAGATAAATGGGCCAAACCAGGTTGAGGGTAACCAAGGGTTCTCAAACATGTGAAGACTTCATCTGGTGGAATGGGCAAATGAAAACAATTTGTTTGAACGGCCATGAAGGCAGATGAAGCAGGCGATGTGGAGCACTTAGAGCTTGGTTAGACACCAAAGACATCAAGGTCATCCACTGCTTCCTGAGCCATTGCCAGCCATCTTGACTCTGTCCTGCCTCTTGACTATGATGACTCAGGAGGAGAGAGTGAGGCTGACGACTTCGTGCAACTCTGCCTCACTTAAATCCAATTTACACACCAACCAAAAAAAAGACACAATGTTTGATTGAATTGAATTCTTGACTGCAAGCTCAGGAATCTTTCCATTTACATGGAAAATGATTCCTAATGGACTCAGGACTCAGGTGAAGTTTTTCTCTGGTGATCTCTTGTGGGGTCAAGGTTACAGTAACTTCTCTCCTTTTAATTTAATTTATATTTTAACTTTTTATTTCTATAAATATGTATTTTTATCTTTTTCTGGCTCCCAACTGCATTTCAACAGCAATGACAACAGAATAAAACAAACCTCAAAACAAACATGCAGTTGGTCCAGAAAGACAAATTCCCACATTGGCCATGTTCAAAATGTCTCTTTTTTAAGTCTTTCCTTTCTCTAGCAGTATCCTATGGTTCTGACTTGGATTTAGGAAGACCTCAGTTCAAATCCTTCTCCTTGATATGCCAATCAAGAAATTCATCTATAAGTATCTATAAAACACCTACTATGTGTCAGCTACTAGTCTTCTAGGCATACAAAGACAAAAAAAAATGAAATATTTCCTTGCTTGAAGGAAATTCAATTCTTTTTTTATTCTTTAAGAGGAAACAGTATGTCTGCATATATACATACAGAAACTTGCAAATTACATACAATGTGTTTTTTTTTCAGGGAGGAAGTACTAGCAGTCCCTGTAGAGGTGACCTTGATGTTGACCTTTGAAGGAGAATATGAATTCTAAGAGGCAGAGATGAGGATGTAATGCATGCTAGACATGAGGGAATAGTCCATGCAGAGGTGAGGAGGCAGGGATAGAGTCTACTGTAGGAGTGTGCTGGAACCAGCTACACACACATACACACATACACACACACTGTAGAAGTGTGCTGGAAACAACTATTTACACACACACCCAGACATACATGCACACACACACTACAGAAACTTGCTGGAATCAGCTATACATACACAGACATATATATTTGTTGTTGTTCAGTCATTTCATTCATGTTTGACTCTCCATGACCTCATTTGATATTTTCTTGGCAGAGATACTGGACTGGTTTGCCATTTCCTTCACCAGCTCATTTTATATGTGGGGAAACTGAGGCAAACTGGGTAAAGTGACTTGCCCAGGGTCACATAGTGAATAAGTGTCTGAGACCAGATTTGAACTCAGGTCTTCATGACTTCAGGCCTGGCATTTTAGCCATGGCACCACCAGATTGGCATTTGTGTGGAGAATGGATAGAAGAGGGTAGAAATTTAGGCTTATAGACTTAGAACTTAAAAGGACCTCACAGTCCAACTAGGTCAACCTTCTTGTTTTATTTATGGAGAAACCGAGGCCTGGGAATTGAAATGTCTTGACAAACTGGGTAACAAACCCCAGAGAGGGAATTTGAACTTAGATCCTCTGATTCTGGAGTTTTTCCCACCATAACCCCTATTGAATCATTATGTGCCTTGAGAAGGGGAGACCAATTGGAAAGTTTTGCATTACTTGAGATTAGAAGTGTAGCATGGCTTCATCCTAGTTGATCTAAACCATCTTTCTCCTTGTGTGAACATGGAGAAATCAGATTCTCTCTTTGAACCTCAGTTTCCTCATCTGTAGAATGGGAATCACAATACCTGTAGTACCTACCTTATAGGATTGTTGGGGACTCTCATGTAAAGAAAGCACTTAGCACCTTCCAAGTGCCACAGACATATGGTTATTATCACTCATTAAAGGCTTCTGAATTTCCCATGGACATCGCACCTGTATCACTTTCCCCCTTTGAAAACAGACCAACATACTCCCTCTCTGTCTGGTAGGTCTCAGTTGGAGGCAGAATCTTCCCACTCAAAGCTGCTTCTTCTTTTAAAATACTTTGGAAGCATCTCAAACAAAAGAACCCCCACAAAGGCATTTAGAAAACATGCATCTTGTTGAACCTGACAGCCCATGAAATCATCATCCAGGTTTGCATTTTATTCCTCCTCCCCTCCCCCTCCAATTTCAGAAAAATATGGAGCCAAATCCAAACCATAATGTGTTCAGTCCTGCTATATTTCTGCACAAATAGAAGGAGTCTGGTTGGGTCCTGCAGAGCATCCGCTGTTCATAATTTCTTTTTTCCTGGGGGATACAGTTTGCCAAATGTCAATAATTTTGGCAGGAAGCCCTTGTTTTCATTTTAATCTGCAAATGTCCCTCCTGTGAACGATGACCCTACCCTGATCTGGGGATCATGGGGGAAATTGGGGGAAGCACAAATATAGAATACAGGCACTCAGGGGAAGACAGAGCTTGAAGGGGTCACTTTCAAGTCTGGTTCATGAAAAAGTCATTCTCCTTCCTTCTCCTGGTTTCTAGTAAACCTGGGATGACTTAACACTTCTATCCATGACTCTTCCAAGGTCTTTGCTTTTCTTAACACAAAGCCCTAGAGAGGTACAAGGTTAGATATCTGTAACTCTGGGATATTTCTTATTCTGTAAATCCCCAGCAGGACTTAGCACAAAATTCAATGCTCTAATGTGCCTGGGACTCAACCACGGGGGTTGAGGCTGGGGGGGGGGGGGGTGCCTGAATCTGTTGGCCAATCACCAGACCTCCATGTGACTCTCTCTTAGGATGAGATCACCACTCATCTTTGTCGATCCCTCCTCACATCTTCTCATAAAGGACTGCCCAATGCGCTCATTTTCTCCTGACATCACAAAAATGTTAATGGACCCCCTTGGGTGGATCATGAGTAATCCCTGACTCTCATCATGTGGCCAACCGATATTTTGTTGTCATTTGTTTCTTTGATGGTATTCATTCCTCCTTTATATTTCCTTGCTTGTCTTATCACACAGCTGCCTGTGTCCAGCATGAACCTCCCCACTGCCCAAAAGTCACCCTCAGCTCAGCCCTTTGGAGACTCTGATATCACAGGCTTTACAGCAATACATCTGTGTAAGACTAGTGATGATAAAAACAATGGATCTTCATTTCAGGCAGAAGTTTGAGTCAGTGAAAGAACTTTGAGTTTCCAAAAGCCAACCAGCCTTCTCTCCTTACCCTTTTCAACTTTAAACCCAACTCATTTATTTGTAATGTCTGTCCAATATACTAATATACATACATTATGTGCATATATATGCATATACATAGATGCAAACATATATAAAACTACATATACCTAATATGTGTTACGTATAAGATGTGTAATACAAAACACACACAAACATATGCATATATACATTTATATGTATACATACATATATATATAAAACAATAGATGAACATACACATACATTTCTGTGTTTGATACTTTCAGCGATTCATAATCTGTCCCCTTCCTATTCTGGTTTTCCTTTCTTTATGTGTTACCTTCTCCTTTTTGAATGTAAGCTTTTTGAAGGAAGGGATTTTTCCCCTTTTTTCTTCATATCCTAAGCACTTACCATTAGTGCCTGGAATGTAGTAGGTGCTTAATGAATGTTTATTGATTAACATCCCAAGTAGTTGTCTAGTGCGTAGTAGGCGTTGAATAAATGTTTTTTGATTGGTTGACACTCCAAACACTTAGCACAATGCCTCAAACATAGTAGGTGCTTGATAAATGTTTATTGATGGACCTCTCAAGCACTTAGCACAGTGCCTAGAACATTGTAAAGGCTTAATGAATACTTGATTGGTTGGTTGAGTGTTGTATATATCCAATTAGAGTGGATAATGAACACTTCCTCAGCTTGATTTTGTTTTGTGTAGATGGTAATGATGGATCCTGTTTGGAGAGCTCTTCTGTATTCTGGAGACTAGTTGCAGGTGACGTTACAATGATTTCCTCAGGTCCCAGTACACTGCGGAGCCTTGCACGTAGTGATCAGTAAGCAAGCATGCATTAAGAAATTAGTATATACCAGAGATTGTACTAAGTGTCAGGAATACAGAGAAAGGCAATGGTATTTGTCTTTGTGGATGTCACATCCCAATGGGGAAGACAATATGCAAGTACTTTTTAAAATGCTTTAAAAAAATAAAAGAACTGGTGACTTTTTTTTTTTTACTGTGAATATTTGTTAGACAAGTTTATATAATACAGATCTGAAACTGTGGGGACCTATATGGAGCACAGGTAAAGAATCGTACTCTGGTTCATGTCAAAAACAATGAAGAATAAATCTAACAATTGTGGTTTTGGTTATACCTTCATTCCCAACCTCTTTGTTTAAATTAATACTTCCCGGGAATGCCAGGGAAATCCAAACCTTCACTTAGTTCCATAGGCACTTTCTTACTCCACTTCTTTTTAATGGTAGAGAAATACTGTCAAATTGTAGTTTGAGTAAAAGATCAATCTAGGGCTGGAAGGGACCTCAAAGTCAAAACCATCCTCTTTATTTTACAAATAGGGAAACCGAGGCCCGGTGAGCCTTAGTGGAGAAAGACAACGAGAGAGAGAGAGAGAGAGAGAGAGAGAGAGAGACAGAGACAGAGACAGAGACAGAGACAGAGACAGAGACACACACACACACACAGAGAGAGAGAGAGAGAGAGAGAGAGAGAGAGAGAGAGAGAGAGAGAGAGAGATTGAGAGGATGGATAATCTTGTAGACATAGTGGAGAAAGTTTCAAGGATCCTCTCTTAGAGGAATGAAGACATGGCTGGCCTGGGCATGCTCCTTGAAACAAAAATTCTGGGAGGAGGGGGCTACAGGGATGGAATGTGTGAGAAGGTTGCTGTTGTTACATGGTAGGGAAAGTCCAAAGTCCCAGGAATAGTGCCCAAAGAAGAAAACTTTAAAAATTCAACATTTATACCTTTTCTTTTGTTTACAGAAAGTGAGAAGTTGATACCAGCAGTTGTAATGATCATAATATTTTAGTCTGGGTTATTTACTTCTTTCCCTAGACATATGTATACTTACATACAAATAATACATGATACACACATGTGTGTGGTTATGCATGTATGCATATGTGTATATATACAAATATAAACTTATGTATGTCACAATAAAATATACATATGTATATGTACCCACATATACATGTGAATGTATGTGTATAAGCAAATACATACAATGCATATGTATATACACAAATACATAGTATGTATATACAAAATATGCATGTATACATAAATATGTGTGGTTATGCATGCATGTATACAATATAGACACAAATATCTCTCTGTGTGTAGATATAATGACATGATCACATCAGAGAAAGTGCTGTGCTCTATGAGCAAAAACAAATTGAAGTAGCTCAACAGAAACATGAGATGCACAAATTTAGAGAATCCACCCAAAAATTCACACAGACTATTTGCGCCCGAACTGTGGTAGAGCATTCCAAGCTCTCATTGGTCTGATCAGCCACACCAGATGCACTGTAACTTGACTAGAGTAGTGATGTTATTTTGGTCCTCTTTGAGAACAAAGGCCAACAACCATACATAGATGCTTGTATATATAACATACACGCATAGATTATTTAAATATGATTTGATATAAAACAAAGACTAATTGCAGATCTTCATTGGTAAAGGGAATATCCATATTGGAAGTTCTCTATACTGATGAAATCTTAAGTACATATATATACATATATATAAGATAAATTGATAGATAGTAGATAGATTGATGTGTCAGGCACAGATTTCATCTGTATTGTGAACTTCCAGTATGAATACTCCCTTTATCAATGACAACCTGCAAGTAGCCATCAAGAAAACAAGAAACAAATACCAAGTACCTGCTCTGGATCAGGGGCTGTATTGGGTGTTAAGAATAAAGGCCTGTCCTCAAAGAGATTATATGATAATGGATGAGACAATCTGTACAGAAGCAGGAACATATAAAATACCTACGCAGTCGAGGGAAGGTGACCTTGGAAGGAAAGCCTTTACCGGCTGGTGAGAAAGGGTCTCTTTTCGAGAGTGGTGTTTGAAGCCATCTTGGGACATTGCGAAGCTAAGCAATTTGCCCAGATTCACACTAGTAGGAAGTAAAGGCAAAACCTGAACCCAGGTCTTCCTGACCCCAAGGGTGTTCCCCCTTGCCCAGTGCTATGCTGCCCCTCCTAAGTTAGCTGTTCACTTTTAGGAGGATGGAAGGTCCTCCATGTATTGTGCATTTAAATGCTGCCCGTTCCCCTCTCTCCCCCATCCTTTTGTGCCTTGTCTCCTCCTGATGATGGTGAAGAACATAATTTTAATGGAAATAAAACTGTAAGTGACCCAAGAGGAAATGAAAAGGCACACGGTTACAAATCATGTTTTGCCTAGTGGAAGTGGCACAAACATCACCACTGAGGATGATGGGTATGAACAGAAAAGGAGGTTTGCTAGAATCCATGAAGATTTCCATTGCATTGCCATTACTCTGGGCTATTTGCTACCTATCCCTTGATATATGTATACTCACACAATATAATATACACATTTTACATATGCATATAAACACATGTACAAATATATATATACCTGTGCATGTATATATGCACACATCAATATATATGTAGATGCATATACACATGCAAATATATACACATAAATCCATGTGCACAAGTGTATATACACATAAATATATGTGTGCACATAAAGCATATGAATCATGAATGTATAATGCACACAAATGTGTACTGTCTACATAGGTGCATATGTACACACAAATATACAGGTGTAGATGTGAACATACAAATATATGCATGTGTATGTATAAATACTGGGGACTTTTTGAAGATTGGAGAGATACCAAAGAATTTTTCCATGGGGAATGTTTCAGAAATTGTTCCTTCAGAAAGGCTTCAGATACTGAGAAGCTTTAGCAGTGACAGGAAGGGGTAGAGCAGCTCAAACTCCATTTTAATGATTTGGCTTCAATCTAGTAAAAACCCCATTAGATGAAAAAAAAAAGAAAAGAAAAGGTATGGTATTTGGGTATGAAACTTTGCATATAATGTCAAACTTTTTTTGACATGTTGATTTTTAAAAACTGTTTTCTCCTCTACTCTTATGTTTTGTTCTTTTTATAAAGGATGACTCTCTAGGCCAGAAAAGGAGTAAGGATATATAAGGAAATGAAGGCAGTGTAAAAACAAAAAGTATCAATTAATAATTCAGATAAAAGAACATTGGAAGGTTAGGTACTTGAAGAGAGGGACTCTGTTTGCTTTTCTTGGTATCCTTAGGCTTAACACAATGCCTGGTATATATTAACCACTTAATAAACACTCGTTGATTGGCTTAAACTTTGACTTCCAAGTCCCATTCCCTCTTTCTTCCTGATGACTCTTTTTCCTGGGACTTAACTCTTTTTGACTTCAGTTCTCTCCAGGGTTCAAGACTTTAAATCATTCCTTTCCTCAGCAAATAATATTGCTTATGACCAGTTGTCTACCATCTTTGCTCCAACAAGAACCCAAAGACTCCCAAGATGAAGCAGTAAGTAACATAGGAAATTGACCACTGACCAGTAAATAAACCCACTTTATTACTTTGATGGACCCAAGATCTCCTTTTGCGGGAGATCTCTAGGGCAGATTTTAATCTCCTTTTGCCTTCTTATTCGATGCTATTCTTGTCCATGACCTTCCATAACTCCTCCACTGGAGATCATCTCATGGCAATGGAAATCTTTATGGATTCTAGTACACTCCCTTTTCTATTCATACCCATTGTTCTCAGTGGTGATGTTTGTATCCCTTCCAGTGCGCCAACATGTTTTGCAATTCAATGGAGCTTATGGACACCTGTCACGTACCTTTTCATTTCCCCTAGGTCACTTACAATTTTATGTCCATTGAAATCATGCTATATCTCAGAGTATAACTATATTGCATCGCTGGGGGAATATCGATATTCAAAAGAAGGGTTTTTTTTTTGTGGAAAATAAATAATGAAACATTCTTTTCATTAATTCAATGAGCATTTATTAAATTCTTATTCCATAACAGGCAACAGGCTGGGTGCTGGAGATAGAAAACCAAACAAAAGATTCAGTTCCTGCTCTCAAGGATCCTATGTTGGGGGAGGGGGGAAATGGCCTTTTTAGAATATCAGAGCCCTGGGAACGACTTCACAACACTGAATGTAAGACTTCAGAGGAACTTTAGAACAGAAAATGTCAGAATTGACAGTGACCTTAGAACAGAGACTGTTGAATGTGAGGTAGTAGCAGCTGGGGGGCGGAGGAGGTGGGGTGCGAACCAGCTCTGAAATGGTCTTGTGGAGGAGGTGGTGTTGGAGCTGAGTGATGAAGGAAAATCTAGATTCTAAAAAGTGGAAGTTGGAGGAGGAATTACATTGCTGGCACTGGGTACAGTCAAGTACAAAGGCTTGGAGATGGAATAAGAAAGTCAGAGCTGGAGTGCCCTTAAAACAAAATGTCAGAGATGGGAAGGGACTTAGAACAGGGAATGTCAGAGCTGGGAGGGGTCTTAGAACAGGGAATGTCAAGGCTAGGAGGGGCCTTGGAACAGGGAATGTCAGGGGTGAGAAAGGGCTTTAGAACAAAGAATGTAAGAACAGGGAGAGTCCTTAAAGCATAAAATCTTAGAAGTGGGAGGGACTTTTGAATAGAAAATGTCATTATTGGGAAGGATCTTAGAACACAGACTGTCAGACTTGGAAGAAACTTTGACACACTGAACATCAGAACCTAAAGCAACACCAAGGACATGACATCCAATTTTATATAGGAAGGAAACTGAGGCACAGAGAGGAGATGACTTGTCTGAAGTTACCAGTGAGTTTCCCTGAGCCTGGGTCTCCAGCATCTGGGCTTTCCTGCCCCACCAGGCTGCTTGAAGTCCCTCCACCTCTCATGTTCAAAGTGGCTGCCAGTTCTCCGGTGGTTTTGCTCCTTCCTCTGGTCTTACCATTCATATTTTCTCCTAAATTCCTTCCAGCTGTCAGGTAAGAGAGCCCTGATAAGGATTTCCCCAGTGTGGGAGCGAAACATTTACCAGAGGTAACTGAACGCACCAGGCTCCCTCTCCTACGGTTTCTTAGCATATGGAATATATTGTGGTCAGAGAGAAATATATTTTAAGAATTCCTTCTGCATCTCTTCAGATACATTCCACTATGGATTATTGCAGGTGTCATGAAATAAAGGGTTTTCCCCTTCTCAGTAAGTTTTTATCCTCAGACTTTAGCTTTGGAATCAGTAATATTGGGGGAGATGTCAGTCAAATCATGATTATCTAGACCCAGACTGTGCCCCATGATGGAGAGAGCTACCACAGTCCTGGCCTTTGTCTGTCTCCAATAGGTAATTTTTAGAAAGCTAGCATTTACACAGTACTTTAAGGTTCACAAAGTACTTTACAAATACCTCATGTGGTCCTCAGAACAAAACTGGGAGGTAGGAGTTATTATTATCCTTATTTTACATATGAGGAAACCAAGGCAGACAGCAGTAAAGTGACTTGCCAGGGCCCCACATTCTGTACCTATGTGTCAGGCACTGTGGCAAGCATTTTTATAAATATTATTTCATTCTCAGAACAACTATGAGAGGTAGTTGTATTATCATCCTCATTTTACAAATGGGGAAACTAAGGCAGACAGAGGTGAGTTGCTCAGGGTCACACATTCTGCACCTACAATGTGCCAGACACTGTGCTAAAATGCTTCTACAAATATTATCTCATTGGATCCTGACAACAGTTGTATGAGATAGGTGTTATCATCATCCTCAGGAATTTTCCCCTCCCTTCGTTGTATCTTCAGCACTTAGTATAGTGCATGGTGAAGCTAGAGCTTAATAAACACTCGTCAACTAACTTCTATATGGGGATATTCCTCAATGTCTTCCAAGTATTAACGCTCCCCATCTCATAAAAATTCTTCATATACTCTTTGTATTTCCTTATCTGCAAATGTGCTGTAACTAATTCAGAAAACAAACTTATTGAAAACAGTGACTCTTTCTCTCTCCTTTTTCTTCCTTCCTTTCTCTTTTTCTTTCTTTTTCTGTCTCTCTTTCTCTCTTCCTCCCTCCCTCTTCCCTCCCTCCCTCCTTTCTTTCTCTTTCTTTCTTTCTTTCTTTCTTTCTTTCTTTCTTTCTTTCTTTCTTTCTTTCTTTCTTTCTTTCTTCTCTCTCTCTCTCTCTCTCTCTCTCTCTCTCTCTCTCTCTCTCTCTCTGTCTCTTTCTCTCTTTCTCTCTCTCTCCTTCTTCTGTATGCACAGTGGCTAGCATTGTGCCCTGGGAACCAATAGATGCTTAATATTTGTTGTACTGTCAATAGTTACACAGTGTGTTCAAGAGATGTGGGGCCAGTTCTGAGCCCTACCACAGAATGTTGAAAGTATAGTAGTGTCAATTCAAATTAAGTGGAGAGGGGCGCCAGCAGAAATCAGGATAAAATTTTCTAATTGTCACTGAGAAAGCTAGCAGGTGAGGGCTAATAACCTGCTTTCAGAATTAGGGTTCAAAAAGACCTTGGAAGGCTAGTACCCTGGGCTGAATTAAGTAAGAACATAAGTAGGATAAATGTAAAGTTTTCCACTTGAGTTAAAAAAATGTAAGAAACACAGCAAGGGAGATATTTGACCAAATAGTAGTTCATCTGGAGGAGAAAAGATCTGGAAATCTTAGTGGACTATTAGCTCGGTATGAGTCAACAGTGTGATTACGGTGACCAAGAAAGCTTATGCAACATTAGACTAGTATTCAGGGCAAGAGAAGTGATCATTCTCATTTTCTGCTCTGGTCTGACCACATCTAGGGTATTGCTTTCATTTCTAGGCACACATATTAGAAGGAAAAATGCAAGGAGTGCTCATCGAAAGGGTATAGAAAAGATTGCCCAGAGTAGAACAACCATGACTGTGAAGGATATTTTTGTTCATTTGCTTTTAAGATAAGTTAAAGGAATTGGGAATGTTTAGCCTAGAGAAGACTGGGGATGGGGATGGGAGTGGCAGACATGGGGAGGGGAGAGGGAAATACTGCTGTTTTCAACCATATGAAAGATTGTCACATGGAAGAGTATCTGACTTGTTCTGTTGATCTCCAGAGGGCACAACCAGGAAGGAAGCACTGGTAGAAGTTGCAAAGAGGCATATTTAGGTTTCATTAATTAGAGGTAACCCAAAGAGGAAGGGACTGCCTCAGGAGGTATCGGACGCCGCTCTCTACTTTTGATGTTTAACCAGCGGCTATTTATGGCCACTTATGTGTCAGGTATAGGTGACATAGGTGGTTTCCTATTTTGAGGTTTATTCTGGTCCAGGTGGGTTTTATGGATCCTTCCAACTCAAAAATTTCATGAGCCAGAGACGTCCCCCCTCGAAGATAGGAAGGCAGCTCAGAATTGCTAAGACCAATAAGTTTGCGGGGCTTTTAACGTGAGTGGTGAGGATGGTCTCTTTCATTCATTATTGATCCTTTTCACATGCTTGATGCTTCCCAGTGGCTTTGCTTCTACCCTTTCCCTTCCCAGATCCCAAACCCTTCCTTGTAACAAAAAAGTAAGGTTAGGCACCATGTCTGACAATGTATACCACCTTCTATACCCACAACCATCACCCCTCTGCCTGGAAGTAGACACACGATTCCTTGTTAATTCCTCCAAAGTCACGGTGTAATTCAACATGATCTCCCCTCTCCTCCTCCATATTAATGATCCAAAGCTGAAATCCATTTCTAACTTATTGGAAAAGGGAAAACCTGTATTTCATGGCTCAGATCAGAGTTCTAAAGTCTTTCAGCATAATTTTTCTTTACATGGTACTATGGTCTTTGAGGAAATCTTCCTTCACCTTTTTAGAATCATGGCCCTTATGGCAGTATCATGATGCTAAGGACATTTGAAAATTGGGGTTTTATATGGAATATTACAAAAGAAAGTAATATATTGAAACATAGTGATAAAATACATAAAATAAAGAAGATAAAAATGAAGAAACAAATAAATAAAAAACCCAACTTCATGAACTCCAGGATTAAGAAGCCCTGGTATGTTGTTCTTCTGGTTCTATTTATTTTACTGTTAATCAGTTCATGCAAATCTCCCCATGTTCCCTGAATTCTTCATACTCATTATTTCTTAAAGGTCAATAGCTTCCCTTCCTTCTCTATTTTACTTTCCTCCCAAGTAGCCAGGTCCAAAGTCTACATTTGTAACCTCCCAGTCTCTTCCCCATGGTGACCTGAGACTTGCCCATCCTCTTTCATCTCACTTGCCCTATAGTGCATCATGGGCTCTCTCCAGCAACTCTTGTACTCTCCTTCCTTCCCTTCACCAGTTAGCTGTTTAGTAGAGGGTGGGGAGGATTTCCCGAGGGGTACAGCCAAGTGCAGCTGGAATATTTTGCCACCTTCTCAGTGAGCCCTAACTAATGGGTCAGGCTGAAGAAGCTGGGAGGAAATCAATAGTTTCGCCTGGTCCCTGAGCACAGTGGAGAGGCTGAAACATATGACTCCTTTCAGAACCCCAGGAGCCATGTTTAACCCTTCCCTTAAGCCATGATCAGAAGTACATGACCATGGAATGTGAAGAAAAGTGGCAGACTTCAGGTCAGAACACCTGCTTCCAAATTCTGACTCTACCACTAACTGACTGGATCAGGGGAGGCAGCACAGGGCAGGGGATTCCTTGGACAGCTCACTTTCTCTCTCTTAGCTAAGCTTAGCTCCCTTCTCAGATTAAGTGAGGGTTTTTTTTAATATCTATTCTAGCACTGATATTCCATGTTCCCTCCCAGTTCTGGCAATCCCTGTTCTAAGGTCCCTCCTAGCTCTGACATTACCAGTTCTAAGGCCCCTCCCAGCTCTGACATCCCGTGTTCTAAGACCCCTCTCAGTCTTGACATTCCCTGTTCTAAGGGTCCCTCCAAGTTCTGCCAGCCCATGTTCTAAGGTCTCTTGAAAATCTCTTCTATCATTTTGAGATTTAATAATAAAAGCCTTTGCTCCTTCTTGGGATGGAATACCAACCATTCCCCATTTATTTTCTGCCCTAAGCATCTGCAGCTCTCCATGTACTGGGAAGGGGATTGGAGACCTAGGTTTGACTACTAGCTCTGACACTTCTGTGTTGGGTGACTATAGGTAAGTGACTCTACCATTTTCAGCCCTGGTGTTCTTATCTGGAAACTTGGTAAATGACTTGGGGATAATAATAATTGAATTATCTCCTCCACAGGATCTGGATTCAGATTTCCACTCTGCTACATGCCACCTACCTGCCCTTAAACATCTTATTCAGCCACTGTAGACCTCAGTGTACTCATCCTTAAAATGGGCCTGGATTAGTGTATCAGTAAGCACCCCAATATACACAGGGGGGCCTACTACAACAGATTCTTAGATCTGCATTCATAAAAGAAAAGCAGCTATCAAGGGGTTAACAATCACTTTAATCCAGAACAGATATCAGAAAATATCAAAATCAAAATTTCATAGAAATCAAAATACATCAACAGACAGGACTTCCAAACTACCTGACCATTACATATATACATGTCTGACCATTACACACATACACAGTTACTAGAGAGGGAAGCATCAACTTCTGAGTTTTAGCGGGGGTTGAGGGTCGGGCTGCTCCTTAATGGCTTCCCAGAGTCACTCTGGACAAAGAAATACTTTCAATTTGTAAGCCTCAATGTAAAACCTTACCCTCAGAGTATTTATGTACTTTTTAGAGCCAGAGGACATGATCCTCCTACAAAACAACTCCCCTAATCAAGCTTCCCACAACTGTGGAGGAAAGCTCCTCCACAATCACATTAAAAAGAGAGATGTGAGACATTAATCTAGAGGGTAATTCCAGTTCCACTTATATTAGAATTAAGTAAAACAGATTATGTCACTTGCTTTGGCAGGAAGATGGAAAAAAATTACTCAATTTACATTACTCAGTCCAAGGTATTTTTAGTAAAACAGAAACAGCAAAAGATCCTAATTTGATTGCCATTACAACTAGATTACCTCTAAGATCCCTTATAACTATGTTTTATGATCTGGTACCCGGCACAGAACTCTGCACAAGTAGTCTTTTAATAAACAGTATCATCATCACATGACCACCACCACCATCATCATCCCATCATTCAGGATCTTCCTGATGTGTGCCAGGAAGGGGTTGATGCTTTATGTCTTACATTAGGACATCCTTGTACTCCCAGGGAGGGAAGATAATCCTCTAACTCAAGAATGGTAATTACAATCCCTGCGCTCCAGACCTCATGGATTCTTTGTAGGCAAAGCATTTCCTAAACCTTGAAGCACTATTGAAATAACTGAGTTAGCATTTGAACTTGGATCTCATAAGCTCTTATTACTGTAGAAAGAATTCATTCAGTGGGCAGGAATCTGAAAGGATAGTGACCCCTGGGGTCCCTTCTCACTCTGTGATTTGCTATAAAGACTTTAGCTTGCTGTCTGGGTTGATTTGATTCTTCTGTCTCTTAGATCTGTTCCACTCTAGGATACCTCGCCCAACTGAGAGAAGATCAATAAATATGATGGTGGAGAAGGTGATGATGGCTCAGCCCCCCTCCCAAGGGCTCTTCTCCACAAAATCTTAGAGTCATAGAATTTGTAGCACTGGAAAGGAACTTAGAGCTCATCTGTTTTAAAAGAGATTTATTTACTTTTTTTCCTATGGAACATAAATAGAGTTTAGAATCACTGAATCATAGTTAGACAGGACCTCAAAGGTCACCTAGTTCATTCCTGCTGTTTGCATGAATTCTTGAAAAAAAAAAAAGGATTAGCTAATCCTTTGCTATTTAGTTGTTTTCAGTCATGTCTGATTCTTCATGACCCATTTGGGAGTTTTCTTGACAAGGATCCTAGAGTGATTTTCCATTTCCTTCTCCAGCTTATTTTCCAGATAAGGAAACTGAGGCAAATAGGGTGAAATGACTTGCCCGGGGTAACACAGTAAGTGTCTGAGGCAACATTTTAACTCATGAGGTTGAGCCTTCCTGACTCCAGGTGTGGTGTTCTATCCACTGCTCCATCCAGCCCTCATTTGAAGTAAGGGTTTAATCTCCCAATTCCAAAATTCTGTGATTCTATGTCATTTTTTCCCCACCACACTACTCTATCAAGAACTATTCCTAACAAGAGGTTAACTAATCTTGGTGTGAATACCAGGAAGAATAATGTCTTTTAATGGTCAATGGGCATGAGTATGAGACAGATGGATTTGACAATATTTGCCAGATTCCAGGCATCAAGATAGTTGGATCAACTATTATCTGACCATGTGACCTTCAGCAGCCACTTCCTAATTCCAAGCTTTAGCTCTAAGATGGAGTGATAAAGAGTGAATGGTCAGGCTTGGTCTTTCACCCCACTCTACAGAATAGAGGGAGAAGGTCTGTGATAACCAAAACCATCAAGAACTGAGGAGGGAGCAATACCAGAGGAAGTCTATGCAAAGGTCTGGAGATCGGAGATGGCATATGAACACTGGAACAAAATTGCAATACAAAGTAGCAATATAATAGATAGAGCTTAGGAATCAGGATCAAAGTATCAACAGTGAGATGACCTTTAGAGGAATCCAATCTAACCTTTGCTTAATCAAGCTTCTCACTCCAATATGCACAAGTGGTCATTTAGACTTTTCTTGAAGACTTTCAATAAATAGGGAACCTACTTTTGGGGAAGCCAAGATTACATTTTTAACAAATTTATTTATTTTTAGTTGTCCAAGGCTCCGTGTTTTGCATAAATATAATGCTTAAGTACTTTTTCTTAAATGAAGTGGAAATATACCTCTAAACTTCTATCCTCAGGGGCCAAGCTATATAAATCTAATATCTCTTCCCCTTTAGATACTTAAAAAAAAGCTATCATATCCTGTTTACCACCAAGTTTGAACATCTCCAATTCTTTCAATGAATGCTCAAGTATGATCAGGAGACAGCTGAGTGGAACAGTAGATAGTGTGCTCAGCCTGGAGTCAAGAAGACGTGAGTTCAAATCCATCCTTACCAACTGTATGACCCTAGGCAAGTCAGCTCTGCCTGCCTCAGTTTCTTCAACTGTAAAATTGGGATAATAATAGTACCCTCTTTCCAGGGTTCTTGCAAGGATCAAGTGAGATAATATTTACAAAATGCTTAGCAAGAGGCCTAGCACATAGTAGGTGCTTAATAATTTGTTTCCATTCCCTTTTACTATCCTGATTATTCTCCTTTGGATATTTCCATCTGATAAATATCCTTCAGAAAATGTAGCAGCCAGTACAGAAGAAGGTATCACTCTGTATTCTAACCAGAGTGAAATACTACAGGTTCATCATCTCCTTGAATCTCTTCTTGCTTCATTTTTTAAAGGCATGGCTTTTTTGCTGTTCTTGATCTAAACAAGTGGATAAACCAAAGACAGGTTATGATGCTCTGTCCCCTGAAAATTTTAATTAGGTTGTAACATGGGAACTATGATGCCTATTCAACCTGTCCTAGAGGGCTGTTTCATTTTATAATTCAAAGGACTCATCTCCCCCAAGGAGATAGTAAGTTAACTGAGGAAAGGACTAGTTTTTCAGTTTTTTCCTTTGTACCCCTGAAATCTGAAACAAACCAGACACTTAGTACATGCTTATTTTATTCAAGTGAATTTTTGTTACTTTTTATTCAGCACCAAATAAATCAGATATTACATAGTACAGTGGAAAGAACACTTGCTCTGGGATTCAAGAGCCAGTGGAACTTGGGTTCAAATCCTACTTGTACTAAGCCCTAGCTGTGTGCCCTTGGGTAAGACAATGAACTTTTCTTCATGTAAATCAGTTTTTTTATCTATAGAATGAGGGTAAGGAGGGTTGAATTAGATTATCTCTGGTGGCCTTTCCCATTCTAGATCCTATGATTAGATGGCCTCTGGGGTCTCTTCCAGCTTGAATCTATGATCCTAAAGAAATACAAAGTAATTTTGGTTAGGAATGGAGAGAAGAACTCTAACAACCCAGAGGATCAGAAAAGTCCTTTTATGTAGGAAGTAAAGTTTGAGTTGTACCTTGAAGGTAAGGACTCTATGAGGAAAATCTGGGAAGGTGGTACATTCCACTCATAGATCACAGCCTATGCAAAAGCATGGAGGTGGGATATTGAACATTGTTTTGGGGAAACAGCAAGAAGGCCAGTTTAACTGGAAAGTAGTATATATGAAAGAGAGTAAAGCTTGATAAATTTTGTAAGATCAGCTAAAACTCATGTGTCATGATTTTTGTTCATTTGTCTTAGGATCATAGATTTAGTCTTTAACAGCCCAGGGTCACCACCATGAAACATTGGGATGGGGTTATCTGTGGCAGCTTTTAAGGTTTGAGAAAAAGATCCCAGAAAGCATTTTGTGAAGTGCTATGTGTCTTTCAAATAGGAAGCATTGTTATGATCAATTCTGTATTCAAATATTCAGATATCTTAACTTGTTTGGTGCCTCAGTCATCCTTCTAGAATAACTCACTTGGTTCTGTTGACATAACTCACCCTGAAAAAAATGACTATAGTTAGTCTCTTGCTGGGATTTGGATTACAGTAAAAAGACACATATTTGAGGGTGTCATGGAACACCATCTCTCCTCTTCTACCAATAACATTAGATTATCTGATTAGAAACTGCCCCCAGTTAATTAGTAATCTGTCAATAAACATATAATAAACACCTACTGTGTGCCAGGCACTGTGCTGAGGATACAAAGAAAGACAAAAGGCAATTCCTGCTCTCAAAGAGCTCACATTGTAATGGGGGAGACAACGTGCAAACAATGATCTATAAACTACAGACAGGAAAGATTAGAAATAATTAATGGAGGGAAAGTTCTAGACCAGGGTTGGAGAATCTGCAGTCTAGAGGCCACATGGGTTCCCCACCCCTGCGTTAGACTTAAGAGGGGGTCAGGAAAAGCTTCCTGTAGAATTAGTATTTCTGAAATTATTTCTTTTTTTCTTCCCTATTCATGATACTCAATCATCTTTATTTGTGAATATATCCCTCCCTGTCCCAACACAGAAAGTCACCTTTGTAACTTGAAATAAAAATAAAGAGAAGAGGTGGGAAAAAAGCAGTTTAGCAAAAGTAATCAAGACATCTACTGAATCTGACAGTATGTGTGGTGTCTCATACCCACACTCTGCCACCTCTGCAAAGATGGAAGGGAGGTGAATTTTCTCATTTCTCCTTTGGTGAAATGGTTATTATAACTACAGAGTTTAGTTGTTGCTGTCTTTCTTTCTGTTTATATTGTAACAGATTATAATATAAAAGAATATCATTCCAAATAGACTACAAATGCCTTTGGTGATAGAATATTTTTTGCCTTTGTTATCTCCAGCCCCTAGTTCAATGTCTGGCAAAGAGTTGTTGAATAATTCAGTCTCATCAGACTCTTTGTGACCTCATGGACAGCAGCATGCTAATGCTGTCTGTGGGGTTTCCTTGGCAAAAATATTGGAGTGATTTGCCAAGCACACAGTAGATTTTGTTAAGTAGTGAATGGATGAAGGAAGGAATTTGTGTTCGTCCTTCAATTTCAGAGAGGACCATGACATCAGAGAAATGGTGACATGACTTGCCCTTGACTTTGTTTTGAGTGAGGGAGGGCTGTGCAGGTCACTAGCCTCACTTCTCCTCCAGAGCCATCTGAATCCAGGGACCAGATATTCATCAGGATAACTGGAGACAGCCCAGGGTGCAATGGGAGAAGTTAACCTTTGAGGCTAGCCTTTCCAGGTACTCACTTAGAGGGAAGTAACACCCATTGAGTGAATAGACGTCTTTAAGAAGTAGTCAGGGAATAGCCCTTTTAATGAACAAAAAAAAAAATAACTAGCTGGGAGGGAAACCCAAATTGTTTCTATTGATAATCACTCTGAGCCAGCCAGCAAATGGAGCTTGGGCAGGGACCTATGGGCTTCAGAGAGCACTGGATTTAAGGTTTGGGGAATGACAAGGAAGGAAGGAAGGAAGGAAGGAAGGAAGGAAGGAAGGAAGGAAGGAAGGAAGGAAGGAAGGAAGGAAGGAAGGAAGGAAGAAGGAATACTACTCCAGGTGGAGTCAATCAACAAACATTTATTAAATGTTTACTCTGTACCAGGCTCTATGTTAAACCTTGGAGATATAAAGGCCAAAACAACCCTGCCCTTAAGGAGCTTGTATGGGAGTGACAGCATGTCGATAATGAGGCATCCACAAGAGAGCAGAATTATTAATCAGTAATCTCAGGGAGAAGGTCCTACCCCATTGGAAGAGTGGGGAAGGCATGCAGATAGTGGGATTTGAGCTGAGTTCTGAAGGAAGCCTAGGAAGTCAGGAGGTCAAGGTGAGGAGGCACAGGGGCCAAGCAAAGTAAAGGAGTGGAGTATAGATTGGAGTGGGGAGAGGCTTTTCCAGGGAGATCAGTCCAGAAATCCATGCAAGAAGTGATGAGGGCTTGAATGGAAGAGATGGCTGAGGGAGTGGAGAGGAGGCACATGTGAACCAGGCTTTGAGTTGCCCTGGGTGCAGCCACTCATCCCTTTTCTCTGTCTTCTATAAGCATGAGTCAGCCCACCCCACCCCCTTGAATGTCCTATTCCCTCGTCCATATCTTGGGTCCTTATGTACATGGTCAAGCACTTCAGGGCTGATATCACCTTCTCTACCCAACTATAGGACATTCTTCTGTTATCATCTTGGGAAATGTTCCTCAAGGATAGATCTGTTACTGCTCATACCATTGGAGGCTTCCACATTGCATTCCAGTTCTTACAGTCTTAAACAACAAAATAAATCAGGTCTCCTGTTTCTTTGTTCAGTGTCCTTTCTATCCCATCCTATGACCTCCATTCTCTAGGTCCTAATGGACAGGGAAGGCCTGGACTACAGCTGTATAGCCTCCTGGTCTCCCTGTGTATCCAGTTACTTCCTGTTTTAGGTCAGATTACATGCTAATACTAGGATATTCTTCCCAGAAGTCTTCTTGCCACTTCTCTGCCCCCTCCCCCAAAAAACCACCCCACCCATGGGGACCTGTTTGGCTGAAGGCAAAGGTGGGACTTTTAAAAAAATTCAATTTTATTTAATTTTCATGTCTTCAT
The DNA here is from genome assembly GCF_028372415.1 of Notamacropus eugenii. Taxonomy (NCBI): domain Eukaryota; kingdom Metazoa; phylum Chordata; class Mammalia; order Diprotodontia; family Macropodidae; genus Notamacropus; species Notamacropus eugenii. The sequence continues at coordinate 31,710,112 of NC_092875.1, forward strand.
TCTCTCCCTTCCATCCTCTCCCACCCACATTGAGAAACCCAAAACAATACAACTTAGACATCTACATTCAAGCAAAACAAATTCCTGTATTGTAAAATTCAGGCATTGAGTGACTTCATTTATGTAATTTCTCATCATTCTGGTTAATAGCTGTGTGAACTCCCCCTGCCCTGCCTCAGTTGCCTCGACTGTAAAAGGGGGATAATAATAGCACCTATCTCCCTGGTACTGCTTATTCTCTTCTCCTTCCCCTCAGGAACTGAGGGAGGTCCCAGGGTAGGAGCACAGCTGAGGCATGATGTTGAAGTCTATTTCCCTCATTAGCCAGGATCTGTGAACTTGTTTATTAAAGTACATTGATAAGTATATTTCAACAAAATTGGTTTCCTTCATATGATTAATCCATACAGAACTTACAGCACAGAATAAATCTTTCAAAAATTTTTGGCAATAATCAATTCAACAATAATTCTCTGAGTGGGGGGTTATAAAGTTAGGAGGACCATCCCCATGTCTTCCATTAAAATATAAGTTCTGTGAGAGTAGGAGTTGTTTTATTCATTGTATTTGTATCCGCAGTACATAATTAATGTTTGTTGACTGAAAGCCCATAGTAGGCACCTATTAAATCCTTCTTGAATGAAATCGAATGTTAAGGATGATTACTGATATTGTGTTGGACTCTAAGAGAAAAGAGCAGTTGGAGAAAGGACAGGCTGATAAAATGACTTAGTAGACTGGTAAACTATAAAAACTTATTTGCAAGACTGGGTTAAGAAAGTCTTCAACCTCCCAATTGCTTTCAATTTCCATGGGATAGCTTCAACCTCATTTCAGGAGAGTGAGCAGCTTCCTTTGGCCCCTGTTACTTTGTTAACATGTCCATTCCCATGTTCATTCTTGGTGGCCAGTGTAGTGTAACAGACTAATGTAAACAGGGTCAGCTCTTTCCATCCTGGAATCACCATCGGCAGGAAGGAAGTCAGGATTTGGAATGGGGTGGATTTTCCCGCCAGGGACTCTTGGCTCTCTCTCAGACTGGATTAGTTTGTGATCCTCTCAGGCTGATACAAGAGAAAAACATCCCAATTTCTTAACCATAAATAATGTACCACATGGACTGTGCTCAACTGTGAGCCGAATTCTGCCTTTTGTTAACCAGCCATCTGTGGGGCCAGCTCATAGCTTGGCCACTATCATGATCATCAGAATAATCAAATATGATTTTCTCATCTGTAAAATGATGAGAGTGGGACCAGATGACATCTGAGGTCCTCTAGAGTTCCACATGTATGAGCCAGCCAAACTGCATCTCTCCTTGTTCCTCACACATGACACTCATCTCCCGCCTACATGCCTTTGCATTGGCTGTTCCTTATTCCTGGAATGCCCTTCCTCCTCACCTTTACCTCATAGAATCCCTCTCTTCCTTCAAGATTCAGCTCAAGCACCATCTTCTGCACAGATGTTTTCCTTATCTCTCCCCCACTCCCTAACTGTCTATGCCCTTTCTCCATAGTAATCTTGTACCTAACTACCTTGTATTAATTCTCTATTTGTACTTTTTACCCTATTCTGACATACATATCTGCTGCCTTTCCCATAAGCATATCAGCTCCTTGAGCGTCGGGATCATCTCATTTTTTGTCTTTGTACCCCGTCACTTAACTCTGCACTTGGACCCGTAGTAAGTACTTAATAAATGTTTGTTGGCCTTCTAATTCCATGAATGACTGAAAAAAAAATTATGAAGTGCTTCTTGGTTGACAAACACCAAGTTAAGTGGTGCTGATATGAAGAGAAAAAGAAGGCAATTCTTGCTCTGAAGAAATTCATACTCTAATGAGGATGACTGCTATACAATAGCAGCTGATAATTCTATCAATAATAGATATAATAACAATAATAGCTAGCATTTATAGAGTGCTTTAAGGTTTGCAAAGAGTATTGTAAATATTATCTCATTTGATTTTTACAACCACCTTAGGAATGAGGTGCTATGATTATCCCCATTTTACAGATGAAGAAACTGAGGCAGACAGAGATTAAGTGACCTGCCTAGGGTCACAAAGCTAGGAAGTGGCAGGGCCCTGAAGTTCTTGGGATGGACCAGGGTTCTGCCCTGGAAGGTGAGGAGCATAGAGAAGAAAGAGTGACCCATTTCTGATGGGAAGGGGAGAGTAGAGCTAAGGAATACAGTAGAGTGAGGATTTTAGGTTCCCTATGGTAAAAGTGGAAAAGGAAGGAAGGTCAGTAGAATTTGAAAAGCTCCATCCATGTCAGCTATTAATGAAAAGAGAAAAAAAATCACAGAATCTAAGAGTTGGAAGGGATCTCAGTGACCATTTTGTACATCTCAGACCTGGAAGGAATATAATGTCCTTCAATGACAAATGATTCTTCAAACTCCTAATGACTTCCAAGGATTCCTCAGTGTCTAGCCAAGAGGGGAAGAGGGGAAAGAGGTGGTGTTCATTCTTCATTTTTCATTCTCAAAGAAAACCAAAGGTATCAGGAGGGTGATGTCTCAACTTGCAAGTGAATTAGATTTAAGTGAGGAAGAGCTATGAAAAGTCATCTGCCTTACTTTCTCCTCCAGAGTCACTGGAGACTAATGATGAGACCTAGAGGGGAAACAGGTAGAAAAAGCAGGAAGGTGTGGGTAGGGCTCTGTGTCAGTCTATGTAAAGAGGGGAGGGTGGTCCTGCTTGGTACCTGCTCAACATCTGCTTTTGATGAGGTTTGGGGCAGCCTGTGGCAGGCGACCAGTAAGGAGGTTTTCTACTTACCTTGATCCCTGGCTGGGGCCTTATATGTCCTGCAGATGATGACTCCAAACCTATGTCTCTTTCCACTGTCTTGCCTCCCACATAGGGATGCTAAGGTTGAAAAGTGTTGTAGAAAGTATTACTGCTTAGGAAGAGGTTGGACTTGGCACCCTCCAAGGTACTTCCCACTCTGAGATTCTATGAAATGAAAATCTTGTCTCTGTGCTCTATTTCCAAAGCCCTTCCTTAGCTACCTTCTGGGATATTTTTTGTCCTCCTGAGGGTCATCTGGACAGTTTCGATGACTGGCTGACCCATAGAGGAGGGACCAAAAGGGAGCTAATGCCAGGGATTTCCCTGGGGTCTCGTGTTTTGACAAGGGGACAAGCTGTTCTCTTGCTAATAGGCTGTTGGATGTGGTACCTGCTGGGCCCACTGGAGTCTGAGCTGGGCTTTGGGGAGGCAGATGCACAAATGTGGGAGTAAAGGGTAGGGGCACTGAACAGGGGGATGCCAATGCACTGTGACAAGTCATCAGACTTGATCAATATTCCAATCTATTATTGCTCCCTGGGCTGAAGGGCCTGATTAGGGCATCTGGTCTCCACTGGGAGAAGGGCATATGAGCAAAATCCAGAAAGGAGAAAGCAAAAGGCCTCCGAATTCCAAGCTATTTGCATCATGAAAGAGGTAGTATGGTGAAGTGATGGGAACAGAATGTGGAGGAAGGGGAATAATATGAACTAGATCCACACTAGGCTGAGGATTTTGTGCTGGAGAATCCTGGGATAAAATGAGATAAAATATTTAGAGAATTTTAAAATTTAGAGTTTTATATAAATGTTGGTAACTATTATTAGTGCAAAGAGCAAAATCACAGGGTCTTAGACTTGGAAGGGACCAGTAACCATCTCATCCAACCCAGACCTGAATGGTATCTGTAGCAACAAGCACCCAGGTATACACAGGTTGGCCTGCTGCACAGGTTCTTAGATCTGCTTTTCTAAAAGAAAAGCTACTTTTAGGGGCCAACAAGCTTCTTAATTACATTCACCAAGAGAGAAAATACAAGTGGAGAAATAAAGACCAACAGACAGGGCTTCTGTCTGACCATAAGCAATACAGGCAACACAGATCAACAGGCAGATGCAACCAGAAAGAAGCATCAACATCTGGGTTTTCAAATGGGGAGGGAGAGATGGATATCCAGAGTCTCACCTTGCACAGAAACCTTGTTCCAAGCCCCCAAAGCAAAACCTCATCTCAGAGTATGTATATACTTTTCAGAACCGGAGGGCAAGACTCTTGTGACCCAGTGTTTCATTAATTAGCAAAAGGGGTGGGTGTTTCCACAAAACAAGTCTCCCCTAATCAAGCTTTCCTTAATGGGCTCAAGGTAAGGCCTATTAATGGGCCTGGAATATCTTTAACTCTCATTAATATTACAGCATCCCCTCTCTAATAACTCAGTTGGTCCTCTGGCCTCTCCTTGAAGACCTCCTGGAGGTGTAAGGGAGACCCCTTGCTTTTCAAAGGCATCCCACTGTTCTACTTTCAGATAGCTCTTATCATGAGGAAGTTTTTCTTTGGGTCAAACTTCCCTCTTTGGGGCTTCTGCTCATTCTCCCTGATTCTGCTCTCTGGGATGAATAGAGTGAGCCTAACCCCTTTCTCTGTGTCAACCTTTCAGACCCTAGAAGACAACTCTCATGGAGCCCCAGAGCCTCCTTTTAGGGAGGCTAAACACCTCCTGGTCTTTAACAGAACATCATGTCATGTGAAGTCAGCATTCTTCACCATCCTGCTCTGGAAGCTGTCCAGCGTCTCCACATTCTTCCTAAAATGTGTTGCCTGGAACTGAACATAATACCCTAGATGTGGTCTGACCAGGGAACAGTACATAGGGATTATCACCTCCTTATTCATTGAAGCTGGACCTGTCTCAGTGCAAGCCAAAGTCATATGAAGTGTTTTTGGCTACCAGATCATAATGCTGATTCACACTGAGTTTGTAGCCCATTGGGCCAGGAACCAGGTGACCCAATTTCTTGTCACAGGTCTGCCATTATAACTGGTTGTGTGACCATGAATAGGTCACTAGGATCATAGTATTAGAGTAGGAAGGGACTTCAGAGGTCATCTAGTCCAACTTATTTTAAAGATGAGTAAATTGAGGCCAGTAGAGATTAAGTTGAATCACTTAAGTTCACCCAAATAGAAAATAGCAAAGCTGGAGGGTGAACCAAGCCTTCAATAGTCTATAACTCCAAATACAAATTCCCAGACTCTTTTTATATTTAAATTCTCTGGTCTCTGTTTGTTTTTCTTCATAACTGTGTTTTCATCCTTCATTGCTGACAAGACTTGCACTTAATTTTGTTTTGAATGAGTGAGGACTATGCAGGTCACCAGCCTCACTTCTCCTCCAGAGCCATCTAAATCTAGTGACCAGATATTCATTAGGATGACTGGAGATGACCCAGGATGAGGCAGTTGGAGTTAAGTGACTTGCCCAAGGTCACACAGCTAGTGAGTGTCAAGTGTCTGGGGTGAGATTTGAACTCAGGTCCTCCTGACTCCTGCACTGGTACTCTATCCACTGTACCACCTAGCTGCCCTTTTTCTTCATAAAGTAAGAGGTAATGAATTCCCCATCACTGAAGGTCTTCAAATGGAGGATGGATAACCAGTTATTAGAGCTTTGGAGAAGAGGTTTCTTAATCAGATCCCTGAGGTCTCTTTCATCTCTGAGATTCTGTTAATTTATGAACCCAGATATTCTTGTTGGTGTGATGGCAAGTCATCTCTAGAATCATAAACACCTGGGTTCAAGTCCCACCCTCCTTCCCTCTCAAGAAAATTCTGTGGCTCCCTATTGTCTCTAGGATCACATACAGACTCCTCTGTTTCCCTTTTATGTCCTTCACTATCTGGCTCTAGTCTTTCCAGACTCATTGCATAGTACACCCTTCTGTGTTCTAGACAGACTTGACCTACATTAGTCCTGGAATTCCTCAAGGGCAGAGACTGCCTTTTGCCTTTCTTTATATGCACTGTGCTTAGGTCTGTGCCCCACACATAGTAGGTGCTTAATAAATGTTTGTTGACTGAATTTCTATTCTTCATACACAACATTTCACTCCTGTTTTCATTCCTTTGTATGAATTGTGCTTATGGCTAGAATAGGTTCCTTCTATTTCTTAGAATCTTCAGCTTCCTTCCAGGCACAATCAGGTCTATTCTGAATGTCCCAGTTGCTGGTGACCCTCTGAAATTATTTTCTATAAATTTTGTATGTATTTGCTTGTGTCTATGCTGTTCCTTACCCCTCTCCCATCCCTACCCTTTGAGGGTAGGGTCTGATTTTCCCATTATTATCCCCCAAACCTAGAACAATGCTTCATAAACACTAAGTGCTTAGTAAATGCTGAATAAATGAATGAATTTCTACTCTTTCTTCTTCCTATATTAAAGTTTCTTCCTATATTATCTAGCTTGAGATTTGTGTATTCATGTGTACATATGCACATGCTGATATGTATATATATGTATATGTACTTGTAGATGTATATGTGTATACATTTAACTTTGTGTGCTGGTATGTGTGTATATATGTGTTCATGTATGTGCATACACCTATCCATGTGTATGTGTGTGTATACTTAAGCATGTGTATGTATATACATGTGCATGCTGGCATTCGTGTATATGACATGTGCCCAAACAAGTATGTGCACCCATCTATGTATGTGTGTATATGTAGAAAGTTTCCTCCCTCCCTTTTCAAACAAAAGCCTTTTTGATCAGATTTCCAAGATGCCAGCCAAAAATATGAGACATGTTTTATCCCCTAGAGCAGTCATGAACCTATTATTTTTGGTTCAGGACAAAATGAGCTATGATTCAGTCCATAGGGAATTAGCAATGACAACCATCATAATAATGAAATTTCACTTATTTGTCCTTAAGGTTTATGTGATATTTCCCTCAATTTAATTTGATAGACATTTACTAAATCCCTGCAAAGTGGCCTAGGGGAAAGAAAGCCTGCCTCAGAGTTGGGAAGACCAGAATTCGTGTCCCACTTCTGACACATACTGGCTGCATGGCCCTGCACCCCACCATCTTTCAGTGCACTGGGCAGCTCTAAGAGCACAAGTCACAGAACAAGTGGCAATCTTATTTGGTAGATGGTATATCCTCACTGGGGTACCTAGGTAGTCCAGTGGATAGAGTGCTGGGTGGAGGGAGAGAGGGGGAGAGAGAGAGAGAAAAACAGAGAGAGAGAAGAGGGAGAAAGAGAGACAAAGAGAGAGAGAGAACAGAGAGATAGAAATGGAGACAGGAGGGGAAGGGAGAGGGGGAAGGAGGGAGACAGACAGAGACAGAGAGACAAAGAGAGACAGAGACAGAGAGAGAAGGAGAGAGAGTTCAGACATGACTGGGCTATAGTGATGCCAGTGGGTCCAGATGACAACAATTTGGGTTCCAGTAACACTGACAAGCTCCCGGGGAAGGCCCCCAAAGTACCAGGAATGCAAGGTATTGATTGGGCTGGATGGAGAAGACCAAAGAAAGGGCCGAAGGGAAACAACATAGAAATCTACTTGTCTCCTGGGCTAAGGTCCTCTCATTGACCACCCCCAATGCTGGAGGAACCATAACCTGCTTCCCACCCCCCAGGAGCCCAAGTGTCACTTGACATTATCAGGGAATTGTCAGTCTGACTTCTGAGACAGTCCCAGGGCACACTGACCTCTCCCAGGGCAGCTCAAGGTGGGGTTGACATGGAAGACTTAGAGAGGAAGCAGCAGGTGACCCCATCCCCAGGACTTCCAAAGGAGGCCTCAGCCAGTGAGAGGCATGGGAACACTCCCTGGCCCTTCCCCCACCCCACATCAGCACTGCAGCCCTCTCTCATAGGATCCAGGAAAACCTGGACCTGGCAAATCCAATCTACAAAGGCCTGCTTATGTTTGGCAGTCTTATCTAAAGTGCCTTCTTCTCCCCTGGACAGCTGAGTTTTGTTAGATTGGGGCACCCTCAAGGCCATCTCTGATGGGGGGTAGGCAGAGTGCAGAGCCCAGGCCAGATCACCCTGTGTGTGTGACCCCTCCCTTACCCTGACATCTTCATACAGAAGACATTTGCCTGAGAGCCCCAGAGCACCATGCAACATCCACTGGATTCCATCCCACAAACTTTTATTAACTGGATGCTAAGCACAAGGTAAAAAGCAGATGGGGAGAGTTGACAGAGGACCCAAACAAGGATCAGAAAGACAAGAACTCAAGTCCTACCCTTTTATACCCATTAACTCTGTGACCATGGGCAAGTCACTTGACTCTCTGAGCCTCAGTTTCCTCCTCTGTAAATTGGGGATAACAATACCTTCGTCCCTACCTCATAGAGTTTCTGTGAAGCTCAAATAACATATAAAAATAAAGAGGGCTGATAACCTTAAATTATTCTATGAGCAGTTAACAATAAAAATAACAACACTACCCTAGTGGACAGAAATCTGACTTCAGGGTCAAGAAGACCTGTGTTCAAGTCCCACCTCGGATGCCTACTAACCATGTACTTGGATAGGTCTTGCTTTACCTCTTAGTGCTTCCAGGAAGCTCTAAAACAAGACAAAACATATTGATTTGCAGTGGGTGAGAGAGTTTCTGTACCGAGGCACTCCCTATACCAAGGAAACCACAAATCTGTAAAACAGATAAAATGAAACAAACGACTGACTGCCCAAGCTCCCAATGACCTTGAGTAACTTTCTGCCACCATAGGTCATGGAGGGACTGCCAATGGTAGATGGCAGGGATGGGGGTGGGTGAGCAGGATGAAGTATTTGCATTGAGAGTTCACTGTACTAATGAAGCAACAGGGCTGTATCTCCTCCCTCCAGAAATGTGGTAGGCATTATTCATTGATGAAAAGAAATGAGAGAAGAGGAAGAGAAATAAGGGGAGGGGAGGAGAAAAGAAGAATGAGGAGAGAGGAGAAAATGAAGAGAGGAAAGGAGAGCAAAGAGGGAAGGAGAGGGAAGAGGAGGGGCTATAATTTAGAAAGATTCCAAACCACTGATTTTTTGTTTCAGAAATTGATGTCAGACTCACTGATCTATGGATTTCAGAATCTATCATTGGTTCCTTTCAAAACTGTACCATTGAGGGTTTGGTTATTAAAGGAGAACTCACATGGGGCAGGTGATCACATGGTGGTCAGAAGAAGTGATAAAAGGACACTCTCAAGGTCTCTCTCAAGAACTTTGATTTGACTGTGCAACATGGGAGACACTGGCATAGACCTCTTGGCATGGCGTGCCCACTTCAGAAAGGGTATTGTGCTCTATAAACAAAGCAGAAGTGAGACAGCACAAAGTTAATGTAGGATGCGTAAATTTGGAGTAACCACCCCAAATGTTCACACAGAGTATCTGTGCCCAATCTGTGGTAGAGTGTTCTGAGCTCGTATTGGTCTGATCAGCCCCAGCTGGACACACTGAAATTTCACTTTATCATGGTGATGTCATTTTGGTCCCCTTTGAAAATGGACAACCAACCAATTAAAGGAGATAGAGGTATTTGGTCTGGTGAAGAGGAAAATGGGGAGAAGAGCTTTAGAAATAAAAAAAATTGAAAGGGTTGTTCTATGGAAGAGAAGAGATTCATTTTGCTTGGCTGAAGAGGGTAGATGTGGGAGCTAGGGATAGAAGCCAGTGAACTTACGTGGCTGGTGGCCAGTTAGAAGGTTAGATTGGTTCCTGCCAACCCTCAGATTCTATCATACCATGTTCCCTTGATTTTGTAAAGGAGTCTTCTTTGGGGTCACAAAGATGAATATGCCCCAGGTCCTGCTCTCGTGGAGAGGAAGAATATAAGAAACACGTAAGATTAGCAAGTCATTTCATTTTTCTTTGCCTCAGTTTCCTCTCTAGATTAACTCATTGACCTTTACGGTCCCTTCCTTCTCACAGGACACTTCATCTTCTCTCTCCACGCTTTTGTCCTGGCTATCTCTCATGCCTGGAATCCACCCCTCTGCCTCTTAGAATCCTTAATTCCCTTCAAGAACTCAATTCAAGGGCTGCTTTTACAAGATAGACTTGAAATACCAGTAGGTGTGCCAAGTGTTTTAGCATGTGTTGTCTCATATGAGACTTGCAACAATCCTGTGAGGTAGTTATTATTATTTCCATTTTACAGATGAGTAAACTGAGGCAAATAGCGTTTAAGCAACTTGCCCAGAGTCACACAGTTAACTACTAAATGTCTGACGGTGGATTCAAATTTAGGTCTTCTGCTCTCTTCACTGCTCATGAAAGCACTTTATGTACACATATCATTTGATCTTTATGACAACCTTATAAGGAAGATGCCATTATTATCTACATTTTACAGATGAGGAAGCTGGAGCTAGGAGAGATGATGGATGGGACCTGCCCACAAGTCTCCTGGGAAAATATAAGCTAGTAGTCCCTTCCTTAGGGTAGTTCCAGGAACCTTATATGAACTTTTTCACACTGGGGGCATCCTGCTTAACTACCTTTGACAGTAGCATTCACCCCCTCCCCAGGAAAAAGGGGGAGAACTAGAGAGAAATGAGAGTAGGAGGAAAAGTTGGGAAGGGATCCAATTCTTTAGGAAGGCAAAAGGCCTGTTACCCTGTGAAACTAACAGGGGGTGGGGGGAGGCAATGCCAAGATTGAGCCAGGAGAGAGTAGCAGACACTGACCAGCCTGCCCCTTAGCCTGGCTGCTAGTTAGCCGTGGGAGTCGCTCCTCCTTCTTTAGTGCCATGAGCTGGCTGAACCTCAAGAAAGAGGTGGAAAGTATAGAGATAAAGGATAATCTCCAGTATAAACATGTCTTCTGGTTCCATAGTCCACATTCTCTCATTTGGAAGGAGGGGATGAGATCAATCTTGGAGGGGGAGAGCTTGGGCAGGGGTAGAAAGGAACAGGATTGGGTGGTAATGTAAAAAGATGAAAGGAGACCTTAAAATCCCATCATTCACATTCCTGACAGTTCTAGCAGGCTAGGTTGGGTGCTAGGTTTGGCACTGGGAGAATTAGGATCTGAATACTACTTCTGACATTTACTGGCTATGGGACTCCCTTAACCTCAATGGGACTCAGTTTCCTTATTTACAAAATGGGGATAATAGCACTTACACTATTCAGGTGAGATAATGTACATTAAGTAGTTAAGGAGGGGTAGCTGTTATTATTACTAATAACAGCATCTGAAGGGGTGGACCTTGGAGGGGTCTTCTTGGCTAATCCCTTTCCTTCAGATCATCTCATACCTGGAAACTACCAGATAGATAAGACTCTACCTTAGTTCTAATAGAAAGAAAAATGGGGTTGGAGAAAGCACTTATTAAGCACCTACTATGTGCCATGCATGTTATAACAATACCATGAAGCAGGGACTATTATTATCCCCATTTTACAGTTGAGGCATCTGAGGCAAACAAAGGTTGAGTAATTTTCCCCAGAGTTACATACTAGTAAGTCTGAGGATGAATTTGAATTCAAGTCTTTCTGATTCCAGACCCAACACTCTATCCACTATGCCACCTCATTGACTTTGGAATTATAGGAACTGGATTTGAATCCCATCTCCTTCACTTACTATCTGTATGACCCTCGGCAAATCACCTCCCTTTTTCGGGCTTCAGTTTCCTCATATATTAAATCTATGATCCCAGGATCCTTTCCATGCCACATCAATGTCTATGGAACCTTTTCAATTTTAGAAGAAGAGAAAATACAGAAAGATCTCACAATGAAGAAACTCCGTCAATAGAGATCAACTACTTATTTGTTCCTTATAAGGCTTAAAGAGTTGCCCAGGATTATTTTTATCCTTTGTTTTTGAAGAGAGCCAAATACATCAAGGGTGATGTCTTGACTTGCATAGGAATTGAATTGAAGTGAGGCAGAGTTGCACAAAGTCATCATCAGCCTTACTCTCTCTTCCTGAGTCATTGAAGTCCCATGGCAGGGGAAGAGTCAAGATGACCAGAGATGGTCCAGGATGTAGTGGATGACTTTGAAATCTTTGATGCCTGACCAAGCTCTAAGCTCTCCACCTGTGTCTGCCATCTTCACGGCCATTGGAACAAACTGTTCTCATCTTCCCATTCCACCAGGGGAAGTCTTTAAATGCTTGGGATAGACACTCCCTAACTCACCAAGGGGTTTGAAACATGTTGGTTGTCCTCAACCTGGCTTAACCATCTGCCAAGATAGTTTTGCTGGGATGTGGCCGCTGCTCATGCTACAGCTTCTTGGAGCCATAGATGAGAATTGAGTGCCAAGTGGACACCAAAGGTGGATGAGTAACTCTCCCATTATAGATCCTAGTCCTCCCTGCACACCCCATACACCCCAGGTTAAGTAACTTGTTCATGGTGACATAGGTGGTATGTTTCAGAGCCAGTACTTGAACCTCAAGACTTCCTCTCTTGAAAGCCAGCTGTGAATTCCATCATGTTGTCCCATTCTGGGTCTACTGCATGATAATGGTAGCCACATGTGTGTAATGCTTATGGCCTTTCCATTGTTTAACCCACATAGTTATCTTGTTTGAGTCTCACAACAAGCCTCCATGGTAGGATCTATGAATATTATCCCTCTTCATGCCTATGTCCATTTTACTCATGAGGAAACTGAGGCTAAGAGTGACATAAGTGACCTACTTAGGGTCAAATGCTAATCTACATCAGATGTGGTATTCATAGGATCATGACTCACAGATTTTAGCTTAGGGAATTACAGAACTCAATAGATTTAGAGTTCCTTTGAAGGAAACTGAGGCCCAGGGAGGATCTAGGTCATAAACCTAGAGCTAGGGAGGACCTGGGAAAGTCATACAAACTGACTCTTAAGGCCAGCACTCTCTACCTACTCAGCCATCCTTCCTTACAATATCAACATGAGCTCAATGAGTTGACAGTACAAACTCTCTTATAGACGAACGTGATGACTGTGGAGGGTAGAAAAGGCAGGTTCCCAGGCCCCATCCAGCCTCAGTCTGCAGGCTTTCTGTCCAGTCATTCTCTGCCTAGGGATTGTGACCATGGCTCCGCAGGGCTGCCAGGGCCAGGGAGAAGCTGGCAGACTACCTCCCACGGCTGCCTGGCCCGCCAAGCATGGGGCCATTAACCAGCCTGCCTTAGCAGCTATAAAATTAATTTCCTCCCTAATATATACAAGACTTTCTCTAGGAGAATTATGGCCCGGGCTGATCAAAGTCTGTAAGTGGTACTTATGCTATCAGTTTCAACCCCTTAATGCCCTCCTGTCAAAACAAAATCCCTCCGAAAGGCTTTGAGGAAAATCACATGAACATAATAGCTTTCAGAAAAAATAGCCCTAAGTACTTGGTAACATATACAGACTGGACTATTAGAGCGGCCGGTGTAATTGTACTTATATTTTAATGTAAACATGCTTATATTAGCAAGAGGGAAAGAGAGCTGGGCTCAGAGGCCTGAAGACATGAGGGGGGAGGGAAGAGGGCATCAGTGGAAGGTTGCCCTGGGACTGGGGAAGATGCTGCAGCTGAGCCCAAAGCCCAATCACAGGACTAGAGGCCAGGGAGGGAGATCTGGGGGAGGGGAGAGGAAGACAAGGGGTTCAGGAAGACTCCAAAGAAAGCCTGCCCACTGACAACATGCACTACACATCTGGCTTTCACTTGAAATAAAGCTAATACCCTATATTCTGTAGTGTCCTTAGCAAAAAGCTAAGCACCTTAAACTCCATTAATAAATTCTGTGGTCTCAACCATCCTTGTGAATGAGATGAAGTAGGTACCTCAGTTTTACATGAGAGGAAACTGAGGCACAGAAAATTTGTGAAGGGAAATAGAGACCAGTGAAACAACTCAATTCTCTTCAAAAATTTTTCTGAATAAAATCATTCCACTTTCTATATGAAGTAAGGATAGGGCAGTGGCATATATTAGAAAGGCTGAGAGACTCCCCACCAGTGAATTGTTGGTCATGTTACCTCAAGAATGTAACTGGGTCTTTTTGAGACCAATTTTTTTCATCTATAAAATGAGAGGATTACACTAGATCAGGCAGTCCTTAACATGTGTACGTGTTTGTGTGTGTGTGTGTGTGTGTGTGTGTGTGTGTGTGTGTGATGGATCCTTTTGGAAGTGTGGTGAAGCTATGGACTCTTTCTCAAAATTACACATTAAAATGCATAAAATAAAATACATAGTGTTACAAAATAAACTATGTTGAAATAATTTATCTGTCTATTCACCATCTATCTCTTCCTTCACCTCTCTATTATATCTGTCTTCTATATCTATCTTTCTGTCTATCTTTCTGTCTGTCTTTATATCTTTCTGTTATACCTATATTTCTAAGTCTATCTTTATATCCATCTGTCTGTTATATCTATCTGTCCGTTATATTTATGTCTCTCTATTATATCTGTATGTTATATTTATCTATCTATTTTATCCATCTGTCTGTTTATTACATCTATCTGTCTGTTATATCTATTTATCTGTCTATTATATCTGTCTGTTTATCTATCTGTCTATCTGTCTTTCTATCTATCTATCTATCAATCTACTTGTCTATCAACAAGTTCATGGATCCCAGGTTAAAAACCCCTGACTTGATGATACCTTCCAGCTTTGCTGTTCCACATTGGAACATTGCCTTCCCAGCTCCCAGCTGATAAAGCAGAGAAGCATTAGATGTTCTTTCTGTTGTGTTTGTCCTTTGTTCTTGAAGAGGACCACGACATCAAGATGATGACATGACTTTGATTTGAGTGAGGGAAGGTTGTACAAGGTCACCAGCCTCACTTTCTTCTTCTGAGCCATTAGCCTGATATTCATCAGGAAGGCACTAGATGTTAATACACTTGAGAATGAACTGGGGAACATAATCTAGTTGTAACTGGGCACGGTCCAGCCACCGTCAGTGTTGAACACCAGTGGATAGGTGGATGAGATTTGACCCATGGAACCCTGGGGGCTTGAGAGCAGGGTTGCTTCCCATTCTTCACAAACTGGTGCTAAGCAGTGCACCCCTGTGTGGAGGCAGAGACCATCCCTCTGAGAGGCCTGTCTCTTCTGAACTCATTGATATAGCCCTGTCTGCGTTGAGTCTTGGAGGGACCTGATATTGAATGAAAGCCAAGCTAGGCTTTTTTTTCCCTCACTCTTATTAAATCCCCCACCCTAGTGCTCCAGGGGAAAAAATTACTTTAAATTGAAATTGTTGGCTCGTGTCTAGGCCTCCTCAAAGTAGGAAGTTAGAATACCTGATATACGATATAAATTAGATATGAAACAGATATTTATTTCCTTTACCCAAAGTAAAGAGTATATAACAAGACTGTCAAGAGTACGTTCACACAATGACTAAAACAGAATTCAGTAACATAACTTGTTTAAATGTCTTGGGAGACTGATACATATGTTTCATCTGAACCTAAAGCAGTTTGTGGAATCCTGCACTGTCCAAACAACTCTCAGTATACGTCTGTTGGTAAATTGGACAAATTATCTTGTCCCTGTCCACACTTGTTATCTCTAATGCAGGATCTTCACTTGCCATTTTCATTTGTAAGACCCAGAACCTGAAGAACCATTCAACTCATCCAGTTGTCTCCAAACCTAAGGACATCTGCCTTGAGGCCGATGTTGGGTCATCTCTTCAGGAAAGGAAGAACAAAGCTAAAAAGGCAGCTGGAGACTCCGGCACAAACTCCTTTGGTTAAATCCCTTCTCATCATGAGAGAGGTGACAGGGATGGAGGGTGGGGAGAAGGAGACAGCCCCTCATGAGGTGTCTACAGACAGAATGCTTTATTATTTAGAACATTGGAGAGAGGTATAATAGGAGGTTTATCCAGAAATTAG
This sequence comes from Notamacropus eugenii, assembly GCF_028372415.1. Lineage (NCBI taxonomy): Eukaryota > Metazoa > Chordata > Mammalia > Diprotodontia > Macropodidae > Notamacropus > Notamacropus eugenii. The sequence goes on from NC_092875.1 coordinate 31,725,783, forward strand.
CTCTTTTTTTTTAATGAAGATCTATTTGACTCAATGACTCTTCCAGTTCTGTAACTAACGGAGAGATCACTTTAATAATGCAAAGCACACACGTCCTTCATGACTAGACATCACCTAGCTGAAAACAGCCACCTCCATCATCTCCAATGTGCCTAGCACATGGAGTCAGCTGGAAGAAGGGAGGGCCCCTCTGAGCATGCTCTGGGGGGCATAGGTTTTTATCACATTTATAAGATCCTATATAGAAGCCTACAGAACCCAGGGAAGCCAGATACCTAAAGTTAGTGCCCACAGATACTGTCATAAGATCAATGTCTCATAGATGTAGAGATGAAAAGTGTCTGAGAGGTCCTTGTTTTATAGATGAGGAAACTGAGACCCAGAGAAATGGAAGTGTTTTATACACAGTCACACAAGTAGCAAGTGGAAGACAACGTGGACCTGCTAGAGTTCCCTCATTCCAGGAAAAGGGAATTGGTGAAGGCACCAGCCAATGTTGGCCACAATTTGCAAAATGTTGCCCTCTTGAGCCAAGATTGAATTCTGTCTGCCCAGGGGCAGGAGTGGGCATTGCCATCTGTTTTCAGCTCCCTGCTCCCACATTGGGGAAAATTCCTTGCCCTGTGATAACCATGATTCAGCCTCATATTTTCTCCATCCTGTTGACAGTTTAAAACCAATAGATTTATGAACTCTTAAGTAGAAGAAATATTTAAGGCATACCTATTATTCTTATCTAGGAGAGCCAGAAAACTCCCCTTTGGGGAGAAAATATAACTCCTCATAAAAGGGAAGAAATTAGCCAGAGCCCCTGATAGATGAGAGAAGGGGAAACTCTCAGAGATCATTGAGGTGAAGGGTAAGTGTGTGTAAAACTCTGAATGATGGAAGCAGGAGGGATCTTGAGGAGACATTAGCTCCAGGCCACTGTTTACTGACTGGTGCTTATCTAAGTCCAATCAATCTTCAAGCACTACTGGGTAGTGGTTGGACTAATAATGATAGTCATTATACCTGGCATTTATATCATGGGTTAAGGACTGCAAAAGTGTTTTGCATGTTATCTCATTGGATCCTTACAATAAACAATCCTGTGGGGTGGATGTTGTTTTCATTCCCATCTTACTGATGACAAAACTGAGGCTAAACGTGATTTGTTCACCTAGCTAGTGGGTATCTGAGGCATGATTTAAACCCTACCTCCCCTGAAGCCCTTCTAGTGATTGGTCAGTTCCTTTCAGACCCTCCATTTTAAAGAAGGTCCTCAGCCAGGCATGGCTCCACCATTCACTCTCCAGATCTCTATCTCTACCATGACCTCCTAGGGATGCCTTCTCTTTCAGTCTTAGGTGGGATAATGACTAGAGTTCTGGGCTTAGAATCAGGGAGATAAATCCAGTCTCAGTCACATATTGATTGTGTAACCCTGGGCAAGTCATTTTACTCCTGCATGCCTCAGTTTCCTCATCTATAAAATGGGGGTAGTAATAGCATCTACTTCATAGGGTTGTTATGAGGATCAAATGAGGAAATAGTTGTAAAGCACTTTGAAAGCCTCAGTGTGTTATACAAATGCTGGTTATCAGAATTACTGTAAACCTACAATCCCATGAGTATACTGTAGGCATGGGAAGGTGGCCAGTTTGAAGGAACATAGATGGAGATGGTGCATCATGACTAAGGAAAGGGATAGTAGGTTTATGAGGATCTCTAGGCACAGAGATTGTTTTCATTGTTTTCTTTGGTAGTCCATTCTAACATTCACCCCTTTAACCACTCATAAGTTCTTCTTCATGCCAAACTGGAATCCCTCCAGTTCTAGGCTACTGAACTTGTTCAGGCTTCAGCTTCCTGAGCCAACGGCAAGGTGGAGGAGAAAGAACTTTGGACTGGAGATTCAGAAGATGTTGTTTCATATAATAAGCATTATTACTATTGTTAAGATGATGGCGATGATGATGATAATATGACCCCTGACTTTTGGCTCATTGCTATAGGACTCTTTATTGAAAGAGATGAATTCCCTGCGCTGTTTGAGAAGTGAGGCAGTGTTAGTGAGAAGTGGGGCAGTGTTAGTGAGAAGTTATAGATCTCAAGTTTTCACCAGTCCCATTTGAGTGCCCCTTGGGGACTTCTCAAGCTTTGAGTCTTCTTTGTGAGGCTGAGTCGCTTGAGGAACTACTGCCTTCCTTCTTAAAGAGAGAAAATGGAAAGAGGCTGACTCCATTCCAAGTTGCTGAAGACTCTGGGAATGGGCAGTCTTCATCATGTTCCTATCTCCAGCTTGCTATCCTAGAGACTTTGGGGAGTTTCTCCTTGACTGACATTAAGGACCCTCTCTCTTCATTGAGCTGAGTTATCTTGCTCCCCAATGGGAGATTGCTTTGATGTGATATGTCTTCTTTTACATACCTTCTCTGATTTTTGTTTTGCTACTGATTTGAATAAATGGGTTTCTTAACTCTTTGCTATATGTGTTCGTTGTGGAATTGGTGTTAGGTGGGAAATGGGTCAAGCCTTGGATATAGAGTTTGGGGTCTTCCTTCCCCCCAAACGACAAAGTGATCTAAAGTTAGTTCAAACACAATCCTATCCCCTAGACTAGGGGTGGGCGACCAATGGCCTCAAGTCCACACATGACATTCTAGGTCCTTGGGTGTAGTTTTTTGAATGAGTCCAAGTTTTGGATCCCCACCCCATACCTAGACAAACAAAGAACAGATAGATATACTTTTAAGTCAGCACCCCCTCTTTCTGGGGAGAACAGAGGCCCAAACCTTCTGCTTCCCTTCTGGCAGGATGAAAGTGTCCCTTAAGAAGGGTACAGGGAAAAAGAAGCTAGCAATATTGATTCTGTACACACACACACACACGCACGCACACGAACACGCACACGCACATACACACACACTCACTTGGCAGCCCCTTCAACAAATGTAGGTCTTGTCGACACATGTAGAGCCCACTCTCACTCTTTTGCTATAGTTATTATGAACTATAATGTTGGAAGGGACCTCCGAAATCATCTGGCTCAAGCCTTCCCCAAAGCACAAGCCCCATCTGCACCATTTCTGAGAAGGGGTCACGTAGTTTTTACTTGAAAACCCTGTAGGTGATAGGGAACTTGAGGCCTCCCACCCCTCATTCTCTACTAGAAGACATTACATTTTTGGATAGTTCTAATCCTTAAGAAATTTATTTTAAAATAGATTTTAATGATATCTGTTGGTTTTATGTCACCTACATTTCCCACTATGTTCCTTTCCCTTCCTCTTCCAGAAATCTATCCCTTTTTATAAAGAAAAAAATTAAAGAGAATAAAAAGAAGTTCAGCCACCAACAATCAACATGTTGAAAAGAAAATCTGACCTATGCAATGGTTCACACCCATGGACCCTGATTTCCATCACATTTTTCTAATCACACCTGTGGAAACCCTTGAATTCCCTTGTCTTCAAAACTTCCTGAGAGGGTCTTTGGACTCATTTGACTTTTGACGTTCATTTGACTCTTCCAGTTCCCTCAGGACTCAAGATTGTTTATCAACTAGTTCTAATTTTACCTTCCCAAGGACTTCAGGTTGATCATTTAATTCAATTCATGAAATACTGATTAAGGCCTTGCTTTGTGTATGGCATCAGGCTTGGTGCTATGGATCCAAAGACTTTCTTTCCTTGACAAGAAGAATGCTTTCCCTTTTAGGCCAGTATGTTGGGAGTCAGGAGGAAAGAAACTGAAGCAAACAGAGGTTAAGTGATTTGCTAAAGAACATACAGCTAGTAAGTGTCTGAGGTGAGATTCAAACTCAGATCTTTTCCTACTCCATGCCAGGTGCCCTATTCACCAAACTATCTAGCACAGGGGTGGAGAACTTGCAGGCTCAAAGCCATATGGGGCCCTTAAGGGCTATGCTTGAGATCCTCGAGGATCACACATACTCTCATGCCTGCAGGTTCCCCACCCATCATCTAGCATATGATCATGGTTTTAGAGAGGGAAGGGACCTTAGAAGTCATTGAGTCCTATCCCTCTTATTTTACAGAGGAAGAAACTGGGGCTCAAATGAACCAAATGACTTGCTCAAGGTCACACAGATAGGAAGCCACATGTCAGGATTTGCATTCATGTGACCCTATGCCCTGATTTGAAGTTTAGAGATCTGTCCACCCCATTAGACTTTAAGCAAAAGTGACAATTTGTTCAAAGCCTGCCAAATGCCAGTGGTGTTCTGGGCCTCCTTAGCTCAGTTAGAGCCTTAAAAGTTATAGGATGAGTGAGGTAAGCTCTTACATTTCGCATCAACAGAAGGAAGATTATATGAGTGACTAGAGATGACAGGTAACAACGGAATGGGCAGCCCCATTAAATACTGAGCTACTCATCATGGGAGGTGTTCAAGAAGAGATTGATTAGGGACACTAATGAAGGATTCAAATATATATAATGTACGTATATATATGTACATGTGTATGTATATATGTATGGGTATATGTAAATGCATTTATGGGTATATGTATGTGCTTGTATGTATATGTACTATATATTATATATCAATTGAAGTAGATGACCCCTGAGATTGTAAAAAAAAAAAAAACCCACACCCCTATACCTTGCTAGGATCTCAAATATTGCTCTAGAATAAGTTGTCTCATCCAAGAAGGAGGAAGAAATGGAATTCCTCTTGGGACTCCTTAGACTGCCACATCTGCAACAGAAAAAGAGGTTTTAAAAATGAGGATTTGAGGGAGATAAATAGACTTTCGTGTGGTGCTTTTGGCTTTGCACTAGGTTTTACGTGTAATCTCATTTGATTTGCATGACCAGGTAAGCACTATGGTTATTATTTATCCCCATTTTATGGAAAAGGAAACTGAGGCTGAAAAAGATGAAATGACTTCTCCAGCATCCCATAACTAGTAAGTATCAAGGACATGATTTGAACCCATATCCTCCAGCTTCTTCCACTATCACTTGCTGCCATTGCAAGGTTTGTGGCTTAGAGAGCCATCTCCAGGACCCCAAACTGTGAGTCTCTCTAGGAGGCCTAGAAAAGCTGGCACAGAAAGGAAAAATGGGTTTGGAATCAGTAGTCCTGGATACAAATCTATTTCTTGTCATTAATTAGCTGTGTGACCTTGGGTAAGTCATTAGCCTCTCTCTCGTCCTCAGTTTCCTCATCAAAAAAAAGAAAGAGAGACTGAACTAGGTTAACCTCTGATTCCTTCTTTCTCTAGATCTACGGTTTTATAAACTAGCTGTGTGGTCCTGGGAAAGTGAGAGGCAGCATGGTCTAGTAGGCAGATTCCCTGGGCTTAGAGTCAGGAGTACCTGAGTTCAAATCTTGCCTCAGCTCTCTACAAGCTTGTGATTCTGGTCAAGTCACTTAATTTTTTTGTTCCTCAGTTTTCTCACCTGTAAAATGAGGCATGGAGTGGTCTTGTTTTTCTTCAAAAGTCCCTTTCCTCATTAAATCTATGCTCCAAAAATTTTTTTTTAAAACTACTTGACCTTGTTAGTCACATGAACTGGAGGACATCTATGATCCCTTGTTGTTCTAAATTGATTATCTCATGGTTTTACATTGGGCGCTTAAACCTTTCTGAACCTCAGTTTCCTCACTTGTGAAGTGACGGAAATGGAACCAGGTGACTGGCTCTACATGCATGAAGTCATGACAGTCATTTAGTCTTCTAAGCCTGTCCCCTAGAACCCCAAACAGGGCTAGGCCTGTCACAGGCATCAAATGCATGCCTGATAGATGGCTAGATCAAGGGGGAATCCTCCTGGGCAAGCCTGGCTCCAGGAAGTATGCCTTACTGGAGCCCTTCCCAGATTTCCAACCACATTCCCTAGCCCAACCCCTTGTGAGCAGGCGACTGCTGAATTAGGAGAGCAGCCCTGCCAGGACTTCAACTCCAGAGCGATTTCCACATAGCTGGGAAGGATATAACTCACATCCCCTCCGACATTCGTCGGCTTAGTGCCGGTAATCAATACCTACTGTGAACGTGTGAGAAGAGACGTTGCCCCCAGACACCCAAATGTAGCTTGTGTCTACTGCAATGTGGTCCCCATTACCTTTACTCTACTGACATGGAAATTCTGTCAGCATTTCCACAGAGCTTCCAACCCTGTAGGCCAGCCCCTGCCCGACTGTCTTCATGTCCCGTCTTTGTTTCTTTGTGGGTGAACCCTATTTCCTGCATTGTGAGATGCCTAGTGACATGGGTGCAAGATTATGATCCAAAGATTGGATGGGACCTCATCCTGAGGAGCTCCCAACGTTAAGCGCACTTTACAGAAGACGCAAGTGAGATCCTATATATCAGTCAATTAGTCAATCAATCAACCAGTGATCAAATGAGATCATCAAAGGAAAGTCTTTTGCTTTCCATTAAAGTCTGCTCAAAGTTCTCTATAAATGTTAGCTATTTTAATAATGCTGCTATGTTATATTATATTATATCACATCTCTTTACATTACATTATATTATATTACATTACTTTACATTATAATGTATTCTCTATCAATTATGGTATGTTATATCACTGCTACGTTATTTATTTTATGTAGTGCTGTGTTGTTACGTCATGTTGTTATGTCAATTTTATCATATTATATTATGTTATATTTCTTTTATGCTATGTTGCATTGGGTTGTGTTGTATTGTTACATTACATTACATTATATTATATTTTATTTATATTGTAATATTGTAACTTATTAAGTACCTACTACATTGCCAGCATTGTTCTAGGCACTGGGGAGGCAAATATTAAAAAGTGAGAAGGCCCCTGCCCCAGAGGAACTAACATTCTTTTGGAGGAAATAAAATACACACACATACACATACACACTATCTGTGTGTGTATAAACACACATACACACGTCTGGGCCAATTATGCATAAAGTAATGCAATTTTGGCAGAGAGGATATCTGTGGCACCAGCAGATGGGAGAAGGGGAGGCAGAGGGGATGGTCAGAAAAAGTGTCCTGTAGAAGGCAGCATTTGGATGAACTTCCAAGTTAAATAAAGTTTAGAAGAGGTGGAGTTGAACATGGAGAGCATTCCAGCTATGTGGAGCAGCTGGGACAAAGTCGCAGAGACAGGTGAGGGATGAGGGAGAACCAGAAGGTCCCTTTGGCTGCCCTGGACTGGAGAATGCAGGAAGAGGAGAACATTCAAGACTCAATGGAAAGAACTGGGCTTGGTCAATGGTCAACCAACAAGCCTTCTTGTCCTCCCATCTGGGGCATGAAGGAAGACAAAGAACAAATCAGATCCAGCCTGGCTTATGTAGCAATAGGATTTCTTTGCAAATGTTTGTTAAAAGAATAAAGGGATAAATCATTTTATCAATTTTTAAAAAGTAAAAGGAAAACCATAAAATATTTCCATAAGAGGAACTGAAAAATGGACAAGTTTATGTTCACTTGGGCAATGATAGTTGTAGACTCAGAGCAGAGATTTTAAAGTGGGGCTTTATCTAGGGCAGGGCAGTTGGGGTTCTATCCAAGGGTCTCAATATGTAGAAGGTGCTTCCTCCTTCCAGTTGTCCTCTGTCAAGGAAGAAGGAGAGGAAGACTGTGGTCAGCCACAATAAGGGAGAAAGAAAACAGTCTTGGAAAGATGCTGTTTCTCTAGAATGTGTGGTCCTTTGAGGAAGAAACAAACAGCAAACAAGCAAAAGACAAAAAGGCCAAAACCAAAGATCCAACAACTTTAAACTAGGGTGGGGGGTGGGGGTGGGTCGGGCGTGGTGGTATCTGGGGCAAAGACAAAGGAGACCAAAGGGTCGTGCTGTTGAGGTACAAAGCAAGGAGATCTTAGGGGCTTCCAAGATATAGGACCCTTTTTCAAACTCTTCCTCTGTCATCACCAGCTATGTGACCCTGGGTATGTAGCCTCTCTAGATCTCAGTTTCCCTATCTGTAAAAGGAGGGAGTTGTATTAAAGTCTCTAAGTTTCTTCTAGTTCTAAACCTATGGTCTTATGACTCCTCAGTGATGTAATTATTTACTTCAATGGAACCCTTGTTGAAATTCTCATTTAAGCATTCTCTGCAGGTGATGAGGCTTGCAATGGATGGGTGGAGGGGTATTGAGAGGCAAGTTGCTGGGAAGCACAGTAGAAAATATGCCCCTAAGATTTCACCATGGTGATTTCACCATGAAACAAAAAAACCTAGACTCATTCATACTTTGAAAGAAACCCAATTCAAAATCTAATCAGTTGTCAGGAAATGCCCCATTAATAGGTGAGAAACTGAGGTAGAGAAAGGAAGCTATTTCTAAGCCACAGACCTTGACCAGAGCTTCCTAATATCATCTTTTCCTCTAGCCCTCTCATTTTGAAAGCCTTGCAGCATACATCCCTTTCAGTAGAAACCATATTGGAAACGCTCACCTATCCTCTCTTTCCCAGAAAAGAGATCCTCCTCCTTGTGGGGTTCCAAGGTCCTTCTGTCTAGATCCATGATTCTCTGATCCCATAGTTCAGCCTGAAGCTTACATGTATTGTCAGTTACCTTATTTGTAAGGCTATATATCCTACTTCCCCCAACTCCACTGGTGGCCCCATGAGGTCAGAGACCACATCTTTGATGTCCTGCTATCCCACTGAGAGCCAATACTGAGTAGCGTCCTCTTATCCAAAACAGAAAACCTCAACAATTCAAACTTTTAAGAACCCAATTCAAAACCTCCTCAGATATCAGAAAATCCTCTCTTTATAGACAGGAAATAGGCAGAAAGGGGAAGTCATTTCTAATTCCAGTTTCTTCGATATCCTAGGCTTTTGTCCACCCCATCCCTTATGCTTAGGACAGATGCCGCTTCTGCCATTGCCCGTGACCTCCATCTCTCCCTGTCCAGATTTTACTACACCACTCCAACTTCCTTTAAGGCTCACCTCCTCCATGAAGCCTGCCTGATCCCCCAAGGTGAAAAGGATCTCCCCCTTTCTTACAGGGTTGTCATGAGGAGAGAACGATTTTAAACCTGGTCCTCTGACTCGAGTCTTCTAGTCATTTAGTCCAAGAATTCACCCTTTTTGTGTCAGTAATAGTAATAGTGGCTAATATTAACATAGTAATATATAGTAATTAACATTATTATTATTAATATAATTAATAATATTATAGTAATTAATATAGTAATATATTATAGCTACTATGTGCTAGGCAATTATTATAATTAATGTTACAATTGCCATCTCATTTGATCCTCACATCAACCCTGGCGGGCAGATGACTTGTTATTATCTCATTTTACAGTTGGGGAAACTGAGACAAAGAGAGATTAAGAAACTTGCCCAGTATCACACAGGTAACAAGTGTTTGAGGACAGATTTGAACTTAGATCTTCTAGGCCCAGTGCTTTCTCCACTGTGCCATATCAAGGACCCCAGTGGCAGTCTGTCAAAACATATGGGCCCTTTCTCAGAAGAGTATTTGTTGCTTACATTCATAATGGAAGAAAATACTAAATTTCAGTTAGGTTAGTGAAAATAAGGATATAATTTTTTCTCAGTCTGTGGACTCCAAGATTTAACTTAGTCTAATCCCCTCACTTTATAGGGCCTGGAGATAGGAGAACCAAGGGCTTGAGGAATGAAGCCACATAGGTAGTCATTGTCACAGACAGAATTTGAACTCACATCCCTTGACCCCAGGGCCTGACTTCAAATCCGGTGCTCTTTCCCCAGAATTCCAATACTTCTCTTGCTCAGTAAATGATTCCTGATGGAGCTCATCCTTTCTAACAAACACCTAGCACAGAGCATTGGGCACACAGGGGCTTAATAAAGTCTTTTAGAAGATGATGAAAAGCAGAGCTCACCAGGACAGCCTCATTAAGATGCAGGGGGCCTGTTAAAAGAGCTTGCAGTTTTTGTTTTTTGTCCTTTTTTTCCCCCTTCAGGGAGATGAGGACAAAAGGCCAGGCACTGCCCTATGGATAACACTGCAATGGAATGGAAACTCATTTATTTAGTGATTACTATGTGCCAGACATTATGCTATGAGATCAATGGAAGGAGCACAGGATGGACCCTGACTTCAAGAAACATATTCCAAGACAACACGTACAGGGGAGTGGTAGGCAAGGAGGTGATTCTGGGTAATCACTGATGGGATGACTGCTTCAGAGCCAGAGAAGAAAAAGGAAGAGTTTGTTCCCTGGGGTCCTAACCTCTCCTCTGACCTTTGGTCTTGCCTATTAGACATCTCAAAATGGATGTCCCATAGACATCTTAAACTCACTACATCCAAAGCTGAGCCCTTTCTCTTTCCCCATCCCCCAAACACCCCCCTTTTCCTAACTTCCTGTGACTCCTGAGAGTAGTACCATCTTCCCAGTCCTCCAGCCTCAAAGTCTAGGTATCATCCTGGACTCATTATCTCTCACTGCCTATATCCAGTCTGTTGTCAGGACCTATCAGTTTTCCCTCTGTGACATCTCTGGAACACAGACCTTTCTCTTCTCTGATGTCGCCCCCTCTCTGGTGAAGTCCATCACCACCTCTCACCTGGGCTATCATCACAGCCCCTTGCCACAAGTCTCTCCCTACTCCAATCCATTTCTTTCACTCAGCGTGCTCTTCCTAAAGCCTGTCACCCCATACTCCGTAAACTCCAATACTTCGTATCACCTTCAGGAGATAAGAATCAAATCAAAACCCCTCTATTGATCATTGAAAACCATCCTAACCTGCCTCCTGCCTTTCCAGTCTTATTCCACCTTACACTGCAACCCCCTCCCCCACCCCCTAGATCTTTGATCCAGAGACACTGGCCCCTCCTCCCGGCTATTCCTTGAACAAGATGCTCCATCTCCAGACTCCAAGCATTTTCACTGGCTGTGCTCCATGCCTGGAATTCTTTCTTTCTTCATCCCCCACCTCTGAACTTCCCTGGTTTCTGTCAAGTCCCTGATGAAATCTTACCTTCCACAGGAAGCCTTTCCCAATCTCCCTTAATTCTAGGGCCTTCCGCCCATTGATTATCTCCAATGAATCCTGGATATAGAGATTGTTTGCATGTTGTCTACTCCTCCAGCTTGTGAGTTCCTTGAAAACAAATATTATCCCTTCCCTTTTTATGAATCCCCAGCACTTAGCACAGTACCTGGCACCTAGTAAGCCCTAATACTTCTTTTTGAGGAAATTGGGGTTAAGTGACTTGCCTAGGGTCACACAGCTAGTGTGTGTTGGAGGCAGGATTTGAACTCAGGTCCTTCTGACTCCAGGGCCAGTGCTCTATTCACTATACCACCCAGATACCACAGACATGATACTTCAAAAAAAAAAACATTAAAATTCTACAGGGAATATACCAGCCTGAAAATAAATACATTTTTCTTTTCCTTTGTTTTGGGGGAATTGGAGGAAAGATCCAGGATGAAATTCTCACTTCCCCAGAAGGTAGTTGTTTGGTCTGAAGAGTAGACGTCTGGAGATCTCTGTTCCAGACCTTGTATGTGCCACAAACTGACTGTGGTACCTTGGCCGTGAGTCTTCTTCTTGCAAGGTATTTTTCCTAATGGTGTAGTCCCCATAGCGGTCAGGGAGTCAAACTCAGTCAGAGAGCTCTGGGTTCAAAACCTGCCTCAGAAACATATTGGCATAGTCATATGAGTCATATAACCTCTCAGTGCTCCAAACCACTTTCTAAGGACTATAAATTTCTGACAAAATTTTGTTGTTGTTCAGTCATTTCAGGTTCTCTGTGCCCCCTTTTGGAATTTTCTTGGCAAAGATGCTGGAGTGGTTTGCCGTTTCCTCCTCAAACTCATTTTACAGATGAGGAAACTGAGGTCAACAAGGTTAAGTGACTTGCCCAGGGTCACACAGCTAGTAAGTGTCTGAGGTCAAATTTGAACTCACAAAGATGAATCTTCTTGATTCAAGGCCTTACACTCTATCCTCTATACTACCCAAGAGTTTCTTAACTTTGTTAAAATTTGCAAATGCCTTTATGTATGTTATCCTATGTGCACCTCAAAGAAACTTTGTTACTCTTAATGGAACATGTAACTGAAAGCATTATTGTCCATTTTATAAATGAGGAAACAGATTCAAGGAGGGAAAACAACTTGTCTGTCCGTGGTCACATAGCTGCTAAGTGTTAGAGATGGGATTTGAACTCAGGTCTTTCAGACTCCACATCCAGTTCTCTATCCACTCTATCATTCTGCCCTACATCTGTAAAATGGGAGGCAGGGGTGAGTGGATTCATCACAGGCTGGCAATCTTCTTAGGAGCTGCTTTTTGTAATCCTCTTATAATATAACTTTTACAAGAGCCATATTTCATACATGCATATGTACAAACTATCAGTCAACATCAGAGAGATTTTATACTGACCTCATAAGTGCTGGTGTTTAAAAGTCAATTTATCTTCCTCCGTGTTCCCGTTCTGACTCTTCTCAACAGAGCTGGATATATAAATCTTGGAGTCATTTTCATAGAGATGATAATTAAAACTCATGGAAGCTGATGAGTTCATAAATGTGAGAGTATATCTAGAAAGAAAAAAACCCAGGACAGAGGCTTGGCTCAGAGATAGTGAGATGTATGATCCATCAAAGTAGACTGAGAAGGAGGAAGGAGGAGAAGTAAGAGAGAAGTTACAAAAACTCACAAAGGAGAGAGTATCCAGGAGGTGAAAGTGGTTAGTGGTATCATGAGCTGTAGAGAGGTCAAGAAGGATGAGGATGGAGAACCAGATTTAGTATTTAAGTGGTCACTGGTAACTGACAAGATCAATTTCAGTTAGTGATGGTTTTGCCAAGGAATGACTGAGGCAGATGAAGGGGACCTTAGACCATAGAAAGTCAGAACTGAAGGGAATCTTAGAAGACAGAAAATCACTTCTGGGAGAAGCTTAGAATGCAGGTGATCAGAAATGGGAAGGACCTTAGAATGCTGGCTCTAGAAGGCTCTAAAGAGCAGAAGACCCCTCCCAAACCTACAATTTCTTGTCACAGTCTCCCTTCATGTTAAAACTTTTCCAGAAAGTAAATGGTTTGCCCAGGTCTGAATCCAAATTCATTTCTCTGCACCTCACTGCTTCTGTGACTGAATTCAACTACAGCCCCTCTTGTATCAGGTCCCTACACTGGAAAGATCTGAAAATGAACTTTGGGAACGATGGGAGAGGGTCTGTGAGTCTCTGTTCAGCAGTTTCCGGCTGCCGTGCCTAGCTCTGTCCTGCTCACTCTGGTGAACTTCTGCCCCACTGTGGGCATTTGGGTTGTAGGAAGTGGGGGAGAAGCATTCACTTTCCAGGACCTCTTTGTGGGATTCTCTTCTCTCTGTCTTGGGTCTACCCCTTCCTGCCCCACCCCCAACCCCTTAGCTGAGCCTCTCCACACTGACAAAGGATTTTAGGATCCTCCCGTTATCAGCCAGCTGGTGACCTCTCACCCTATATCAGTGAGCCAAGGCTGGATCCTGTCTCTGAAGCTAATCACTTGTGCTGGAGATCGAAGGCCTTGTCACTGTAATTTGGGAACCCTTTTCTCTTCCTGACCTCTCCTTGTACCCCTGACTCTTTTCCTTCCAAGTCAGTGACTTTCCCTGTGTCCTTCCTTTCTTGATTTCTTCCTTTCTTGATTTCTTCCTTTCTTGATTTCTTTTCTTTCTTTCTTTCTTTCCTTCCTTCTTTCTTTCTTTCTTTCTTTCTTTCTTTCTTTCTTTCTTTCTTTCTTTCTTTCTTTCTTTCTTTCTTTCTTTTCTCTCTCTTTCTCTCTCTCTCTCTCTCTCTCTCTCTCTCTCTCTCTCTCTCTCTCTCTCTGTTCCCCCTCCCCCCTCTCCTCTTTTTGTCTTTCTCCATGTTTCCAAAATTCTGTATTTTTATTGCTAGTTGGTTGTTTTTGTCTTCCCTTGTACTTAGTGTTTAGCAAGAGTGGAAGTTATTAAGCTTTTTTTGGGTCCTGGATGCCTCTGACAGTCTGGTGAGGCTTATGGACTCCTCTCAGGATAATGCTTTTAAATGAATAAATTAAAATGCTTAGGATTACAGAGGAAGCCAACTACACTGAAATGAAGTTATTAAAAAAGGTATTCAAAAGAGTTTACAGAACCCATGTTAAGAATCCCAGTCTTCTCAGTACCCTAGGAAATTTTACAAAGCCACAGTTCTTAACCTCAGTTCTATAACTTTTACATGTGTATGTGTGTGTGTAAATATATATATATATACACACACACACATATATGCATATATAATATTACAGTTACATTACATTACATTATATTGTATTGCATTGCATTATATTATGTTATATTATACTACACTACACTATATTATATTATATTTATACTTTTTTATAGGAATATTTCAATATCATTGTCCAGGATCACTCATTGTCTGTATCAGAGGAGAAATTTGATCCCAGGTCTTTTGGACTCCAAGACCAACTCTCTGGATGCTTTTGCTGGAATCTGAATATCACAGATTTAGAAATAAAGGGACCTCTGAGAGGTAACTGAGTCTAACACTTCATTTCATAAATGAAAAGCCTATAAGTCAAAGAGGTTTAAGTGACTCATCCAAAGTCACTCAGCCAGTGTGGGCCAGATGTGAGACTCGAACCCAGGTCTTCATGATTGCTGAGACCAGCTCTTTATTCACTATGCCATGGTATTTTATGCCTGTGTGAGTAATAATGCCAGAGTCTACCACGTTGCCATGCACAGAGTAGGCTATTAATAAAGCCTTATTTGATTGGATCAAGTGTGTCTGTATTTTCGTTCTTCATTGCTGAAGAAGACCATGCCATCAGAGAAATAATGACATGACTTGCACTTGACTTTGTTTTGAGTGAGGGAGGGCTGGATCAAGTAACAATAATAAAAATAACAATGGGCAACATTTATTTTTAGGGGAAAAAGAAGAAACAGGATCAACAGGAGACATGGAAATAAAATGACTTTTTTGGGTTAATCTCTTTATGAAGTTTACATACACACTGAAAAAAGAGATTGCAAGTAATCTGGAGTTTAAACTTCTATTGATATTACTTTGATCTTTTTAAAAAAAATGATGACTTTAAGATTTTCTGTTTGTTTATTTGAATATTTGGTTTGGGAGATGGTAATTAAGGATGGAATAAGAAATTTCAAAAAGAACCCCAAAAGAACCAAATGTCAGCTCAGCTCTTTGCTTTCATGGAATCTCAGGCAAACTGTTTCTCTTTTGATGGCTTCATTTTTCTTGTCTAAAACCTGAGGGGAATGAGCTACAAAGATTCTGACCCTCTTTGGGTCATGGACAGCTTCCACCATCTGGTGGAGATGATGAACCCCTTCTTAGAAACATTTTATTTTTTCTCCTCCAAATTTATTTATTTGTTTGTTTTCAATTTTCAACAATCATTTCTCTAACTTTTAAATTTGCTTCCCCCGCCTTCCCCAAGATGGCACGCAATCTTCTATGGGCTCTACACAGAAACATGATTTTTAAATGCACAAAATAAAATACACAGGATTCCCAAGGAAACCAATTATGTTGCAAGAAAGCTGTAATTTTATTCTTATCCAAAGTTCACAGAAACTGAAATCTATTCATGGATCTCTTGGAGGTCTGAGAATCCCAGATTAAGAATCCTTGGACAGTTTGATCTCCAAGGTCCCTTAGAGTTAATTCTAAATCCCAAGACCATCTTTCTTTCCTTAATTCCTTCCCATCTTCTTTACTTTTTCTCTCTTCTTCAATCCTCTCTTGATCCTCCCAGATCAGTTTCTTATTCTCCAGGGAGCAGTTTAAAGGGACCTACTCATGTTCTGAGTTTGATTTGGTTTCTGGGGATGATAGGAGAGCAGGGACCATGTGCCTCTGGATCTTGGCCAGGATCTGATTCAGCAGTGACCACATGAGATAATAAGACCAGGCTTTGAAAGTAAAAGGAGTCATGGAAAAAAAGTTCGAGGAAAGGAGCTACATGGCCAGATCTATGTGTGATCCCAAAATTCAATCCCATAAGTCCTTGTAAAACATCAATTATCTGTAGGCATTGGGCTAGACAATGGGAAATACAAAGACAAAGAAAAGTCCTTGATTTCAGGGAGCTTATATTTTACTAGAAGATTACAAATTACATCTAAATTATATATAACAAACTTAAGTATATACATAATAATCATACGTAAGGAAAATTATTCTGGTATTGATGTAAAGGAAAGCTAGGAAGGATTATTGGACTGAAGATAAGAGGAATGTGTGTGTGTGTGTCTGTGTGTAATGTCCACATGCACATATATGTATACACACAAATACAAACACACACATTCTTCCTCCCTCCTCTTCCTTTCTTCCTCCTCTCCCTCTTTCCCTCCTTCCATTCCTTCATTCTTGCCTCCCTTCCTCTTTCCTTCTTTCCTTCCTTCCTTCCTTCCTTCTTTCCTTCCTTCCTTCCTTCCTTCCTTCCTTCCTTCCTTCCTTCCTTCCTTCCTTCCTTCCTTCCTTCCTTCCTTCCCTACTCTCCTTCCTTCCTGCCTTCTTCTCCTTCTCTCTTTTTTCCTTTCTTTCTTTCTCCCCAGGGTCTAGACCAGTGTGCCTAAAATATAGTAGGCACTTAATAAACATTTATTGTTTGAAAGGACTTTAGACCTACAAGCTGCTCCATTCTACCTAAGGATCAGCCGAAGGAATGGGGAATGTTTAACTTGGAGAACAGAAGACTCAGGGCAACAAGATAGCTACACTGGGGCATTTGGAGGGTCATCACATGAAAGAAGGCTCAGTCTCATTTTGGGGGCTTGGCACCAGAGGACAGACCAAGGAACAAGGGGTGGCAGTAGCTAAGTAGTTCAAATCTGCTTCCAGAGAAAACTTCCTAACAATTGGAGCTGTCCAAAAGTGAAATGGACCCAGCTTGGGAGGTCGTAGCTTCCCTGTCCCTCTTCATCTTGATAGGTCACTTAATCCTGGAACTCACTCCTCATCAGTACCCTCTGCCTCCCACGGTCCTCCCTTTTTTGATTAGCAGGTGGAGGGTTCCTTCCTGAACCTCCATTTAAGGAGGGCCCCCAGGCCAGACAGCTCTTCATTTCCCAACAAACTGGTCTCACCTAGACTTCTCCATCACCCCTCCAAGATGAGCATTATCTCCTCCACCCACTCCCTTTTCAGATTCTTGTTATATGTCACCTTCCCCATTCACATGTAAGTTCCTTGAGGGTAGGAACTTCATTTTTGTTCATATTTGTATTTCTAGCACTTACCACATGTCTGGAGCATAATAAGGGCTTAATAAATGTGTTGATTTATTGTCCCCAGAGATCTTCAAGTAAAAACGAGGCATCCCCTTGTTGGGTATGCGGTAGAGTTGAAGGGTGCTCTGTCAGGTGTTCCCCTTAGACCAGACAACCCTAAAGTCTAAGCCACTTCAGAGATTCTGCTGTGGGGAAACTGAGAAGAAATCCACCCCCATTCACATGGCGACCTGGTAGATAACCTCCCAGGCTTACATGATGTTTGAATTCACTTACTATTGGCAAAACACAACTGTGAGTAAAAAGAGACTTTAAAAAGCTTATTTTCAAAATCCTCATACGGTGTTTTGGACATCAAATAGCTCTTTAAAACCGCCACAGGACAGTCAGGGTTTAAGTATAAATGATTCCTGAACATGTGGCTTGAATTTCCCTGGAATTCCTCCTGGTCTTAAAAGTGAAAGGAAAAGAATCAGGAAGGAAATAGGGTACTCCACAAGCCGTTTTAAAAAGCAGAAAGCAGCTCCTTGCCAAGGAGCTGTAAGCATTCAACCATCAGGTCCCAAGGCTTCTGGGAGACACGGGTAGCTCATTTGGGCTGGCTCCCAGGTTGCATGTGAAGGGAGAGGGCAAGTGTGTCATTAATTTTCATCAAAATTTAAATATCCAACTCATGAGAAGAGACCAAAAGAGAGAATCCTGCTCTGGGGCTTTTCCCATAAAGACCATCGGGTATCAGAGCTAGGAGGGCCCATAGAACAGGGGATGTCAGAGTTGGGAGGGGGGTTAGAACAGATAATGTCAGAGCTGGGAGGGCTCTTAGAACAGTGAATATCTGAGTGTCCTTAGAATATGGAATGTCAGAGTTATAAAGGCCTTAGAACTGAGAATATCACATCTTGGAAGGTCCTTAGAACATGAGATATCGGGGCTGGGAGGTGTCTTAGAACAAGGAATAACAGAGCTGAGAGAAGTCTCAAAACAGGGAATGAGAGGTCAGAGCTAAGAGAATACTTAGAACATGGGATGTCAGAGCTGTGAGGGGGCCTTAGAACAGGGGATGTCATTGCTGAGAGGGATCTTATCATACTCCTTCCTTTCATAAAGATGGGGAATCTGCAGTCCACTGAGAGAAAAGGAATTGCCCAAGGTCAAACAATCTCACTAGGAAAATCAGGACCAGAATGTCAACTAGTAGGGACTTCCCTGCCTTTGTACAATCTGTACGTGGAATGTTCTCCCTCATCACCTTGGCCTTTTGGAATCTCTGCCTCGCTAAAAACTCAATTCAAGAACTTTCTACTGCAGCCAATCTTTCCTGTTACTTCTAAGGACTAATGTTCCCTCTAAGATTACTTTGTATCTCCTTTTACGTTTCTTTTATAAATCTATTTAGACAATGTGAGTTCTGAGGGTATTTTATACTCCCCCTCAATTCCTATCCTCACAGCTGAGTCTCAGATCCTGGAATATGGTGACTTCTCTCCTTTAGGATTCTGGAGAATCTTGAGAAGTGTGGGAGAGTGATTCTCTTATGTCATTGACTCTCACAGGTCCACAGGTGTGGTTCCCTCCCAACCTCTTCCCCCAAGATCATCAGTTGAGAACAATTTTAACCCACCAGCTTTAATCAGTTTTAAAAAGGGGATATTTGTGAAGATTGTACAGTAAAGATTTGGTATGAAATATCCCCCCAAAGTCTGTGGTATACTTTCTCACATGAACAGTGAGGGCTCAAGTGTAGAGAGAAGAAATGGCTGAGGGATAACTCTCAGCCCCTACTTACTCTAGGTCTTTTCCCACTCCTGAGAGGCTTAGTAAGTTCCCCTTAACCATGGTGGGTCTTTACTCAATTTTTCCTTGGAGGCTGAGACTGATACTCCTAACAGTCATAGCAGGGAAATGACACTAAGGAGAAGACTGAGAGACCAACATCACTCATATCCTTCAGAACTCACAAGTTCCCTGACCAAAGGAGGGATGGTTGGAGGGTGGGGAGAAGACATGGACAAGGCCAAAGTTGAGGCCTCTTCTCCCTCCAGAAAGTTCTCTTCCAAGGTTTCAAAGGAAAGTCACACTTGTTCTAACCTCTCCTCTCTCAATTCTTTTATATAGGACTTGTTCAGTTGTTTTACTCATGTCTGACTCTTTGTGACCTTATTTCTTGGCAGAGATACTAGAGTGGTTTGCCATTTCCTTCTCCAGCTCGTATTACAGAGAAGGAAACTGAGGCAAATAGGGCAAAGTGACTTGCCCAGGATCACCCAATTAGTAAATGTCTGAGGCCAGATTTGAACTCAGGAAGATGAGTCTTCCTGATTTCAGGCCTGTAGCTCTATCCACTGTGCCACCTGGCTGCCCCAAGGGCTCAGGGTGTTCTTTAGCCAAATAGAATAGGCTTCCTGTTGGACACCATTTCACTTCATCAAATGGCTTTCAAAGACTTTTAACATTAAGTCTAAGACCTATGATTGCTTGATTGGGCATCTTATGGCTTAATTTAAATTAAGGTAGCACTGAAGAAATCAATTCCCCAACCCCTTACATACACCATCCACATGTATGTATATGTGTAAATATATATATATTTATATATGTGCATGTACATATACATTTGTTTTCTAATTCATTAGAATGGAAGCTCCTTGAGGGCAGAAACTCTTTTTACCTCTTCTTTGTGGCCTCAGTATTTAGCACAGAGCCTGGTCTGGGAAGAGTCCTTCAGTGCTTGATATGAATTGATTCATCAGACTGAAAGGAATTGTATTACAGAGAATGTCAGATCTGGGAGAGACCTTAGAATAGAAAACCAGAGCTTAAAGACCTAAAAGCAGCCATTGTTGAATAAAGGCAAAATGTAAAGTTTCTCCACCTGTGTTTCAGAAACTCAATTGCCTGAGTATGATAGCAGAGAGACATGGTTAGACATCAATTTAACTGAAGAAAAAAACTGGGGTTTTTATTGGATTTCAAAGTGGCTATGGATCAAGAGTGATCTAAGAACCAAGCAATTCAATGGGCTCCTAGGCTGCCTGAAGAGAGGCAGCATTTTCAGGAATGAGCAGACAATAGCCTCATGGCGCCTAACAGATCCCGTCTGGAGTATTGTGCCTAATTCTGCTATAGGTTAGAAAGGACACTGATTAACCAGAGAGCATCCTGGGAAAGATAGCTAAGACAGGGAACAGTCTTGAGTTCATGCTATATGAAGATTTACTGAAGGAATCATGGTATTGAGCCTGAAGAAGAGAATACTCTTAGAGGCTTGGGGCAGGGACTGAGAGCTGGGCTCAAATATTAAAACTGCTGCTATGTGGAAGAGGAATTAAACTCAGCCAGCTTGGCTCCAGAGGATAGAACTAGGAGCAAGGAGTACAAGTTACAAAGAAGCAAATTTAGGCTTGGGAGAAGCTGGGTGGTGCAGTGGGTAAAGAGGAAGATGTTGAAATCTGGTCTCAGACAGTAGCTCCATGATCCTGGGCAAGTCACTTAACTATGTTTGCCTCAGTTTCCTCATCTGTAAAATGAGCTAGAGAAGGAAGTGACAAGTCACTCCAGGGTCTTTGCCAAGAAAACCCCAAACTGCAGTCATGAAAAGTCAGACACGAATGAAATGACCCATCAACAACAACAAAATTTAGATTGGATGCCAGGAAAACTTTCCTGGCTTCCATCAGATATATTCCGAAGTGGGCCTTGGGAAAGATTGAGCTTCAAGGCTCACCGAAAGCTGTCAAGTAAATACTGATTGACCACCAGCATTCATTGGGTACCATGTAGAAGAGGTTCTTTTTTATGTACTCGGCACGTAGTAAACATTTAACAAATGCCCATTCATTGATTCATTCATGTATGACTTGGAAGTAGATGGCCACTGAAGTTCTGAAATCCTATGATTCTGTGATCCCACAAAGAGTTAACTTCCCTGCTCAGGTCCAAAGTGGTCAGCAGTCCAATAAATTTTATCCCTGAAGAACAAGCCCCAATCATCATTAGTCTCGGCTCATTGGGCTGCAAGGGCTCTTCGATGAAGGTTATCTCTGTGCTCCTGGGCACTTCACAGGGGCCATATTTCATGCTCTGAAAACAGATGACCCTAGGGGTCACCCAAATGAAAGCCTCATTCAACAGGTCTGTAAACGACTCAGCTTGGGTGAGGGTCAAACTAACAGGGAGATAGGGCAGCACCAGCCACTCCCCAGGGAGCAGCCTCCTCTCTCTCAGCACACGCTCAAGCGACCAGGACATATTAATCGAGTTGCCCACCAAGCAAGGTCAAGCTAGAGAGGGCAGGACCTAAGTGGTCATAGTCCCCTGCCAGTAAAGGGAACAGCTCAAATCCTGTTTACAGAGCATTTTCCATATTGTTCAAGGGTGGGACGCTCATGGTAAAAGCATAGGGAAAGAAGAGCAGGCTTTGTACATAGAAGAAATAGGTAGCTGCCTGTGTAGTACGGTTTAAAGATTCCAGAATGCCCAAAAGATTTCCCTTACTCTCTCTCTCTCTCTCTCTCTCTCTCTCTCTCTCTCTCTCTCTCTCTCTCTCTCTCTCTCTCTCTCTCTCTCTCTTTCTCTCTCTCTGTCTCATATCTTCCTGTTACCCATGCCTGGAATACCACAATTAGAGGTTCATCTAATTGGGTTGAGGGGTAGAATTTCATCTAATAGATTAGCTTGTGAGCTCTTTCTTCTAGGGAAAAGGCTGTCTTTTGCCTTTCTTTGTATCCCTAGAACTTAGCACAGTGTCTAGCACATAGTAGGCATTAAATAATGTTTATTAACTAGCATATTGAGAAGTTAAAGGCTTAGGATAGAATTTACAGATGGGGATAATCTAAACCAACTCGTTTATTTTATCTAGTAGGAAATTGAGGCCCAGAGAGGGAAAGTTCTGTGGTCAATTAAATAGCAGGGAGGGAGGATAACTCAATCTCTATTTATGTCTCTATAATTTTCTGCTCTCTCAGGCCCCTCCCAGTTCTAGAACTCTCAAGTTTTAAGGCCCTTCCCAGCCCCCTAATTTTCTGTTCTAAGGACCATCCAGCTCTGACGTTCTCTATAGATATAGATAGAGAGATTTAATATGAGATATATGACATATATTATCTGTCTAAAGACCTTTAATATATTAATGATACATATTATCTATTTTCTATAGACCCTTAACATATTTACGTGATATGTGACATATAATCTATCCATCCTTCTATACTTATATCCATCTATCTATCTATCTATCTATCTATCTATCTATCTATCTATCTATCTATCTATCTATCTATCCTTTGTCTGGGGTACTGGGGATGTTTGGAATTGGAATCCCTTTATTCCAAATTGAATGCTCTTTCTCCAGTACTCCATGACTTCTACTTACTTAAATGGTACAAGGATTAATGATTTCATTGGTGTCTGTACTCCCTCCACTGAAGCAAACCACATCACCTTAGCACACAGTTTGGGGATCACAAGTTTTGAGGTGGAGAGGACATCGACAACCATCTAGCCTACATACTTCTTTTTATAGATGGGAAAATCAATGCTGGAAGAAGTCACATAATTTGCTGAGGTCACATAGGTGGTGTTAGAAATGGATTTTGAGCCCATCTTCTTTGAGAATCTGATTTCTTTCTGTTGTATCAGTTGTCCATCACCAGCTCTAAGTTTCAAAACTTTTCATCTTGGTAAGATCAAGAGGAGCATGGTCTTTAGAAACTCAGAGCTACCTCCAAGCCACCACTACAGTAGAACTTTTATGGAGAAAACATCTTATTATCCTACACGTTTAAGTGAAACAGTCATTCCCACCTTTGTGTGAGTGAGTCTATCAGAATTTCATAGAGGGCAAATTTTAATAGAGGAAAGAGTAGAGTGGTTTTGGGGCATTTCCCAGAGAAGGAATGTCTGTATTTAGGTTGGGGATGGGCATACAGGAGTCATCAGGAGAGTCTGAGGTATTTGAGAGTTGAGGGTGAACTTTGGAGAGGAGCACAGAAAGAGGTCTTTAATAGCTAACAAATCAATTAACAAGCATTTAAAAAATATCAACTATATACCAGGCTCTGTGCCGCTATACAAAGATATAAACAAAGTAGTCTTTGACCTCATATAATTCTGTCATGGTTAAAAAAATGTGTAAGAGGAGAAACTTTACTTCTTGGAATTGAGATCCTCTATCTGTGCATTGGGCTTATTCGGAATTGACCAAGATGCTAATATCTGAGGAATGTCCACTCTACTCTTAGTAGATTACAAATTTCTTAAGGACAGGGAAATGGTTTACTCTTTTATTTGTATCACCAGAGTTTTACACAATACTTGACAATAGGAAACAGCTAATAAATTCTCATTCATTCATTCATTCATTCATTCATTCATTCATGCATGCATGCATGCATGCATGCCAAGAAGGGATTAAGGTCCTGTCCCATAACATAGGATATTAGAGAAGGTCTTCAGCATTTTTAGACCTAACCTGTTTGAGGAGGCCTCGAGATGTTGGGTGACTTGGCCAAGATTCAAACCGTGGTCTTCTGACTTTCTTTTCACTATACTTCCCCCTCCCCAAAGCAATTTCAGACATGACATCCAGTAAGTCAGCTGGCCGGTCCTGATACCCAAAAAACCCTCAGGATCTCCAAATCATTAGTCAGGAAGAAAATCCTCCAAAAAAGGGTCCCCAAGGAGACAAGAGGAACGTTTGGTGTTCTTCTTCTACAATGCTCCATTTCCCACCTTTGGGACTTTGCAACGGCACCTTCCCCTCCCCCTCAGTCCTGGAATACGCTGTTTTTATCTATTCTTCCATCCCTTGCTTCCACAAAGACACACCAAATGCTTCCTTCTGTAGGAGGGTTTTTCTCATACCACAGCTTCTACTGCTTGCCCCAATTTCACTGTATATACCTTTATTAATTATAAAGCTGTTTTTATATTGTCTCCCTCATAAAGGGAAAGGATGGGCACCATTTTTGCTTTCTTTGTGTCCCCAGACATAGCACAGTGCCTGGTTGAGAATGGTTATTGTCCTTCGTCTTCAAAGAAGACCAAAATGACATCACCATTATAAAGTGAAATTCAGTGTGTCTGACTGTGGTGGGTCAGACCAATATGAGCTTGGAATGCTCTACCACAGGATGGGCACAGATAGTCCATGTGAATATCCCAGATGTGTGCATCCTGCATTTACCTTGTGCTGTCTCAATTCTGCTTCGCTCATGGAGCACAGCACCTTTTCTTACGTGGGCATACCATGCCAAGCGGTCCTGTGCCAGTGTCTCCCATGTTGTACAGTCAAATCCAAAGTTCTTGAGAGAGAATAAATTGAGAATACTTGCTAAGTGTTTGTTGACTGATTCATTTATTCACAATTGTAGATAGAGCTGATCCTTCTTCCAAAGAAGGAGGAGGAGAATTTAGGAGAGAAAGCCCTTCTCTCTACAATCAAGAGATAGTGTAGTGGAAAGAGGGATCAAAGAGTAGCCAGGAGACACTTGGGTTCAAGTACTGCTTGTACCAGATGTCAAGTCATTTCCCCTTTTAGCCTCAGTTTCTTTATCTCTAAAGTGGGATAATAATGCCTGCCTTGCCTTTTCTTCTGAGTCATCAGGTTATAAAGAATCTCAAGATCCATAGAATATGTGAAAGGACTTAAAAGAAACCTGTCAAGTGAATAAAAGGGATTATTTTTGCTACTTTTGTTCCACTATCCAATTCCTGGATACTCAAGAGCAGAGGAAATAGAATTCTGGGAGTAGCTTCTCAGGCCAATAGTTTAATAATAATTGCATCTCACATATTATGGTGCTTTCAGGTTTGCAAAGCAGTTTCTTTCCCATAACCCTCTGCAGTAGAATTTGCAAGGATTTCTATCCCTATTTTTCAGATGAGAAAACTGAGGCTGAGAGGCCAATTGGTAGATTTCACAGTTTGTAAAATGTTCGAGCTCAGGTTCAAATCCAGATATCCTGATTCTAGGTATAATTCCCTCTCTACTATGAAATGTTCCCTCTCTTTCTCTCCTCCTCGCTGCTCCCCATCTCAATAAAGTTTTGTGTATGCTCTTAAAAATTACATCGCTGTCACTTTTCAATGACCCTTTCCCCTGTAGAATCATAGAATCCCTCCTCTGTCAATAGGAGTGCACTTGAACACAACAGATCAATGCACTGGTCACATCTGGCAATGGATGACCCATTGTCCACATCTGGCAACGTAAAATGTAGACTTGAGGGCAAAGTATGTTTCGCTTCTGTATTTGTATCCTGTGTTTTCTGGACATCCTCTGGAATCACAGTTAGTTACTGTCTTGGTTGAGGTCTGACTTGGGTGGGTGTTCCACCTAAGACAAGATCCTAGAACAGCAGGAGAGAAGGGCAGTCGCTGGGAGGTTGCCCAGTTTCTCCCAGAAGTGGATCAATGCAGAACTCAGATCAGCATTTGTTATCCTTCTTGACCTTATTGTGGTTACTCTGTATCCTGTCCTCTGCTTGCTTAGCTCTGCACTAATTCATAAAAGTCTTCCTGCACTTCTCTGAATTTTTCACATTAATTATTCTTAAAAGCACAAGGCTGATGATATCACTCCCGTGCTCAAGAAATGTTAGTGGCTTCCTATTCCCTTGAGACTTAAAAACAAACCCTTCACAACTTACTCCAACCTACCTTTCTAGGTCATTTCAATCTCTACAATCTGGCCAAACTGACTTTCTTGCTGATTCTCATAAGTAACATTCCCTCTCGTACCCGTCCAACTGTCCCACCATGCCTAGCAGGCAGCTCTTTCTGCCTCTTAGAATTCCTAGTGTCCTCTAAAGCTGCTCAAACAGAATTTTCCATAAGAAGACTTTTCTAACTGCTTGGCTACTGCTGTCTTCCTTCAACCCTTCTGAAAACTGTTGCGTTATTGTTTAGTTGGTTCAGTCATGTCAGACTCTTCATGAGTCCATTTGGGATTTTCTTGGCAAAGACAGTATAGAGGGTGTGCCATTTCCTTCTTATTTTACAGACGAGGAAACTAAGGTAAACAGAGTTAAGTGACTCATCCAGGGTCACACAGCAAGGACATATCTGAGGCTAGATTTGACCTTGAGTCCCCCTGACTCTAGGAACAACATTCTATCTACTGTGGTACCTAGCTGCCCTCTTGAAATTACATCTGTTTCATATCTGTTTGTATTGACTTGTATTTGGCCATGATTCCTCCCCTGATTGAATGTAGGTTCCTTGAAGATAGGGCGTTTCATTTTGTTTCTCTTTATCCTCAGTGCCTAGTACAGTGCCTAGTATGTGCTTGGCACATAAATGCTAATAAGTACTTGTTGAGAAATGGATTGAATGATAGATTAGTTGGTCTTTATACTCCCTCTCTCATAAAGCCAGGCTGAGCAGAATTCAAAGAGAGCGTGTGTGTATATTGAGGGTAGTTTGCTTGTGTCAAACCTTCCAAATGACAAAGATCCTTCTTTGACCACACTTTTCAAATCAAAATTATTCACCCTGGTTACTCTCTGTCATCATCATCATCATTGTCATCGTTGTCATGGCCGTCTCTTGTTAAATTACAAATTTGTTGAGGGGAGGGAAATGGATTGCTCTTATATTTAGAGCCCCAGACCTTGGCACAGTACTCGACCATAGTAAGTGACTAATACATGTTTATTTATTCATTGTAGCAGCTGAAGAGGGAAACACAGCATTCTTGACTCAACACTAGCCAATGACACATTTGCGTAGAGTAGAATAGAAAGCAAAGTCAGCAATGATCAGAGGAAAAGTTGATGCTTTCCTCTCCCTACAGACCCTCTGTCTCCATCTCTGGAGCAGATTCTGACACTCCCCAGTTCCGAATTCCCGTGTGTCCCACAAAAAGTAGCTGTTGGGGATTTTGTGAGATGCCCTCCCCCTCCCCTCTTTTAACTCATAGGCAGGCAAGAAGGGGCAATCTCTGATCTTTTGGTATGAAGAAGGCCAAAAGGGCAGACTTACAGTGGACCATAGAATTATCTTTGTGACAGGAGGCTCATGGAAAAGACCTGCAATCTCTCTTGGAGAAAGATCGCTTCTCGTGATTGATCTGTTTCTCTGATCTCAAATGACCAACCAGGCAAATCTGGGATGGGCAGGTTTTGGCACTCTTCACAGAAAGATGTGTAGATGTGTGTGTGTGTGTATGTATGAGAGAGTGTATGTGTGCATGTGTGTGTGTGTGAGTGTGTGTGAGAAAGTATGCGTTTGAGAGTGTGTGAGTGTGAAAGAGTGTATATATGTGCATGTGTGTGAGTGTGCAAGTGTGTGTGAGAGAGAGTGTGTATGTATGTGTGTATGAGAGTATGTGTGCGTGTGTGTGCATGCATGTGTGTGTGAGTGTGAGAGGGAGAGAGAGGGAGAGAGAGGGAGAGAGAGGGAGAGAGAGGGAGAGAGAGGGAGAGAGAGGGAGAGAGAGAGAGAGAGAGAAAGAGAGAGAGAGAGAGAGAGAGAGTTATGCGTGCGTGCATGTGTGTGGAGAAGAGGCAGGAGTGGGGGACATTATTGGTCCCTAGCTTACTATTTCTGTGTTTCCTCTTCCCTTAAAAGTGAATCAGGTAGGATACAGTTCAGTGGAAGGAATTTTGGATTAAGAATCAGGAGTCATGGTTCCGCAGATTTCTAGGAGACCATGGTTAAGTCTCAATCTCTTGAGACCTTTGGAAAATGAAAGAGTTGGGGTAGGTGGTTACTAAGACTTCTGCCATGATGGTCTGTGGTCTAAGCTACCTACTACTTCTGACATTCTGTATTCTCAGGTTCCTTCCAACTCTGACATTTTGTGTGTTTCCTGGATCTTTCCAGCTCTGGCGTTCTGTGTTCTAAGGGTCCTTCCAGCTCTGGCATTCTATATTCTAAGGTGCCTCCCAGCTCTGACATCTTATGTTCCCAGATTCCTGTTAGCTCTGACATCCAGTGTTCTCAGGCTTTTTCCATCTCTGGCATTCTGTCTTCTAAAGTGCCTCCCCAATTTAAAATTCTATGTCTTTAAGGACCCTACCGGTTCTTACAGTTTAAATTCTAAGACCCTTCCTAGCTCTACTATTTTATTCTCTAAGGCTTCTCCCAATCTGAAAATCTGTTCTAAGATTCCTTCTCCCACTTTGATACTCAGTGTTCTCAGGGCCCTCCTATTTCTGACATTCTATATTCCAAAGACCCTCCCAACTCTGATATTCTCTATTCTAATATTCTACTTAACTCTGCATGGAAAAAGCCCCGGTTGCAGAATTACATGACTTGAGTTCAAATCTCACCTCTGCTACTTGCTACCTTTGTGACGTTAGGTTAAGTTCACTTAACCTCCATGGAGGTCGGTTTCCTTCTTTGTAAAATGAGGGAATTGGATTTGATGTCTTTTGAGGCCTTCTCAGTTCTAAATCTATAATCTTGTTCTAGATTCTTGAGTCTACAACGGACAGTGTCATAACCACTAAGACATATGGCTTCCCAGAGCTCAGACACACATCAGTTTCTTCCCAGGGCATCTCTTATACTCCTTAAACAGCACATGGCTTGCATGATTTATCACAGAATCAGCCTGGCAGGCCATGGAGGCCACTCCAGACTTGGAAAATCTGATCCTAGGATTGCTTCAAGGACAGTTTCCAGCTAATCATTCATTTGCTTTGAGGGTTTAATCATTTGTCCACAATTGTCTTTTTATTGGTTGTGTGTTACCCAATGCCATCTGCAAATCCTTATCACAGCAATGGCCGTGGGATCACTGAGCATTTGGATTTAGAGCTGCAAAGGACCTTAACCACTAGCACATTGAACTGTGTTGTTTTTTTCCGGAAGAGAAAACCAAATCACAGAGGGATGGAGCGATTTGCTAGAGGTCACATAGGTAGTATAGAACAGAGTTTGAGCAAGAATACAGATCTCTGGACTCTCAGGCCAGGCTTCTCTCATTATATTGGATAGAATTTTATTAGATTTAGGAAAATATCATAGGAAGAATGTATACTGAAAGAATCCTACCCACCACATCCAGAGTTTCTAGCTCGAAGCCTCTTCATTTTCCAATTTGATTCCATTCAACAAGCACTTATTAAGCATCTGCTGGGTATCAGACATTATGCAAGTAATGGCAGCCCAAAGATGAAATTGACCCCAAAATTGATATTGACCCAATGAATTTAAATTTCATTGCCAGAATGCAATATGCACACAGAGAAGTAAATATAGAGTAGATAGACACAAGGGAAACACCAAGGGGGTGGTAGTGTTGAGGAGCACTGGCAACTCTGGGGGGGATTAAATAAGGTAGTTATTACCTGAACTGAACTTTAAGGAAGCCATGAGGGGAAGAGGGGAAGAGAGAGCATTCCAGGTAGGAAGGCCATCCTATGGCAAAGGTGTAGAGGTGGAGGATAGAATGTGTTCATGGGGAAAAGCAAATGATCCAACATGGCTGGAACTAATATGACTGGAGGTAAGGAGGGGGATGATAATTTTTGAGCTTTATTCTGGAGTTATTTTATGAAAAACTCCAAAAACATTTCAGAATTTCTTCATCTCACCATCTACCCAAATGGTTCCCCAAAGGGGCTTTGTTCCATTTAGAAAGATTGAGAGTCTGGTAAGTCAGCTACAGATGGCAGCTACTGCCTCCCACTGACCAATCAAAGCCCAGCTTATGCTCATAGTGGGAGGGAGAGAAGGGGAGCTGAAGATTCATTGTCTTCTCCAAGAGCCATCCAAGTTCTAATGATCACATGTCCACACCACCCAAACACCCCTACCCATCTGGAGTTCATGTTGGCAGGCTAAATGCCAATAGAAAGTGATCTCTCTGCTCCACATTGTTGAGAGGTGTGGGGAGCGCAAAGAGGGGGACTTTTTTCTGGCAAGGGCTTCTGGTGAACTCAGGCACTTAGTGGTGGTATAGGATATCATAGACTAATGGGATTTCAAGCCAAAAGCCCCTTAGACTTCATCTAGGCCAAAATGCTCATTTTGTAGGGAAGAAAACTGAGGCAGGAGGGCTTAAGTGGCTTGTCCTTGGTCAGGGGTATCTAATAGACCAGAAAGTGAGCTCTCTGAAGTCAGAAGACCTGGTTCAAATCCTGTATTAGCTGCTTGTGTAACCTTGGGCAAGTTCCTCAGCTTCTCCTGGTCTCAGTTTCCTTATCTGTAAAATGGGGGGTGGACTAAATGACCTCCTAGGGACAAGAGGTAGCAATACAGAGACCCAGAGGTGAGTGGTAACTACACCCAACTCAAATGTGATGTCTAGAATAGAAAAGTAAAGTCATAGAATGAGAATCAGACAGGACCCTACAGGTCACTAAGTCACACCTCCCACTCAAAAAATGGCTCCCCTCTTTTGTTGAGTCATTTTCAGTCATGTCTGACTCTTTGAGACCCCATTTGGGGTTTTCTTGGCAAAGATACTGGAGTAGTTTGCCATTTCCTTCTTCAATTCATTTTACAGACAAGAAAACTGAGGCAAACAGAGTGAAGTGACTTGCCCAGGGTCACACAGCTAGGAAATATCTGAGGCCATATTTGAACTCAGGAAGATGAGTCTTCCTGACGGCAGCCTGGTACTCTATTCTCTGTGCCACCTAGCTGCCTTGGCTCCCCTCTCCAAAGGGTGACATTATTGACCCTGTGATATCATTTCAATTCCAAGCCCTTCAAGGTAATTTTATCAGGGAGTTTGTCTTCTAGGTCATCTCTCTGCCCAAATCACCTTTACTACACACTCCCATTGTCTCTGAAAGCTCCTTCTGCAAGAATTCTTTTGGGGTATGGTGTTCTACTTAGGACAGAAGCTCAGGACGACAGAAGACATTACTGAGAGTATGTGTGTATAAAGGGGAGGTGGGGAGGACTGACCAGCTGTGAAAATCACTACTGTCAAAGCCAAAGGACCTTGGTTCACACCCCAGCTTTGCCACTGTATCACCTGGTAAACTGCAGCACCCAGAGCCAGCCATTTCTCCCTTTGTGTGCCTTGGTTTCCTCATCTGTAAAATGAGAGATTTGGATTAGATCATCTCTAAAGTGCTTTTCATCTCTTAATAAAAGTTCCTTTATGGAAGACAGCAAGACCCCCAAATGCCTTAGGCCTTGAGCTATGACTGAAGAATTGCAGTGTTAAAACTCCTATCCCAGTCCAGGAGGGCCTGGCCCAGGGAAATTAGAACCATGTTTCCTTGGCAGCTTGAGAGAATCTCTGCTTGACCTCTATGTGGTGGGTACCACCATGATCATTACTAGGAATTCTACTCAATAGATGTTGTCCAAGATTGGAGTCATAGCTAGAAGAGAACAGCTGAGGTATTGTCATGGGGTGCCAAAGTTGGGTGCTAACAATGTTTTTTTGCAGAATAGAAACAAGCCTCAACTCTGTGCCAGGGTTCATGCTAGGTGCTGCGATATAAAAAACAATTAACAAGCAATTATTAAGCACCTACTATATGCTTAATAGGGGGATGCTCTGGAGACAGGACAGAAAAAAAAGAAGTAATCTCTAGGAGTTTGCATACTGCTCAGAATAGTACGATATGTACACAAGGGAAGAAATACCAAGTAATAGAAAGCAATTTCAATATGGAGAGACTGATAATAGCTGGGGGATCTGGAAAGGTCTAGTATAGGAGAAAGACCATGAGAGGCATTTTGAAGGGTCTAGAGATTGTACTAAGAATAGTACCTGCCATAGAGAAAGTGTTTAATAAATACCTTTTTATTCATCCATCCTTCCATCCAGTGCTGTAAGTGGAGACCCAACCAAGCAAGGTCTGAGGCCTCTTTGGCAAACAATGTCTCTCCAAAGTAAAGTCTCGAATGTATCTCTCTGAAGAAAAATTGGATGGGTGTTCTCAGCCTCTGTAAATCATGGCCATCAGAGCCAGGCCTTTTACAACGAGTTAATTCGAAGGATGGAATATAATCGGAGCAACCGGGAAACTCCCCTCTGGGAGAGTTCAGCTAGAAAGCCATTTTACCCCGAGCTTCTTGGAAAATCCCTTATTTATGGTAACATGCATTACAGGAAATTTTTATATAAGGCACTAAAGTGGAGTCAATTTAGGACATTCGATCGTCCTATCCTCCCCTCCTTCCCCCATCCCCTCTCTTTGAATTACAGCTGAATGTGAAGGCTGATAATGGCTAACTTACATTGCAAACAGGTGCGACCCATTCTGGCCTGGACAGCTGCCACTGCTGTTATGTGATTCCGCAGCTGGGGGGCACAGAGTTCTCGTGGTTGGGGGGTGGGCAACAGGGGCCACCGCTCATCTCTGCCCTTCACTGCCTCCCCCCTCAACTCCACCCTCTCTTTTCCCCTGTCCTCCCTCCTCACCCACCCCCTCACATCAGCCCTTGCCAGGCAGGACACTGCCAGCGGTTGCAGACACAACCCAAGAGGGAGACAGATTTCCCCTTTTGGGGCTGAAACCACAGATGTTCTTAGGGAGACATGAATTCACTGAGGGCCTCACATCTAATGTGTTGAGTGGGTATTATGTGCAATTATTAACTCATTCCAAACCACGATCAAGGGGGGCTAGGCAGGTTAAGCATGTGTGCAGAATGGGCTGAAGACGGGTGGGGGTGTTTTTTAACATTGTAGACGCAGAATGATGGCAAACCATTGCTGGCGAGGTGATGGATCATGGACCACAGGCCTGGAGCTGGAAAGGACCGTAGCATTCCTCTTACCCAAGTCCTTCATTTTACAGAGGGGGGAAACTGAGGTCTAGAGACATAAGTAGAAAGAATGCAGGGGTGGAATCAGGACTGCCAAGGTGCTAAATAAGCTTCTTCTTATGTAATCTTCATAACAGTGGATGGATGGGGCAGATCTTATCTCCAAAAGAGAGATAATGATAATTTGTGGGGGCACAGTGGTTAGAGTGCTAGATCTGAAGTCAGGAAGATCTGAGTTCAAATCCAAGTTCAGATATTTACTAGTTGTGTACCCCTGGGCAAGTCACTTTTCCCTGTTTGCCTCAGTGTTCTCATCTGTAAAATGGGAATGATAATTCATCATAGCACCTACCTCCCAGGGTTATCATGAAGATGAGATAATAAAGTCTTTTGCAAATCTTAAATGCTAGTTACCCTCCTCCTCCTCATCATCATCACCTACTTCACAATGTTGTCCATAGGACTCAAATGAGTTAAGGTTAAAACATGTTTTGCAAACTTTAAAGTATTGTAGAAATAATAATATAGAAGGTATTATAGAAATTATTTAGCGATACAATCAAAGTTTGAATTCAGGTCTATTGAACCTAAATTCAACATTCTTTCTATTATACTATCTGCCTTTTATATATAAACAAAAGTTATCATTAGCATTATTTTTATGAGTGGTGAATGGGCATTATCCTACTTGAAGTAAAAACCTGAAAAGGCCTTATCTTAAAAGGGCAAGGGTCTCCCATTGCATCCTGGACCATCTCCAGTCATCCTGATGAAGATCTAGATGCCCACTGGATCCAGATGGCTCAGGAGGAGAAAGTGAGCCTGGTGACCTTGCACAACCCTGCCTCACTCAAATCCGGCAACTGCAAGTCATGTCATACTCTTCTTGATGCCATGGTCCTCTTCAAAAATGAAGGACAACACATTAGTGGTGGTAGTAGCAGCAGTAGTAGAAGCAGCAGATTGGGAGGCTGTGTGGTATAGTGGCTAGTGATCTGGCCTCAGAGCCACAAAGACCTGGGTTTAAGACTATGACACATACTGGCTGTACTACCCTGGACAAGTCATTTAAGTTACCAGTGTTTTAGGTAACTCCCTATAACTTTAGGTTGAGAGAAAGTGTAGTATAATAGATAAGGCACTATACTTGGAATTAGGAAGACCTAGGTTCACATCTCATCTGAGATACTTACTAGCTGTGTGACCTTGTACAAGTCACTTAGTTTCTCTGTGCCTTGATGTCCTCATCAGTACAATGAGAAGATTGAAATCAATGTCCTCTAAGTTCCTTTCTAGCTTTAAATCCACAGAGCCATCATCCTTGGACCTATGATCTGCAGGGGGAAGGGAGGGGAATTTTCCTCATTTAGGAGTCATCTATATCATACATTCAATCCCTATAATATTATTAGTCCAGGGAAAGAGAGAAACAGGTGGTTGCTACTTTTGATTAAATTAATACAGATTCTGGCAAGTTGGAATGTACAAAGAGGTATAACAGAAGACTCTGAACTATTTACAAAACCTGGTTTTGAGTCTTAACTCCATCTTAAACTCTGCATGACCTTGAGTGATTCACTTCTCCTTTTTGATTCTCAACTTTCTCTTCTGTAGAAAAAGGAATAATAATGCCTTCCCTAGATACCTCATTGGCTTGTGTATCTAAGATGAGATAATAAATAGGAAAATACTCTGCAAAAGGAAAGTTCTTTTGTATTTTTACTTTTACCTAATGACATCAATGAATAAGCAGATATTAAAATGTCATTTGGCCTTGATAAGGACAAAACTATTAATGTATGTCAAGGAAAAATGGAGACTAAAGGTTTCAACCTAAATCCAGAGATCAAATGGAAACAATGCATAAAGGTGATTCTTACAAATACCTTGAGAGGTTGAGACCTTTCAAGCATGAGGCTGTCAAAGAGAAATGTATAGCTGAATATGTTACGGGAGTTATTGTTATTCTGAAATCAAGGCAAGATGGAAGGAATGCATTTAGCACAGTTCATACCTATGCAACACCAGCCTTAATGTACAAGTATTGTATATTATATAGTTGTACAACATACATCAAATAATGTAAAATGGCTCCTAAGAAATCTGGGAAGTACCCAGACAACACCCCTCCCCAGAGATATTAAAGAAACATGGGGTCCATGCCACTAATGCAGCTTATAGAAAGATCAACACTTCCTCTCCCAAATGGAAGAAGATGATCAATTGACGTTCCCAGTGCACACCCATGAGAAACAGGATAGAGTCCAACAGGAATACTTTTGGAAAAAGCAAACATCACTTCATCAAATGAGCAGTAGAGGGTGACAACAGGGAGACATAATTATATTGGTAGATTATAACCTAAAGCAGTTTATCATCAAATAGAGTCTGTGACATGTCTCTGATCCAAGAGAGGAATCCAAAGGCCATCCATGGGTGACATCCCCATAAACACAGCCAACAAAATGTCAACAAAGAAACATCACCCAAACAGCTGAGTAATGAGGATTTGTTTGTGGTTTATGATGGCAATCCAGGACCAGTACATTCCTGTTGGAAATTATAGAAGGGTTATTCTTAAGAAGTCCAGACTTAGTAATCAATACAACTTATTCAAACAGAAATAATAATATACAAAATATCACAGAAATTATAGTGGTACAATCAAGATTTGAATTCAGGTCCTCTGAATCTGCATCCAGCATTCTTTCTACTATACTCTGATACCTCTTAGATATGAACACAAGCTTTTATTCATTCATTCATTCATTCATGTAGTAGTAGTAGTAGTAGTAGTAGTAGTAGTAGTAGTAGTAGTAGTAATAGTAGTAGTAGTAGTAGTAGTAGTAGTAGTAGTAGTAGTAGTAGTAGTAGTAGTAGTAATAGGAGGAGGAGGAGGAGGAATAGAAACTGGCAGGCTAAACAAAGTTAACTACATGGCCTAAGGGCTAAAATTATACATTAGAAGGGAACCGCAATGTCATGAACCAATAGATGAGAAATTCCTGTACTACACATATAGACCTCAAAAGATTCTTGAGAAATCAAGAAATAAACTATAATGCTGCCTCATTTTCTCCTCCTGAGCCATGCGGATCCAGTAACCAGATATTCATCAGGATAACTGGAGATGGTCCAGGATGGAATGGGAGACCTTGGCCTTTTTTTTTTTTTTTTTTTGAGAGAGAGAGACAGAGAGACAGAGAGACAGAGAGAGAGAGACAGAGACAGAGACAGAGAGAGAGAGAACTGGGCATCCTCTGGCCATCCAAATTTACCTTTCTTTGGAGAGGAGAAAGAAGCGGGGGGACAGAAGGAAGAGGATGTCCGTACAAATACCTGGAGCTGGGAGATGTCTACATACCATATGCTCATAGTGTCTAAGTTTCATTGACTGAAAGGCTTTAAAAATATAGAGACCTAGAAGAAAACATTAAAACAATGTAGCAATAAGCCAACGTACAAGTTCCCCCATTATTCTACCTGCTGCTGGAGTTGTACTGAGAATATTTTGTGCAAACTTTTAGAAGAGGAACTTATGTCTCAGTACTTTAGTTCGGCTACAAAAGGCAGTTATTTTAACCCACTTGTGCCGAGCATTAAATATAAAAGAATAATAACAGGTTAGCAGATTGTCCCAGGACCATTTTTGCCTGAACTCCAATGGCCAGATAGGAAGAAGGATTTTTTTCCCCCAATAAAAATAATGTTATAATGCAGTACTGGGACTTCATTAAAGAATTAATCCTTTCAGTTCATTTTAGCAGGAGTCATGGGCTGCCCGCCTTAGCAGTCAGTACCATTGGCTCTGAAGCATTTCCAGCAGGATTGGAGGGGGGAGGGATATTGGCATTTTTCATTTTTTTCATGTATCTTGCC
Source organism: Notamacropus eugenii (assembly GCF_028372415.1). Classification (NCBI taxonomy): domain Eukaryota; kingdom Metazoa; phylum Chordata; class Mammalia; order Diprotodontia; family Macropodidae; genus Notamacropus; species Notamacropus eugenii. The sequence goes on from NC_092875.1 coordinate 31,762,572, forward strand.
TTCTTTTGGTAACAGAACATCAAGAATGGCCACTTTCTCCACTGGCCTTAATACCAAAAAGGCAATTATAGTGGTTCCAGCGTTAGGCCCAGCTACAGAGCTATGACGCCCCAACTATTTCTTTGACTTAAGAACCATTGTATATGATTTCCTAATGTGTAAAGGAAAGAAAGAGGAAACAAATTTTTATTAAGTCCCTATCATATGTCAGACACTGCAATAAGTACCTTGCAATCATTATTTCCATCCTCATAACAACTCTGGGACATAGTCCCATTTTACAATTAGGGGAACTGAGTCAGACAGATTTTTGTTTTTACTTACTCAGGGTCACATAGCTAGCAAGTATTAATCCAAGCGGTGTTATTGCTGGAATTCAATATGTCAGCATTTCAGGATTGTTTTACCAAACCGCCATAGAATCAGAAATTGAAAACTGCAAGAGACCTTACTAAGTCATTGAGATCATCCTTCCTTCCAGTTTAGAGATGAGGTCTAAGGGATTAACTTGTCCTGAGAGTTACATAGTTAGTGTCATAGACAAGGTTTGACCTTAAGTCTGTATGATTTTAAGGGTAGTGCTGTGTTCGCTGTCCTAGATGATCCTTTGTATCTGTCCTAGGGCATGTGACGTTCCTGTTGTGTATCAGTGTGGACAGCTCTACCTTATTTTCCCATTCCACAATATCCCCTCAAACACACACACACACACACACACACTCACAATTTGGATGATGGGTTAGGTTTTGAGGGAGTTAATAATAACAGCTACTTGCATTTAGGGTCTCTGGAACTTTCTTCACAACAACCCCATGAGGTAGGTAAAACAATTATCATTATCCCTCTTTTACAGAAGAGGAAACTGAGGCACATAGAGGTGAAGTGACTTTCCCAAGGTCACACAGTGTCATAATCTACCTGAAAATTCAGATCCACTGATTTTTAAGACCAGTCACTCAGGTGTAAACATAAGCATTCTCGGTAATATAAGTGGTATCACAGGTCTATGAAATGAGAAAGAAAAAATCAGGGCTTTGTTACTGCTATTAGTGAGAGGAAAAGATGGTAAGTGAGAGTCCAGCTGTTTCTATCATCAGCAGAGGATGTAAAAAGAGGACAGATACTGCAAGAACATAGTTTAGAGGGTTTAGAGGGTGGATGACCATAACAGGTCCCCTTGGGGGTGACTGTACCTTCTTGATTTTATTTTATCTCAGAGACCAAATATAACCTGGAGAAAGGGATGGAAGGAACTGAGCATCTCCATTTTAAAGTCACCTCTTGGGGCCTCAGGGAAACCCAAGGTAGCCAAGGTGGGTTGATTGAGGTTGGCTCCTGAGTAGTCAAGGAAGCTCCATTGAATGGTGTCTACCCCTGTGGCTGGGGATTAGCGTATTACTTACTGGATTACATTTCATTCACTCACTCATTCATTCAACAAAAATTTGTTAAGTGATACAATGTCCCTGTGCTAAGCAGAGGAGATGTTAACAATAATAAAATGTAACCACTTATGTTCTACCAGAAGAGTTTATTTTCTCTTTGGGTAGCACAAACAACATAGCATATATAAGCAAATAGAAAATATTTATGCAGTGAACACTAAGTTATATGGAGGCCACTAGCACCTGGGGAATCAAAGTACGACTTCTGGAGTCAAAGACAAAGAGGATGAAGAAACACTCTCTAGACATGGCAGACAGGGCATAGCAGGCGGATGGAGCCCAGCATGGAGATGGGGCATGGCATGGAGACGGAGCATAGCTTCTTATGACCAGGGAGCAATCACTAGGCCATTTCGACTGAAAGCTAGAGTATCTAAAGGAATATGATTATCTTCCTTTGCATCCTCAGAACTTAGAGTGCCTGGCACATAGTACATCCTTAATACAGGTTTATTGACTAAATGAAATGCATTAAAGATGGAAAAAATCCTGGAATCAACAGGTAACGAGTTTAAATGTCAAATAGAGGAATTTATATTTTAACCTAGAGGTGATGGGGGCCACTGAAACTCCATGAACAGGAGAATGACATGATTTGTAATGTTTTTCAATTTCCCACATGTAAAGACTTGCTTGGAAAATATGGCCATCAGCTCTTGCAAGATGGTCTGAGTTGGTTCTACGGCACCCCTGCTTTTAGTTCTAAGTCTGTGCTCTATGGTTTTACCTCTCTCTCACCTCTCATATCCAACCCCTTGTCCCATCTTGTTGATTGTATCTCTGTAATATTTATCACATGTGGCTAATCCTCTCCCTGGCTACCATCTGGTTCAAGCCTCCATCACTTCTTAACACTATTGTGGTGACTTCCTAATTGGTTTCTGCCCTAAGTGTCTCTCCCCTCCAAATCCTCTTTTACGCAGTTGCTGAATTAATGCTTCTAACTCACAGGTCTGATCTCTTTACTCTGGTGACCACGAAGCTCCTCATTGCTCTTGGGATAAAACATAAATGCTTCTGTTTCCATTGAATATCCTGCACAATTTGGCATCAGATTATCTTCCCAGGTTTTTACATGTTATTCCTCTCTATGCATATTCCATTCTGTCCAAACTGGTCTACTTGCAGTTCTCTAGCCACAGCTGTCCACAATCCCATGGACAGCATTTGACTATGGATTACAATGCACTCCGCCTCCTCAAGCCTGCTCTGGAGGAGCCCTGTGTCCTGAGTGTGGAGTAAACTGCCTGTAAGGGAAGTGGCCCCTCAGTCCAGGCCAGAGGGCACCTCACTGAGTCCAATAGAAATCCACAGGTCTTGCTTGATCTTGCATCTTTGAACTGTAGCCTTATAGAGCTGGAATGTACAAAAGAACACTGAATGTCAGAGCTGGGAGAGGCCTTAGAACAGGGATGTCAGGGCTGGGAGCGATCTTAGAGACCATCTAGTTTGACTTCTTCATTTTATAAAAGGAAAAGCTGAATCTCCATAAAATGAAATGACTTGTCCAATGTCACCAGACTGGTAAGTGATGGGATCTAACTTCCAGTACTCAAGTCTTTGTATGCTACACAATTTCCCCTACAAATCTAGGTGGATCTTGGACAGCTGTTATTCTTGTTTGTGTGCACTCCTTCTTCCCCCCTTCCCCCTTTCCAAGGTCTTCAGACCAGGCCTGTTGCATGGGCAGGAAGGAAACATCAGCCAGGCCAGAGAAAGTGGCCTTTAAGCATGGGGTGGAGGGCAGGGAAAGTGCTGATTCGTGACTCAGGCCCTCAGAGTTTGTCTGTTGTTTCCATTTAGGCCAAAGTAGATGAAACCCGAGAGCCTGGGGAACTCTTCATGAGGATATTGGTCTCGGACCCCCCAGAAGTCATCTTGAAACGTGTCCATAGCCTTCTTCTTGTGGCCAGAAATCAAGACTCAGGTTCTGGGATCAGCATTTTGGGGAAGTGTGGGTAGACAACTCCGAAGATGACAGAAGGGATTAAAACAAAGAGAGCAACACGAGAGAAATATAAAGGAGAGAGAGAGAGAGAGAGAGAGAGAGAGAGAGAGAGAGAGAGAGAGACAGAGACAGAGAGACAGAGAGACAGAGAGAGACAGAGACAGAGAGACAGAGACAGAAATACAGGGACAGACAGAGACAGAGAGACGGAGAGCCAGACAGAGAGACAGGGAGCAAGACAGAGGGACAGAACGACAGAGAAGCACAGAGAAAGAGACCAAGATAGAGTAGTAGAGATAATTAGGGAGACACAGAAATGAGAGATACAAAAATGAAAAACTAGAGAGAAAAAGAGACAGGTATAGACAAATGAGAGAGACAGAGAGTGAGGGAGGGAGAGAAAGAGAAGGAGAAACGGGGAAAAGATAACAAGAGGAAGATGAATGAGAGCACCCTTTCCCCACTACAATTATTGCCTCCTACATCCATATAATATATTCATATGTGTGTCTAACAGTAGACTCAGTGAGTGCATGAGATTTCCAGATGTACTTCAGTTATTGGTTCATGAGGCTCTCCAGGGACCTGGCTCTTCCAACTTGCCCTAACAAGTACAGATGGACATCATCCAACATACAGGGAAAAGAACTCTGGGATTGGGTGTCAGGAGACCTGGGTTGTAGCCCTAAACCTCCTGCTGATCTTGGGAAAGCTACTCCTCCCCTTTCCCCTCTCCTTTAGGGCTCAGTTTCCCTATCTCTGAAATAAGGAAGTCTGGAGTCATCCTGATGCAGTGAAAGGAGGCTGGAGTTTAGGGACAGAGGACTTGGGTTCAGATGTCTCTACAATTTATTGGCTGGGTGACCTTGGGCAAGTCATCTGATAAAATGTTAGTTACTTGAGGGCAAGAACAGTTTCCTTTTTGTTTCTATTTCCCTACTGACCAGCAAGGTGCCAGCCACTTAGGATACATTTAATAAATGCTTGTTGATTGAATAATTTCAGTCACTTAAGCTCCCTCCCACATGAAAAGACAGGTGGGATTAGGTTATCTGCAAGAACCCACCAGACTTTAAATCCTCTAATCCTATAACTCAGTCTCCCTGGTCCCTTCCAGCTCCACCATCCTCTTCCTTGAGGCTGCCTTTCCAAGGCTACTGATTTACTCACCCCATTTGGAGGGGTATGTTCCTTCCTGTCTCCTCCTTTCTCCTCTCCCCACAAGGTGGTCGTTACACCAAGTCCTCCCTCACATCCCCAATTCTATCACGTACCCTTGATTCCCCCCTCCCACGTTCTCCTACCTCCCCCAACTTAGCCAATTTCCCTGTTGGGCTCTGAGCCAGCCTCGTTTACCCAGGACAGTGAGTGGGGACTTTGAAGCATAGGATGGGGGGAGAAGAGCTAGGGAGACGATCCAAGAAAGCCTCAGGCGGAGACAGCCACTGCCCAGAAAGGGAAATTTACAGCAGAGCTCCAGAGCCCTCACCGGCCGGGCTTATTGCATTGTACACAAACGTGAGCTAGATTGGGTTACTGCCCAGTTTCCGCCTGCTTTATTGGGGTCTATTTTCAGACCTTATCCTGACAGTTTGGAAAAGTCAGTGGGGAGGCAGGTGGAGAGGGGGAGGGAGGGTGAGAGAGGAGGGGAGAGAGACGGAGAAACAGAGAGAGACATAGAGAGGTGGAGAGAGGAAGAAAGACAGACAGAAACACAGACAGAAACAGACAGATAGAGAGATGCAGAGACAGAAAGAAAGAGATAGGGACAGAAATAGGGACAGAGACACAGAGAGGGAGAGAAACAGAAACATGCAGACAGACGCAGGTACACAGAGAGACAGAGACAGAAAGAGAGAGAGAGGGAGAGAGAAAGAGAGAGAGAGAGAGGTACAGAGAGACAAAGACAGAGAGGGAGACAAATAGAAACATACAGGCAGGTATAGGTACACAGAGAGGCAGAGACAGAAAGAGAGAGATAAGGACAGAAGGACAGAGATACAAAGAAAGAGATGGAGAGTGACAGAGAGACAGGAAAGAGATAGAGACATAGAGAAGAGAAGAAAAACAAAGAAAGAGAGGACACAGAGTAAAACACACAGGGAAACCACAGAGAGACACATAAAAAAGAAAGACATGCAGAAGACAGAAAGATCGGGAGAAAAGAGAAAAGTGACAGGAAAAGAAAGGCAATGGAGCAGAGAGGAGGAGGGAGAGCAACAAAGGGAAACAACAGAAACAAACAGGCAGAAAGAAATAGATGCACAGCAGATATAGTAAAAGAAATATCTTTCAATATCAGGCATATTCATAAAAAGGATAGAAATCAGTGAGACTTCAACTAATAGAACTGAACCCCCATATAGAAAAACATTGAATTCTATGAGAAGGGAATATGTGAATATATGTCTAGGCTACTTAAACTGAAGCAATTAGTACATTTGTCCATTCACTCAACTACAGCCATAACTAGGATGAAGCAACTGGGACTTTATTCAAGGGCACCCTAATTTAGAGGGTGCTAACAGCACTTATGAGCTTTCAGTAGTGTAAGAACAATTGAATTGAGCTCATAGTGAGCTATAATGGCAAGGTACCAGGTAGCACATTTCCTCCATCAATATTTTGCATTCCAATTGAGCTCCTGCATTTCTTTCTCTAAACCCTACATTGTGGCACAATAGCTTTACTATGTCTAGGGATTTTCTCCCTATTTCATCAATGGAAACTGTCTTTAAGAAGTTGATCTGACAGCAGATTTTGTTCAGTTTAATCCAGATATGAGTTTGGTCATTCTTGCCCAAGGCACAGGTGAGCGCGCACACCCACACATACGTAAAAATTCTAAACTCAATACGTTTAACGTCACCACCTCTTATATGTAAAATATAACTGCAGAGTAAACTTTGGACCATAGGGTCATTGATCTAGAGATGGATAGAATCTTTGAGATCATCTAGCCCAACCCTCCTATTTTATGATTGAGGAAACTGAGGCCCAGAGAAATGAAGGCAGTTGCCTAAGGTCATACAGATAGTAAGTGAGTACTGAGATCTTCTGACTCCAAAGCAAGCCCCATTTCTATTGCTACCTCATTTGTTTGTTAACTCTCTGATTATTGGTATTAAGTGACTCCTAAACCAGTGAGATGTATGCTTGATGAAGGGATTTGCCCTGTGATGGAAGATAGGTAGAAAAAAAGTCTAAAAGTAATAGAGACTCTGTATACACAGGAAAGTCATTCAGATGCTTTTGTTTACAAATGATATCATGAATGAAGTCCTGGAACATTGCACTGGGAGCCCTAATAACTAGAGCTGCAACTAAGGTGAGGCAATTGGGGTTTTTACCCAGGGTACTGACATTTAGAGGGTACAGCAGTTAGAAACAGCTAAGCATAGCACCTTGTTAGCAAGAATAGTTAAAATGAGAATCTGCCAGATGACATGGTCTCCCTACCATCATTCCGTTCCCTTATCAGCCATATAATAGGTAATTTCCTTCTTGGCCTGATCATGTACCAATCTCCCCGGCAGCAGTCTCACAGCTTCCAGTGATCTTTAACCAGGTTATCAAGGGGGTCTCCATTTATTTACCATGAGCAATACATCTCAGGCTTTCCCTAACAATAGAAACTTAGGTTTCAGGGTTTCTACCCATTTCTACCGTTCCCTACAACTGAAATTGTCTTAAAAAGTTGATGTGGGAGTACGTTTTTTTTGCTACTTACCCCAGGTGCCGAATTTCCTAGTTGTATCTCTGAGACTCACTCTACAGTTAAGCATAGCTTTCCAAAGAGAAACAACCAAGGAGATGAAAAATGCTTGTTGCCCAGACTATGATATGCAATTGGATGGACAATTTGTGAAGCCCATCTTTTGATGACTTGATTACATAAATGGGACAAATACTATGAATGAGTAATGAGTTGAGCCTCAAATTGAATGCAAGGAGTCGATCAGCTGACAAATACTTATTAAGTGCTTACTGTGTGCCAGACATAAAACTAAGTCCTGGGAATACAAATGTAAGTAGAAAAAAAAGACTGCCCCTATCCTCATAGAACTTTCTTTCCCAGATGGAAGATAGCACATAAAAGGATGCTGAAAAGTGTGATGGGTACATGAAACTACCCAATGCAAGAATATGGGAGAGAGAAAGTCTGGAGTGTAGCCTGAAGAGGGATGAAAAGATGACTGACCCAGGCATTCTCCTTAAATGGAAGCTCTCAGAGCATGGGTGGATGGTGAATTAGAGCTTGTCCTATTAATGGTCTCAAGCTTCTCCCTGAAAGAAGGATTCATCTTTCCAACACCAACATCTGGTTACATTATGATTGTAAGTCATGGAATAATATCTGCATAATTTAATCAATCAATTAATATCTGCATAATTTAAGTTGTATGCCACCCAAAGGGCAGTGGAGAGGCACATGGCAGGTGAAAATAAACTTCAACACATTAACAATGAAGAACTCTTCATTGATGAGATAGGAGAGAGATGGTTAATCAAGCAGGAAGAGTGAGATGGAGATCTCAAATGGGCCACTGGTGTCTATGCAGCACCAAAAGATCTAGAGGAAGGGCCCCACGCACTAGGTATATTCCCTGGGTAAGATGTTTGGGAGAATATAAACCAGAGTCATACATAGAGAGGCATAGATGGACTGCTATCAGCACCCCTGGAGGGAGTACCCCCATTGCTGAAGTCATAGATCCAATGAAGCATGGTGTTAGATTCTAGGATGGGGATATATTCAATGGCAAATAAAATCTAATTCCTCTTCTCAAGAAGCTTACAATAAATAGAGGAGATAACTTGAGTATGAAAACCAACAGTAATGACAAAATATAAGGTCCCTGAGAATAGCGAATGTTTCATTTTTGTTTTGCTTTGTGCTTGGCCAGTCCTGTGTGCTTTCCAACAGTTCATTGATTGATTGAATAATAAAAGGCAGAATGTGATAGACAAATGTCATACAAGGCTTAGGAAACACAGAGGAGGGAGAAGCTACTTTGGGCTGGGAGGGAGACAGAATTCTTGAAGCTCATGGAGAAACTGGCCGTTTAGCTGGAGATACAATTGGAAAGTTAGCTTGGAGCCAAATTATGGAGAGCCTGGAATGTCAGGATCTGGAATTTGGACTGCTGAATTCACCCCTATCAGTACCATCAACTTACCCATAAGTCTTAGAGTTGTAAGGGGTTTAAGAAGGGAGGGAGGGAGGATGAATGGGAAGAGAAAGGAAGGAAAAGAGATGAGAAAGGAAAAGGGTATTTATTAGGTGGCTACTCAATGCCAGACATTATGTGAATTACAAATATTTTCTCATTTGATCCTTATAATAACCTTGGAAGGTAGGTACTGTTGTCCCCATTTTACAGATGAGGAAAACTGAGGCAGATAGAAACCAAATAACTTGCCTAGGGCCCCACAGCTGGTAAATATTCCAGGTGGGTTTTGAACTTGGATTTTCTTGACCGTAGACCCAGTGCACTATCCACTAGAGTACCTAGCTACGTAGGACAGAGCTACCCTCTCTGTCCCCTGTTTTAAAATGTAAAAGCTTTTACATTCATTGTCTCAGTAGATTCTTGCAGCAGTTCTATGAGGTAGGTGCTGCAGATATTATCATGCCCATTTTACAGATGAGGAAACACAAACTCAGAGAGGTCTAGCAACTTAAGCATGACCACAGTAGTAGAATCATAGACTTAGAGGTTGGAAGAGACCCTAATTATCATTCAGTTCAACACCCTCATTTTTTAGATGAGGAAACTGAAGCCCAGAAAGGTGGAGTCATATGACCAAGCTTACATAAGCAGAAAGCATCAATGGCTGGATTTGAACCCAGGTCCTTTGACACCATAATCAATGCTCTTTCCTGAGGCAGCATTTTAACCTCATTTCCTCCTGATTCTAAAATTGGAGTCTTTCAACCATGTGGCACAGCCTGCCAAAGAGATCACCCTCCAGATGCAAGTGACACACCTGTGGGTATGCCTTATCAGTTCCAGTTCATATTCCTCCATGGGATATGAAAGCACCAGCTGACTGCTGACTCCGTGAGCATCCCAAGGCAGTCCTTAATGTCTTGAAGGGTCAGCAGTGGCTGGATCCAGAAGGCATTGTATTTGACAACCAAATTCCAAACGTCTTGGAGGGATGAAAGATGTAACATTTAGACAGCTCATGTATCAGATCAAAGGACTTATTAGTGACCATCAGTCACTGAGTTCTCCCAGAAGAAAGCAGAAAACCTACCAGCATTGAACTCATCCAAACCAGGAAGCAAATTTCTTTAAAAAGACTCTAAGAAGACAAAATGCTTTTCTTTCTGTGTCTCATACATGATACTTCTCCCACCTCCATGCTTTTGCCCTGGCCATACCCCATTCCTGCAATGCCATGTCTCCTTCCCTCCGAATCTTTCCCTAGTTCACTTCAAATCTTAATTCAAACACCATCAATTTCATTAACTACAGAGATGAGTATAGTAACCCACTCCATTTGTAAACATGCATAAGCATTATCTATCAACTAGGAGGTTAGGAAAGAAATCAACCATTAATCTTTAAGTGTCTACCCTGTGCTAGCTATGATGCTAAATGCTGGGGAATCCAAAGATTAAAACCCAGAGGCTTCCCTGAAGGCACTCATACTAGGATCAGACCATAATTTGTACCCGTAAAATGAAAAATAAGCTTAAACGAATATTATAACTCAGGCAGGGACCATCTGACTTCTTGGGACAAGCTGACCAGCCAGAGCAATGGACAGTCATGGCATTAGGAGGCTTGGAATCATCTCTGTTCAGATCTCCCAAAGCTACAGCCACAAATGGATGTCCTATAGCCATCTCACACTCAACGTACAAAACACATTATATTGCTCCCTAAACCCACCCCTTCCCCAATTTCTCTGTTTTTGCTCAAGGAATTGTCATTCTTTCAGTCCCTCTGGTTCACGATCTCAGAATCATCCTTGATTCTTTCCTCTCTATCACCCCCATGAATCTCTTCCATCCATTCTTTCTTCTCCCTCACATGGCCACAACTCTAGCTCATCCCCTCTGTTCTGGGCTATTATAGTATCCTAAATAACAAGTTTCACCTGGCATTCCTCTCCTCAATAAACTCCATTTTCTCCCTATTATCTCTAGGATGAACTACAAATTCCTCTATTTGCCACTGGAAACCCTTTTCAACTTTGCTCTTTCCTATCTTTCCATCCCTTGTAAACACTTCTCTTACCCACAAATACCATAGTCCAGTGAAACTGGCCTTTTGCTGTTCCCTACTTGCTACACCCTTATCCCCTATCTCAGTTCCTTTGTACAGGCTCTTTCCTATGCCTGAAGGTGATCCCTCTTCACCTCTGCCTTTTAAAATCTCAAATCCCCTTAAAGCTCAGTTCACCTGATTAATCAGGCCTTGCCTGATTCCCTCACTTGCTAGTACCTCCCATCTCTAGCTCTTGCTACACATTACCTTGTGTTTATGGTGTTTATATAGGGTGTCTCCAAATTACACTAAAGACTTAGGATGCCCTGTATTTATTTCATATATACTTATTTTTTTTAATGTGCAGTCTACCCCTCAAGAAGGGGTAGACTGCTTAATTTAGGTTTGTTTAATTTAGGTCCCTGCAGGGTCTTTTAAAGTGCCTGGCATATAGTAATCACTTAAAACATATTTGTCGATCGATTGGAGCAATGGATAAAGTGCTGGGCCTGGAGTCAGGAAAACCTGAGTTCAAATCCAGTCTCAGATACTTACTAACCGTATGACTTTGGCCACGTCACTTAATCCTCTTTGCCTCAGTTTTCTCATCTCTCAAATGAGCGGGAGAAAAAATTGGCAAACCACTCCCGAATGTTTGCCAAGAAAACCCCAAATAGGATCATGAAGAGTTGAACATGACTGAAACAACTGAACAACAACAAATTGATTGATTAACTGCTACTTTTTACTGGCTATTTGACTTTGGACAAGTCACTTCTACTCCATGTCCCAGCTTTCTCCTCCATAAAATGGAGGGTCCTGGAAGATTCTAGAAGACTGATATGAAGTGTGATATCCACCTCTTAAGAAAGAGAGGTGATAGACTAACCAAAGATGCAGAATGAGACACTCACACATATATCTGGATGTGGCTGTTGCAGAACTTTGTCAATTGGATGATGCTTATTTGTTACGAGAATTCTGGTTTTCATTTTCTTTTTTCCACCCAATTTGGAAGAGTTGGGGAGGGAGGTGTAGAGATTGAGACAAAGAAGGAGAGAAAGGAAATAAGAGAAGAAAGAAACAAAGGAAAGGAAGATGGGGAGAAGGAAAGAAAGGGGGGAAATAAATAATAAAGAAGGAAGAAAAAAAGGAAAAGAGAAAAAGAAGAAGGGAGGGAAGGAAAGAAGGAAGATAGGCTCACAGACTAGAAGGACTGATTTGAAACTTACACATTACCTTTATTATAGACTTAGAAAGAAAAGCAAGTTCTACACACTGGAGACTTACAGTTTCATGCATGATTGTCTTCTTTTTTTCTGTGTATATGGAAATGCTCATTTTATTTGGGGTCTGTTAAGTTCAGAATTTTGAAAAATAAAATGATAAAAATAATAAAGGGTTGGTCTAAATAGTAGGATAGGAAGTGTGTCTGAGTGGAAAGAATGCTAGATTTTTAGTTAGAGTTAAATTTAGAGTTTAGTTAAATCCTGCCCCTGACACTTTCTACCATTTGGGAAAGTCAACCTCTCTGGGCCTTATTTATACTGTAAAATATGGAATTAGGCTTTCTAGCCTCTGGATTTCCTTCTAGCTTTCAATCCTAAGTTAGCAAAGATCTCTGCCTTATCTGGGAAACTATACCCTAGATACAGGGAAGCTAAAAATCTATAACCTAGTTGACAGACTGAATGTTAAAGGACTTTTGTTTCTCACTTGTTGTTTGGTCATGTCTGATTTTCATGACCCTGTTTGGGATTTTCTTGACAAAGATACTAGAGTGTTTTGCCATTTCCTTCTCCAGCTCATTTTGCAGAGGAGGAAACTGAGGTAAACAGAGTTCAATGACTTGCCCAAGGTCACCCAGCTAATTTCTGAGGTCAGATTTGAACTCAAGAAGATGAGTCTTCCTGACTCCAGCCCCAACACTCTATTCAATACAGTGCCACCTAGCTGTCACAATCATAATAGTAATTAACAATAATAGCATTTACGCAGTGCCTTAAGATTTATAAAGTGTTTATATATGGTAACTCGCTTGATGCTCACAACAACCCTGGGAGCTACATGCTATCATTATCCCCATTTTACAGATGAGGAAACTGAGAGATTAAGTCACTAGTGAAGGGTCATAGAATAAGTGTATTTGAGGCCCAAATTTGAACTTAGGTTTTTTCCTGACTCCAAGTCTCATACTCTTGTTCACTGGGCCATCTCATCAAGGCATCAAAGCATACTGGTTAGAGCAATGGTTGCCAGAACCAGGAAGACCTTGGTTCAAATCCCACCACTAACACAGATTGGTTGTGCAACCCTGGGAAATTGATTTGACATCTCAGTGTTGTCACTCTCTATGATTACAAATGGCAGAAAAAGCTCTGACCTGCCCTGGTGGAGGACATTTCCTCACCTGGGAGCCCCCCATACCAATGAATTTGTTGGTCTAGTCCACAATCCACATCAAAATAATAACAAGCATCAGTAAGCTGCCCCTCCTCCTTCCCTTGAAAGACAGAAGTTGGGTATTTGCTATGAAAAGAGTGGTTTATTTTCTCTGTTGCTAGTTGGCAAGAGTGCCCTCATGTGTCTCCACCTTGTCATTTATAGTGGACTTTTTCCAAAGGATATCACCTTATTTCCAGTGATTACATCAATACAATTTTGAAGAATCATTTTTTTTTACCCACTTCCCATGGTTCATGGGTGACACTGGACGGTCTGATGAGCCATCCCTTCCTTGCATGGTCAGCGTTACAACCACCAGTGAGTCCTACATCCCCTCATAGAACCCCAGGGAGAACAAGCAAGCAGCTGCCTTCAGCTGAGGAGGTCGGAAATACAGTGATCCAGCCTGCTCCAGTGGTTGCAGGGATGTTTTCTGAAGGGCAGGAAAATGAGTTAATTTCCAGCCAGCAGAGACTGATGTTTTCCCAAGGTTGTTTTAATTGGGCCTTATAAATCTAGTGCATATTAAAATATCTAATAAATTTTACAGTTATGAGGAATATAACTATTTTTTAAGCCTAAGCTTAGTGCTGGTGAAAAAGGCCAGACATTTCTGGAGACGCTGGTTTTGCTTGTGTGTGAAACTAGCAGATCTTATGGGTGTCACTAAGGCAGAATTCTCCCTGTCAAGTGGATGGTGGATGAACTTAAACCCATTCACTATTGAAACCATGGAATACATCTCAGAAGGGAGAAGGGGGGGGCCCTGCTAAGAGTGTCAGACAAAGAGGATAATGTCATAGATATCTAGAATTGATAGGGGCTTTTAAGAACCCCCTTGTGTTACAGAGGGTGAAATTAAGTTTCTGAGAAGGAAAGGGACTTGGCCAAGGTCATACAGCAAGTTAGTAGCAGAAGTAGGGATAAAAATCAGGTGTCTTGATACCCAGTCCACTGTTTGATCCATGAGACCACTTGGCAAGTAGAAACTGTATTAGGATTATAGTTTTCAGGGCTAGAAACCACCTTAAAATATCATAGGAAGGAAGGGAAGAAGCATTTATTAAGAACCTACTAAGCTAAGCACTCTACAAATTATCATATTTTATTCCCACAATTCTGGGAGGTAGGTGCTATTATGTTCCCCATTTTACAGTGGAGTAAACTGAGGCAGATAGAGGTTAAGTGACTTGCACCCAGTGTCATATAGCTAGTAAGCATTTGAGATGAATGTGAACTCAGGTCTTCTTGACAAAGGCCTCATACTCCATCTACTCTAATACCTAGCTGAGTTATAGATTTTGAGCTGGAAAGGACCTCAGAGGTCAACTCATCCAATCTACTCATTTTATAGGTGAGGAAACTGAGGTACAGAGAGTTAAGATGATTTTTTTCAACCCATATAGTAGATGCTAGAACACAGGTCCTTGGACTTTCAATACTGTATCTTTTCCATTTTGTCACACTTCCTCCGTGATCATCCTGCTCAGGAATTCTTCACCTTTTCTGTATCCTGGTCCTCATGAGCAGTCAGTCTAGTGAAGATCATGTTTCTCAGTATCATGTTTTTGGATGCCTAAAATAAAGATATGTGAGTGGCAAAGAACTGGAAACCAATGGCATGCCTGTCGACAGGGATATGGCAGAACTAGCAGTGATATATGAATGTGATGGAATCTTATTGTGCTGTAAGAAATGATGAAAGGGATAGTTTTAGAGAAACCTGGGAAGATTTAGATGAACTGATGCAAAGTGAAGTGAGCAGAAACAGGAGAAACATTGTACACAAAATAGCAACATTGTAACGATGATGAGTTATGAAAGACTTTGCTACTTTTGATCAATACAGCACCATAATTACTAGTGGAGTTCAGGGTGAAGCTTTTTTTAAATCTTTCTTTACATTTCTTGCCTCCCTCCTTTGCTCACCCAGAACATTGCTAATGTGGAAATGTTTTGCATGACTTCATTCATATATATGGTGTGTATCACATTTCTTGCCCTCTTAGTGACTGGTGGAGGAGGTGGAGGGAGGGAGAGTATTTGAAACTGAAGATAAAAAAATAAAATAGAGGATCACAAAAAACTAATTTTATTGAAATAAAGTTTATAAGATATTTTTAAAAATCCAAATTCATAGACATCCTGAAATTTATTCATGGAATAACCTCTGCTCTAGTTGAACCCCTTCATTCTATAGATTAGGAAATGGACTCTTAGAGGGAGGAAAGGGTTCATCAAAGGTTATACACCAAGTTAGCAACAGAAGCAGGCTTAGAACTCTGGTCTTTTGACACCCAGTCCTTTGTTACAAGTCTCCTTCCCTCCTCCCCTTTTTCACGCACATGACAGCACTTAGTAGGTGTTAGGAGTTAGTGTAAGATCATAGATTTAAAGCTGAGTCCAGTTCAGTAGTCCAGTATACAGGACATAGAGCCCAGTGGTGTCAAAGTCAGATAGAAGCAAGGGTCACCAATCCATACAAAAAGATCCCTGTGAATACCTGTTGACTTAGAAAGCCACATATTAATATTATCTGTTTTATTGCATTTTTATTTATTTTGCTAAACGTTTCCCAATTACATTCTAATAGGGTTAGGCAACATGTTTGACATTTCTGCTGTAGTTCAACTCTTTCACTTTATAGATGAAGAAACTGGGCCACAAAACAGAGAAAAGACTTACCCAAGGTCACATAGGAACTCAGTAGTAGAAACAAAAAGCATTGCACTAAGTTTACAAGAGGGGCAGTTAGGTGGTGCAGTGGATAGAGTGCCAACCCTGGAGTCAGGAGGACCTTAGTTCAAAGATGGTATTAGATATTTACTAGCTGTGTTACTCTGGGCAAGTCACTTAACCCTGTTTGCCTCAGTTTCCTCATCTATCAGATGAGCTAGAGAAGAAAATGGCAAACCACTCCTGTATCTTTGCCTACAATGGGTGATGGCTCTGGAAGAGAAAGTGAGGCAGGTGACCTTGCACAGCCCTCCCTCCCTCAAATCAAAGTCAACTGCAAGTCATGTCATCATCTCCCTGATGTCATGGTCCAAACACAACAATGGGCAGAGAATCCTTCTTCAACTGTTCTAATCCTATCACTTTTCCTTTGAGCCAATGCAGGCACCTGGTTCTTTTCTATTTTGCATTGTTCTCCTTGGGTTGTGCAAGTCCTACAACTCTATCTGCAGACAAACCCTTCCACAACAGGGAGTGGGAAAGTGTCTTCTTTATTCCCCTGTGCCCCTGCATAGGGCTAGGCAAACAGTGCTGGCTCAATAAAGACAGGGTGAGTGGAGTTAATGGAAACCATGGTCAATGTAAGCGAACAAATGGTATAAATGATGTTCTTTACTTTAAATAAATTGACTTGACTATTCAGTCCAAATGAATGTATGTGCATAGCCTTGATGGGAGTGAGGGTGGATGAGTGGAGAAGTCCATTCAGTGGGAGAATGAAGGACACAGCTGGTTCTCTGGCTCAGTACAGGAAAGGAATAGCCAGCTGACCCACTGAACTTCTCATATTTCAATCTGTTGTTTTGGTCATGTGTACATACAGCCTAGATTGTAATCATGGAGCAACAGAAGAGCGGGGATAGAAGGAGCCTCAGAATACAAAACTTAAAATGTCAGAGCTGAGATCATGGACCATTAGAACTGGAGGGAAAGATGGGACATGGACCATCAGAGCTGGGGGAAAAGACAGGACGGGACTGTCATAGCTGGGGGAGAAAATGGGACATGGACTGTCAGAGAAGATGGGACATGGTCCGTCAGAGCTGGGAGAGAAGATGAGACATGAACTGCTGGAGAAAGAACAAAGAATGGCATGGGTATAAGGGACATTAGATGCCACCTAGTCCTCCCCAATCTCTTTTTTTCCTTTAACAGATGAAGATACTATGTTTCACAGAAGGGAAGTGACTTACTTGAGGTCACATAGCAAATGGGTATGGGGATTATAACTTGGGTCTAATGACCTCCCACTTAATGTTGTTCCAAAGATCATATGCTACTTATGGATCTTATATGGGGATGAGGATAGAAGACTTGGATTTTGGTTCATTCAAAGCCAGAGATCACCTAGATGTCTGCATTATACCCATTCTAAGGAATAGTTGACTGCAATTATTGTGAGCAGGTAGCAGAGAAAAACTCTGTGTCTAACTGAAACAGGATGTGACTCAGTGAGTCCAGTGGCACTCCTATAGTGAGTGGACATTGTTTCTGTGATTGTATCAATTTGTAAATTCCTTCTAATAATATTGAATGGTTTTGTCACTATTCTCCCATAAGGGATGGTCTAAGGTATTCCAGATAGTAATTAGCTTTTATTTAAATTTTTATTTGCAGTTCCAAATTCTCTCCCTCTTTCTACCCACTCCTCCACCCATTGAGTAGAAAAGAAATATAATGCCCATTATGCCTATGAAGTCATATAAAACATTTCCAAATCTACTACAGTAATTAGCAGAACCAGATTTTCTGACTCCAAATTCAGAGCTCTTCTACTGTACTGTTTTAGGTGAAGCAGATTCTGTAGAAGGGTAAAAAAGAACTATTTGAAAGTGGAATGTACTGCCTGGTAAAGTAGTGAGCATCCCTTCACTAGAGGTATTCAGAGGCTGAATTCTTACTTCTAGAAGATGTAGGATTCATGGATCAGGCAGAGTTAGACTAATTGACCTCTAAGGTCCCTTCCTCCCTGTGAAGACCCTTAGACAAGGATGGGTTCCATTTCCCATGTGTTAATATCCTTAAACCTTGGATAGTCAAGGAGGCACCGAGACTCAGCTTTCATGAAAAGGTGTGGGAAAGAACTCCCAAGAACATTTGATACTGTGCTGGCTCGATTTATAGAGACCGTGGGATCTCAGAAAGAGATGATTGGGCAACTAGAATGTTGGAGGATCTTAGATTTCTATCTTAATGCCTCCTTGTATGTAACATTCCCTTAGGATGGGGCTCTGGGCAGCCATCTCCTTCACCCCTTCCACAGGAGCCCTTAACAGCTCATGGTTCTTCAAAGTCACTGAACTTTCTCATCAGAAGTCAACCTGGAGACTGGATACTCCCCAAATTGCCTGGCCTGCCCCACAGTACCAATCTGGGTGAAGCACATCTGATACTTCCATTGGTGTGGCCAATTAACTCTTGGGAATTGACAGAATGGAACTGACCCTTCAGGCCACCTAACCTTCTGAGTTTTATAACATCCTGGACAGTGTCTCCCCCAGTTTTCTAGCCCAAGCAAGGGCCCTGTGTTTCCTTCCATGTTGCTCTGGGAGCAGAGCCAAGGCCAATTAAGAGCTGGAGTCTTCTTTGGTCTCATTTATTCCTGGCAAGCCAGAGGTGTCAGTAGTGGGGAGAAAGCCACATGGCGTCAAATATGCTTGTAATTTCAACCTGAATTCTGGATTTCAACCTTTACAATGGGCAGTGGGGGAGATTCCATTCTTTGACTTATGGGTCACATCACTAAGTATATTTACTTGGGTGTGTAACTTCTTTCAATCAATTAACAGATCCTCAGCTGGCTTCCACTTCTCCTTCAGAGGAGACAGAGAAATTTAGATAAGAATACCTTAGAAGTTCACAGTGTAGTTGGAGAGACACAGCGTCCATGCCTGAAATCATTGGAGAATTATACAATAGAAAATAAAGTCAGAATAGAGGTTTTAAACTCCAGTTGGTTACAGGACCCAGGTGGAAATCCCACCTCTTCCACTTACTACCTATGAAACCTTACACTTCATCTCTTTGGGACCCAGTTTCCTTACCTGCAAAATAACAAGGTTCAACTCAGATCTCTTCCAGAATCTAGATCTATGATTCTATGTGAGTCTGTGGTTAATTTTCTGCTGCACAATACAACACTAATTCAAACCAATTAGCATTCCTTGAGTGCTTACTATGTGCCAAGTCCTTTCCTAAGTGCTAGGGATGGATACCAAGACAAAGGGCAAACCAATAGGCACACTGTTTGGGTCTAAAAATGTTTCTCTCATTCTGCACCCATAGTCACCTTCTTCTCTGCCAATAGGCAGAAAGCATGTTTCATCCTCACTAATCTGGAGTTGTAATTTGTCACTGGATTTCCCTTTGTAATATTGGAGCCATTGTATAAATTGTTCTCCAGCTCATTTCACAGTGAATGAGATGTGACTTTACTAAGGTCACACAGGAAGCAAATGACAGAGTCAGGATCTGAACCCAGGTCCTCTTACATCATTTAACAAAGCACCTATCATACAATGGATACTTCATAACTACTTGTTTGATTCTTTGCAATGCTTTTATATAGATGTTTTTCTAAGAGTATGTGTTGGTAATAGGATCTCTGACAAGGGGTATGATCAGTTTCTTCATTCTTTATTATCAGCTGTCATATTACTTTCCAAAAAAAAGTATACCATTCGTGGTTCCACAGGAGCAGTAGACATCACAGAGGATTTAGTGCTTTGGGATCAGTTAATTCTCTTCTTTGTTTGACGTTCCTGGTTTGTTTATTAAGTGTGTAGCTGACAAAAATAGCAGGGACAAGGGAGGTGTTCAATCTCCATTTTCCTCAATGCCAAATAACAAGAAAGCTTAAATATCTAGATTTGACTGGCTCAGTAGAGGGAGTGCTGAGTTTGGAGGCAGGAGGTCCTGAGTTCAAACTATGCCTGTGACACTTACTAGATATAGGACAGGGGTTAAACACTGTAGTCATGATGATGATGATTATAACAAGACTACTACTATTTTTTTATTAATTAATTTATTTAACTTTTAACATTCATTTTAAGACTACTACTATTAATAACTGATATTTATATAGCACTTAAGGTCTCCAAATCTCTTTAGAGTATATAGATTTTACAAATTATTATTAATAAAATACAAACTTTCCAAATTACAAATATTATCTCATTTGATCCTCACAATTACCCTAGGAAGTAGGTGATATTGTTATTTTATAGATGAGGAAATTGAGATTGAGGTTAAGTGACTTTCTCGGGGTTATACAACCAGTATCTCAGGCAAGATTCAGATCCGAATCTTCCCAATCCAATGCTCCATCCACCGTGCCATCTATGTAGCTGCCTTGCTATGTAAATGCGTTGTCCATAATATTTCAAATACCAGTTTGCACAAATCTAAAATGGCAGCCAGATCCCTAGGCACATAGAAGAATATCTGAAAAAAGGGAGGTGATATGTTCTAGGCTACCCTAGTCAGACCATATCTAGAACGTTAGTGACACCTGAGAGCATGTCCAGATGAGCAACCAGAAAAATGAGGGGACCAGAGACAATGCCACCGGAAGTTCTCCTGGAGGAACTGAGGGTGTTTAAGCTGGAGAATAGAAGACATTGGAGAAAGGAGTATATGGGCTGTTTTGAATTGTTAAAGAGCTGGCCCGTGAAAGGGTGATTAGATTTGTTCTTCTTGGGCTCAGAGGGTAAGAAATGCCTTGTACTTTTGTGATTTAGTTTTCATCTTGAAACTGTGATCTCAATAATACAAACAATTCCACTGAGGAAAATTCCACTACCAATGTATATTGACACCCGTTCTGCAATTATAATCTTAAGAGGGTTTCATGGATTATTGAGGATTTATGATTGGCCCAGGGTCTGTCAAAGTGGGATATAAATCCAGTTCTCCCTGACTTTCTATCCATTATACTAGAGCAGATTTTGGCTTGATAGAAGGAAACTATTCCTAATACTAAGTACAAGGCTGCCTCAGTAAATGCTTTCATAAATTTAAAGCTGGGAGGGTCCTAGAGGCTAGCTAATCTATCCCTGTCATTTTATAATTGAGGATGCTAAAATACGAAGAGGTTCACTGAATCACTGAATGTCTCACAAGTCATGTCATAGGAGGGATTGAACTCAGATCTTCCTTGAGCCAATAGTTATTCCATTCTATCTTGTAGGTGACTTGACCAAGGTCACATAGGTGGTACAGCTGAGATCTGAACCCTTTATTTCCAAATCCCCAAATTCCCAAACCCTGTTTTCCAACCTATAAAATAGGTACACAATGATACTTGGGGTACGTAACTGACATGATAACAGATTTAGAATTGGGAGGGACCTCCGAGGCCATGTAATTTAACCTTTTCATTTTATAGGTGAGGAAACTGAAGCCCAAAAGATATGGAGAACACATAGGAAATGCTGCTGTTTGTCCTTCCTTCTCAAAGAAGACCATGATATCATGGAGGTGATGCCTTGACATGCAAGTGAATTGGACTTAAGTGAGGGATTTAAGTGTGCAAAGTCACATAAGTGAAACAGGAAGGATTTGGGACCAGATCCTTTGACTGCACCAGAGTCAAGGGTCTTCTCACTGTACCTCACTGCCCCTCCTATCACTTCAAGGCTATTGTAAGGAAAGTGCTTTTCCAACCTTGATGAACTCACACTATAGATGTGAGTTAGTTAAGCTACCTCTATTAGCCTGGAAGAAGCCTGTGCATCTCAGTCCCAAACCGGTAAGCCCTTCCAATCCACATTCTACCCAACTAGGACACCAAGAGAAGTCAACCAGACATGATGTGAGCAGACACAAATGAAGAGTTCAGAGCCATCCTTAGCTCCTCTCTCCAGGCTTGAATGTCTGGGGCTCCCCTTCTCCTCTCCCCTGGAGAGTTTGCAAATGGATGTTTCCTGCTGAGTTTCCACCAGCCTCCCCCCACCCCCCTTCTCTGGACAGCCCCGCAGTCCCTCCCAGGGCAACATCTGCTGTGGAGAGATAGCCCCGGAGCCGATTCCTGGCCGGTATGGATGAAGTTTTGTGTGTTGTTATTAGGGGATATTGATTCAGGCTTACACAGATCATAGATCTCCTCCCCCCTTTTCCCCACTCTCCTTCAACACACCAGTCATATGTCTGGTTCTTGGAGACAGAAAGCTTTTCAAAAGGTTAGGATGCATATTTTTAATTTGGAGAAGGCTGGAAGAGGGAGGGGTGTCAGAATAGGGGGGAAGAGGAGATGAGAGAAAATAAATTCCCCTTCACATAATCATCAGAAGAAGACAGTCCCAAACAGTGACCAGACCATCCTCAGCCGGACGATGACAGCCGTTTCGGACTTATCGCGCCCCGGCACTATATTAAGGAACGGAGATTACATTGTTACTCATTAGTGAAACATCTGTTGGAAATCAGCAAGGAGCAGTCAGATATGATTGCTAAAAAAGTATGGCGGGGGGGGGGGATGGGGTGAGAGGGGGAACTGAGTCCAGTTCTTGGGGAATGAAAAAAAAAAGTCCCTGCCTCTGGTTTCCTGGAGCCCCAAGAATGTCTTTCCATGCCCCTGAAATTCAATTGCACAATCCATATGGTTGTTCACTTGAGCTGTGGTTCACTATTCAGTAAGATGTCTCAATTCTGGCTGAGGAGAATGAAACATGAGTGGAATTGAAGCTATTTTTAAATCCATACCCAGAAGTTAGAGAATCATGGGATAATGAGTAGTGCCTTCTATCTCTAAGGTTACCTTCTGTCTTCTCTGCAGGCATCTTGTATTTACCAAGTTACCCAGATGCTCCTCCTCCCATTAGAATGAAAGGTCCCTGAAGGCAGACTGTTTTTACTTTTTTGTTTTTCCCTTTGTATCCTGGGCTCTTAGCATAATTTCTGGCTATAGTAAGTGCTTACTTAATTCTACTGATTGGTTGATTGATTAAAGGGTTGTCAGAACTGGAAGGGCTAAGGATTTTGAGGGGCAGTATGGTCAACTAGTCCAACCCAACATTCTATGAAAAGGGAAAGAAAGTTAAGTATCCAGTCCAGTAAGCACTTTTTATATGAAGGTCAACAAGGCATAGAGAAAAAAGGGATGACCTTAAAGTCAGGGAGCCTTGGATTCAAATCCTGCTTTCTGATACAGACTGATGGTGTGATCCTGAACAAGTCACTTACCCAATCATTGCTCTGACTACAAGTTAAAGACAGGCTGCTGAGCTGCATCGGTGGAAGGGATTTTTTCACCTGGGAGTGCATCACCTGATGAAATTACAGGTCCAGACCAAAGCACACAAGCTAGAGATGTAGGTGCAGGATAGCTGACCACATGAATAAAATATAATAAAATGGTAATATAATAAATTATATTAAAATATGTTATATGTTAAATATATACTATATGTTAAAAATAAATATAATAAAATGAAATATAAAATAAAATTGGAGTCATAGGAACTGCGTTCAGACCCCAGTTCTGATACTTAAAACCTATAAGGTCTTGGGCAAGTCACTTCTACTTTCTGACTCTCCATTATCTTATCTGCGAAATAAGGAGGTTGGAGTAAATATTCTCTTAGGTCTCATGTAACCTTAGCTATAAATCTACAGAGTAAAATCTCATGTATTCTAATGAAGGGTTAAGTCCCATGCATACTTATAAAGAAGTCCAAATTATAAGGTATTAGGAAAGAAATATGATTTTTATTACTGATATAATTTAATATGGTTAATCACTTTATTTTCCTCTCCCAAAAAAGAAAAAGAATATGGAAGGTACTAAGGATACAAACAGAAGATGAAAAACAGCCTCCTGCCTTTAAGGGTCTTATAGTCTACTAAAGGGACTATAATATATAAATAGACAAATATGTTGGTAACAATTTGAGGAACAGGATGCTAATAAAAGACCTCCCCCACCCCCCAAATCTGGCTGGTGTACTAGGTAAAGGTGTAAGGGTAGTGGTAGTAGAAGAAACATGTGATAAGGGAAAGGTCCCCTTCTCTCTTGGGGATGAGACAAACCTACAAATAACTATGCTCTACAACATTAAATGATAAATTCATTGGAGAATTACAACATGGGGTGCATGGGACATCTGAGGAAGAAGGACCCTAAGAGATCAGAACAGACTTGCTGGTTGAGGTGACATTGAAGTTAGGCTTTAAAGGATGAGAATGAAACCAAGTATAAAAGGCAAGTTGGGGCATTCTAGGCAGAAGAATGAGGGTAAATAAAGGCGCTGAGTCAGGAAAGTGAAGGGAGGACTTCACGTAAATTGATGCCTTTTGTTTGGACTCAGGGAAACATAGAGTCCTGGGAGGGCAGGGAGAGGTGGAAAATGAGGCTAAGTTGCTCGGATGGCCCTGAATCTCCATCTGAGAAGTTTGAACACTCAACCAGCTCAAGGCTCTTGCCTTGTTTAGACTCTCTGTTACTATGGAGGCTTTTCACTGACAGCTTTAGAGACTCTACATACATACATACATACACACACACACACACACAGAGAAAGAGTAATTATCTCTTCCATATAAGGCTGTCCTTAAAGTAACAATAATAATAGCTATAATTTATGTATAACTTTAACGTTTGCAAGGTACTATGCACACACATACACACGTACGTGTGTATGTATACACACACACACATAATTTCATTTGATCCTCACCATAACCGTTATGAGAAAGGTGCTATTATCATCCTCATTTTATAGGTGAGGAAACCGAGGCTAAGCAGTTAAATGACTTGTCCATGGGTCACATAAGTAGTAAATGTATGAGGCAGGTTTTGAACTCAGATTTCCCTGACTCTTTAGTCCAGCACTCTATCAACTGGGACACCTACCTGCCTCAAGTGAAGCACTTTCGTACTTTCCCATGTATTTACTAGTTTCAAGATCCCCTTGATGTGACCAAGTGGACGCTCGCAGGATTCTAGTGCTCATTTTAGGGCTATTTTTTCCTTGATAAATAACACCTGGTACCAGCTAGCTCTGAACCTGCAAAACCAGCCACTCAATGCACCCTTTTTAACAGCAACCTTTGTGGATGTGGCCCAGGTGTCAGAGATCTGGGAGGGGACGTCTTTCAGCCAATAGGCAACAAGGAAGGTAGCCAGAAGAAGGATAAAAAGCCCTATCCTGGGTGTTCTTACTGAAACTGCTGTTCATCATTTCTTGCTCTTTTTCTCCGACTTTACTCTTTCTCCTCTTCTCTAATGTTTGGCCAAGCCTGGCTTGTTGTTAATGGCTTGGTTAGAAATTTCTATTTTTCTCTATTCTAGAATAAGCTACAGCCCTTGTCTCCCCCTAAAAGACTGGGGCTGCTTCTGAAGTTGTCAAGAGTCAGGAATAGGATGGGATTGAAGATGGACAGGCATAGAAGGATAGTCAGGTAGCAGTTTTGCTAGCAGAGGCTTCTAATAGCGAGAAGAGCCTTTTCTTTTCCTTTTGAGTTAGACTTCCCCTCACAAGACTGAACCTTTTAATCCTATGATTTCTGTTAGAAGTGCCAATCAGTGTGGTTTTCTCTTTCTCTCAATCTTCCCCCTGCCCCTTCCACTAGGGAGAATTGAATAGTTGTAGCTGTTCTATGGGAAAGCAAGAAAGCTGGGGAAGTGTTGCTTCCATCACCTTCTTGTGAGCTTAATTGTCAACAAAGAAAAAATACTTCAACCTACCACTCACTTTTCATGGGACTGTAGGAGTGGAACTTTTTTTTTTTTGGTTAATAGAATTCCATTTGACTCTTGAAGATATAATAACAGCATCTGTAGTCAACTTCAGGAGTGCTTACTGAAACAAGTATTATAGAACTCGAAAATTCATCTAGCCCAGTCTCTTATATAGAAAGATTCCTAGAACTGACTATTCCAAAATCTCACCTAGATAGTAATAAAGCCAAGATCTGAACCTAGGATCATTCATGAATTCAGGGATCTTTCTTAAACTTCTACAGAGGGGGAGGGAACCTCTACTTCAAAACTTTTCTTAAAAATGGTGACTACTGGACCACCTTACCTGAGAACTATGAGACTGTGGTGTATTAGGGGAGATTCTCTAGGTTGACACCAATTCTCAGTTAATTGGAATGTCTTATTGGTTCCCTCCCCAACTTCCTTCACCTGTACTTAATAATGCCATCTGAGCTTTCTTGGCAGAATTACCTGGGTTGAGGTTCTGAGCTCATTGCCATGGGGTAACATAGCCAGTGGTAAGGAAGAACGTTTTTCTAAGGAGTAACAACAACCAAACTTTGTGGGGAGAAGGAATACTCATAATTCACAGTATCATGGGGGGGGGGGAAGCTCTGAATCTTCATAGATCCTGGACTTGTATGGGGTTTCCATGATAACTAGTAGGACAATGTTGAGAAATTAAACTTCTCTGGGTCTCATTTTACAAAGTAGACTGCGTGTACTTGACCTACTCTTCTTTCCCTTCTGCAAGGTCTGAGTGTTTGAGAATAGCAATGAATGTTGGGGAAAGGAGGAGACTTTGCAGCCTGGGATTGAAAGTCTAAATCAAGAAAGCCCTGCCCTTTGTTTACTAGGATGACGAGAAACTTTTAATTCTCCTCTTCCCCCAGTTCCACCCTATTCACACAAGTGTTTACAATCCAGGATCAAACGTTGAATCCAGAGCCAGATGAACTAGATACCAATCTTACCTGTGTTTGTGGCTACCTGTGACCTTAAGCTAGATGCTTAATTTCCCTGGGCCTCCTCCATTTACCCAAGGAATTGAGGAGGTTGGACCAAGCTATTGCTAAAATTTCTTCTAGCCTGTAAATCTGAGCTAAGTTTCAATTCAGGTGTCGGAACTTATTCCTGTAAGTCCACAGCACTGGATATTTGTCATTAGCCCATAAACACTATATAGCTGACCCTATCCCAGGGCCTTTGCCTGGGATATGGGTGTTTCATACTTGAACTGAGTCTTAAGCTTTTTTGACCACTTATAAAATGGTGACCACTTCTGGCAACACAGCCTAGGAGAACTAGTGAGACTATTTCCACTTCTGAGGACACAAGCTTTAACTTAAGTGTCTAGCCTTAGGTCACACACTGCTAGTAAGTATCCAAGGCAGGATTAGAGCTTGGGTCTCAAGTCAAGTTTCTTTCTTTCTCTAAATCAGCACTTCTTAAATTGGAGGTGACCCATATAGGGTCTTGACTTGCAACACTGAAGGGGTTGTGAATGGAAAAAGATTAAGAAGCCCTGCATATGAATCACATTTTTTGAGCTGAAGTCAGATCTAGTCTACATCATAGTCTTAGCATATTTCTTAATTGGCTAACATCTCTTGTTGCTAGAATTATATGTAGTCCCTGTCTTAATATATGTACTTACTTATGGTATATTATGTGCCAGCTGCTGGTCTTTGCATTTTATATGATTCATAGAGTACCATTGAGGGAGGGGAGGATTTGGTACCAGTTGGCTTATTTTTCATCATTGTTGGAAGTATTCAAAGTAGAAAATTGAAGTCTAGGTGATTTCAGTTGCTTGCCCTTGGCTCTCAAAGAGAATCTTCAGTAAGTGCTTAGTTACATATGTAATAAAAGATCAATAAATGCTTTGTTTTGATTTTTATAGAAGTGGGGCTGTCAGAGTCAAGTTGTCCTCTTCCTGTGATCTGTAGTGCTAGGACTTCAAGCTTTCATTAGCCTCTTCTGTTGGGTTCCCATTTGCCCCTTCAATAACCAGCTATGAGCTGGTTTCAAAGTCTCCAAATGTCAAAAATGAAAAAAGGGTATCGATAGCACCTCGTGGTTCAACCTGCACAAAAATCTCCCTTCTATCCAACCAAAGCAGACCTAGGTTTGATATCAAGGAGAAAAAAATCCTTCCAAAAATTGGAGTCTACCCCAAAGTTGTAATACTGGCTACCTTGAAAGGCAGTTCTTCATCCTTAGTTTTGAGGCTCATGGAATCATAGAGGGGAGGGCTACAATGAACCTTGATATTTTCCTAGTCCAATTCATCCCATTTGTCCTCTCCTCTCCCCACCCTCATCATCTTCCATAGCCACACTCCTGCAGAGATGGGCTCAGCTTCTATAGGAACCCACAGAATACCTACAACTATTAAAGATCCAGAAAAAGAATGTTCTGGATCCCAAAGTTCTTGGCACTTTGCTCCAATGTCAGAAACTAACCATTTCTATCAGTGGAAACAATGTGACTATTGACTTGCCTGTTGCACCCTAGGTACGTACCATGAGTCCTTTGCATCTGACTTGCAACTGAAAGCTCCTATCCTTCCCCCATCAGACTGAATTTCTTGAGCAGAATTTTTTTTCTATTCATGTTCCCAAAGCTCTTACTTTCCCATTCGTAGTCTAAGGCATGCTGACAAAACACAATAGAGCCAAGTGCAGAACTTGGCAACCATCAACTCCAAGGCTCACTCCCCACTGTCTCATGCTTCCTTGTGCTTTCTTTACTTTGTATTTACTTACCTACTGAAATGTTCTAGCCTAATAAAAATCTATGAGAATTAGGGGCTGCTTCATCTTTTGCTGTAGTTCTAGCCACTAGCATAAGGCAGGTGTTTAATAGATGCTCATTAAATCACATGGTAATAGTGGAATTCCAGGCAGGGTTATCAGACAGTTGAGAGATTGTTTTCTGGGGCCAAGTTTTATGTGACTGGTCTTTGTACATCAATCGACATGTGATTCAGGAAAAATGTGACTCAAAAAAAAAGTTTACAGGCAAAATTTAAAACCTTTTATTAAAGATGGTATCATAGTAATATAAAGTCAGTTTCTTCCACCCCCCTCAATCTTCCATGAAGATTCTAGGTCTTTCTAAACCCAGAATTCTATTAGGTGTGCCAAGGGACCGTTTGAAGGGAGAAGTAGAGTTATCTTGATGACTTTCAAAAGATTTGGAATATAACCCCCAAATAGCTCCCAGCTCATCTTTAATGGCCCATGCTGGGGGGTTATCATGTCCAGATTTACAGACACTGGGGGGGAAGCCCAAATGGTGGGCCAAGGAAGGTGGCAGAGAGAGGTCTTTAAGGCCATGACAAAACTGTCATGTGAAAAGTGATCAGCCTTCCCTGACCACCTTTTCCCCACTTAAATAGGACCCATGGCAGCGGCGGCGGCGGCGGCGGGGGGGGGGGGGGGGGGGGACTCTGACTCATTAATAATTGGAGAAACAGAATCCAAGGAAACCCTGGGCCATATACCTTGTAACTGCTGAAGGGTCACAGCTGCAGGAAGCCAAGCAATGCACTACATCAAAACTGGGATAGGAAAGGAAGATCATAGGGAAGAAGAAAAACGAGGTCACTGAAATGAGGGCTTGGGGGTGTGGGGATGAATGAGTTGACATTTCTATAGCTAAATAGCTATTAGCCAATCATGATGGCCAAGGAAAATGATTTTCCTTGCTTGTCTTTTCCTCTCAGTATCACGGCATCAGGAAGGTGATGCTGTAACTCACAAGTGAATTGGATTTAAGTGAGGGAGGGGCTGTGCAAAGTCACCAGCCTTGCTTTCTCCTCCGGAACCACCTGGGTCCAGTGGCCAGATAATAGATCAGGATGATTGGAGATGGCCCTGCAGTGGGAGACCTTTGCCTCTTTAAGATATTTTCCAGGTCTCAATTTTATTGAAGCGCAATGCCTTTCCTTTCCTTCCCTTCATCAAAAGGGACAATGGAGGGAGGGAATCGTGAGCCCAGGTACTGAACTTCTAGCCAAAAGAGAGAATAATTCAGAGGCTAGGTTACCAGGGTAAGAAAAAGAATCCAGATATTGCAATAGATGGGGTTAGTCTCAAAAGAGGAAGATTGTTTGAAAAGTAACAGTTCTTGGTGTGTTATAAGGTGAGAGAAGGATCAGCCAGCACTGGAGAGGCTACTTGAGCGGGACAATGTGTCCTTGGGGAGAAATCCAGGGTCCTATGAGTGCTAGAAAATAAAAGTACGAAAGGGAAAATATCAGAGACAAAAAGCAATTTGGTAAGAATAGATTAGATTCTAGAGGGTGTGTTGCCAGAAGGTAGAGGGCAGAGATAGACAAAACCGAGTGAGGGCAGGAGTGTAGGATATGAGGGGCTGAGAATGAAGGCTAACCTGGAAAAAAGGGTTTCCAAGTCAGAGTGAACCTCTGAATCACAGGGATAAGAGAAGTGGGAGGTAGGAATTTGTTGTCACAGGACAAGCAAGTATCTATTGAATTGGAGTTATGTAGATCAGAGCAGAAGGTAGCAAGATCCCTTGGGGGATGGTACTCCAGAGAACTCTGCAGTGGAGGCCTCAAATCTCAGGCAACTTTTGTGACTTGGGATATGGTGGGTTTCTTTTTCTTTTTCAGCCTTCAGTGGCAGGAGCAATGGTCCCTTTATCCAACCCTGGTTGGTTCTGGTTGTTCTTGGTCCTTGAAGAGGACCAAAATGACATCACTATGATAAACTCAAGTTTCAGTGTGTCCAACTGGCTGATCAGACCAATATGAGCTCGGAATGCTCTACTACAGGTTGGACACAGATAATAATCCATGTGAATATTTGGGGTGTTTACTCCAGATTTGCACATCCTGCATTTTCTTTGTGCTGTTTCAATTCTGCTTTGCTCAGAGTACAGCACCCTTTCAGCGGGCACACCATGCTGAGCAGTTCTGTGCCAGTGTCTCTCTCCCACGTCACACAATCAAATCCAAAGTTGAAAGAGAGAAACCTTGAAGTGTACTTGTATCACTTCTGACCACCATGTGATTGCCTGCCCCATGTGAGTTCTCCATAAAATAGTCTTTTTGACAATGTAATTTTGCATTTGAGCAACATGGCCAGCTCATCAGAGTTGCACTCTTAAACTGCCAAGTATTCAAACTATGCTTATTTTGAGCAAGGACCTCAGTGTCTGGTACCTTATCTTGCCAGGTGATCTTCAGAATCTTCTTAAGATAGTTCAAATGGAAGTAACTCAGTTTCCTGACATGGCACTGGTGTAGATTGTCCATGTTTCGCAGGCATACAACAACCAATGAGAGATCAGCACAACGGCTCTGTAGTCCTTCAGTTTGGTAGTCAGTCTAATACTTCTTCTCTCCCATACTTTGCTTCTTTAGAGACTCCCAAATGCTGAGCTAGCTCTGGCAACATGCCTTTATCCAACCAGGCAAAGGTGATGAATAGAAGAGACTTGCCAGAAATCAACGGCAGCAGGGAAAGTTCTTTAATTCAGGAGGTTTTCTAATTCCAGGCAACCAATGTCTTTCCTCAGATCCCACCTAGTTCAATCATTTAATACTATGATAAGAAAACTGTTGTAAGGCTAGTGACTTGTTCAAAGTCACTCAGCAAGTGGGCAGATAGAAGGCTATGCTGTCTTCAGCATTTCAGTCAAAGAATTCTACGGTAACTTCTTTGTTCTTTGCTAATGATGCAAAAAGGTCTTCTTGATTTTTTTTTTATACTCTTTAAGCTATGTTGTGTGAGGCTGTGAAAACATGTGAACTTGTATACGTGTTCTGTATATACTGTGTGTGTGTACACACTTCAAAGTTCCAAAGCTCTTCTTCCCCTTTCTTAAGACTTATTCGCTCCAACATCAAATCTCCTTGTTTCTTCCCCTGGGCTTATGACGTGGTCTCCAATTCTCAGTATCCTGACTGGTCTGTTTTGGAAGCTTAGCCTGTCACAGTCATGTGTTTAGAACCAGAAGGGAAGACTTTAGAAACTATCGAGTCCAACTTTACTTCAAAGATGGAAGCCACTAAAACAATAACTTAATTGCTTTGTCCAGAGTCACAATAGTTAATAGGTACTTGAGGGATCTGGACCTAGACTTTGATTCCCAACTCCAGCTAATAAGCTATGCTTTTGAGGCCCTTGGGTCAAGTGACTCTGCCTTACATTCCAGCTTTAATGGTTAGAAGGTAGGATGCTAAAACTCAAATCTTCTGACCCTCCAATCTCTCCACTGGCTTTCTCCTCCATCATTCAAGTCTTCCCATTCACTCTTGTTTCTCATTCTTCATGGCATTTCCTGCTCAGGATGAAAGCTCTGATGGAAAATTTGTATTAATTGATTCTTTAGTGCCTTGGGTTCAGCCAGCCCAATTAGGGATAAATAATTCAGGCCACCAATGGATGCTGAGGCCAGAATTCAGCCCAAGATGGCATTGATTGATATGGAGAGCGACAGATGTCTCCTATGAGGTGATGTTGTAGACTGAATCCAGGCCGACTGATAGAATGAAGTATTTCTGTTGGTATTGGTACAAGCACCCTCATGGAAGAAACTGAAGATGGATTGAAATGTTTTATTTGTTTGGGTACTTTCAAGTTTACATATGGGGCATTCTTCACTGAATCCCTTTGAGTAAAGGACACACACAACTCCATTTTACAGGTGAGAGGATTGAGGCTCAATTCTCTCAGGAAGGGCACCCTTAGTCATATAAATCAAGACTCTGGGCTTTTTTTTTTTTTAGTGAGCAGAATGAGAACAGATAACATTAATATGTGGGAAATTCTTTACTTTGTGTCTCAACGGTTATTCCCATCCTATGGAAAAGAGACCTGAGGTATCAGGGGTACCCTGATGGCCAAGTTTTCTACATGAATTATCTCACTGGTTCTGCCAACTGTGTCAGGTCCTACTAGGATTTTTATCCTTAAGAATGAGAAACCTGAACTCAAAGGTGGAGAGAGACTTGCTCAGGGTTATGCAACTGGTTAATGACCAAAAGAATATATGGGCTTGCTCATTATAGTAACCAGTGAGGTGTTGTAGGTAGTACTGATCCTACTTCAGTTTTCCCATCTGCAATATGGGAATACAAGCAAGGGATTTCCCCCATTCTTGCTCTGTAAGTTGGAAGATACAAGATTTGAACCCAATACTGACTCTAGCTCATGGATGGTCCTCTAAGAGTTGCTTGAATTCAGCTTGCTCCTCAAGTGGGACAGAGTTAAGCTGCTCCAGTTTCATCAATGCCTCCTGTTGGGCTACTTCCAGCTGCCGCATCTTGTCCGTGAAGGATTTATGTTCCTGTAAATATTTCATGTATGTTTCTCGACGTGATTCTCTGAAGTGAATAAAGTTTATGATGGTACTTAAAAATCGACATGTACATTTTCCTTTTGGGTACAGAATATCAGCAAACTTGAAATCATTCACCTGGCAAATGAGAAGAAAAGTTTCCATATAAGTAAACAAGTTACATAATGGTAAGAAGCCTTCCATTAACTGTGGGTACATGACTTCAGCGGTCACTGGCATCATGTGAAAAGTTTCCAGTGGAATCCTGTATACAATTTGTAGAGTTCGCATGAAAATCTTGTGCACAAATATAGGCTTTGGATTTGGAAAAATATCATTCTTGAAAAGGTCTTTGCCATCAGTTCCCTTCAGGATCGAATTCTGGACATGAGTCACAATCTCAGCTGGAGTCAGTCTAGGAAAAGACAGGGTTTCCATGCTGTGGTCCACCATCTGGTCTCTTTCTTCTATCCTTGATATGGGGTTCAGACTCTGGGGAAACTCCAGCACCTTCTATTTTGTGACATGGTGTGGTCCAGGCTCAAACCAAACCCTTCTACCTTCAACAAGCCCTTTCCAGGATTGATGAGCAGCAGAGCATATGAGTCTGTGCCAACTACGTTTCAAACCTGCTCTGCTTATGGGAGAATGAGCAAAGGAAAAGGCTTCCTTGGAGGCCTTCATTTCAGGTTCATGAAATTCCTCATTTGAGTCAGTGCTGCCCTCTTTGGGTCAGAGGAAACAGGGATGTAGCTTCTGCTGTTTAATGGTTTTTTATTTTTATTTTTTCAGAATAGATGTTTTTAGTTCAACAGACATCTTTATTTTGGTTTTTTTTTTTTTTAAACAAATTAACCAGTTGTCCTCCCCTGTTAGGAGCCGAGTTCCCAATCTAGAATTTGAGTTGTTTTGGGGGGAGATACTTTGGGAGTCTTTGACTCCAAGAGAAGATCGGAAGCTGATTTTTTTAAATTTCAAAGTTTTTTTTTTCCAATTACATCTGAAAACAACTTTTTTTTTTTAACCCTTTTGAGTTCAAATTTTCTCCCACCCTTCCTCCCCTCCCCAATCATTGAGAGAAGGTAAATTCAATAAAGGTTGTACATGTGCAGCCATGTAAAACATTTCCATATTAGTCATGTTGTAAAAGAAAAATAGACCAAAAAAGCTCAAAATAAAAAAGAGTATTATAGAAAGCTGCATTTCTAAGTCTTTTATTAAGAAAAGAAATTTAATGTATTGTCAAGGTTGATGCAGGGCCATAGAGAGAAGGCCCTGGACTTAGGACTGAGGTTCCCAAAGATGTTGTCTGGGAAAGCTAAGGCCCCAGGTCACTTGGTACTGGGTAAAAGGGAAAGGTGTTGGATATCCTTGAGAACATTGGTTCCAGAAGGTCAGAATCTGTTTTTGGCTTGGGTCTGCCGCTGACTAGGCTGGTTCTCTGACCAGCTTAGAGTTCAGCTCCATCCCTCTCTCCTTAGCATGGTGAAATCAGATATGTGATTTGGTGTTTCCACCTCTGCTGCCCTGTTGATTGGTCACCTTTCTTCTTGCTGAAAGACTTCACGGATTTTTTTTTTCTCTTGTCAAGGACTTGCTCATCCACTGCTGGGCCCTGCTAACTTTGGATCTACACAAAGTAGATCCTCCTCCCTTGCCCATTTCCTCTTGCCCTGAAGCGGCAACGAAAGACATTTGGGGTAATCTGGCAGGGAGCTAAGGCTGGTTCAGACTCCGGGTCAGAGCCATGACTGTAATCCTTGAAAGTTTTAGGTGCTAGTGGCATGAACATCAACATATGTAAAGAACTGTTTGTAGGACTGGCTGCTGGCATCCTCCCCAGGATTAGGCACGTGGGGAACCCCATTTGAGCCAGTAGCCACCATCTTGCATTGGCCACTCCAGTATCCTGGAAGGTAGGCTCTGGCTCTGTCCTGGGAGGGGGGGGGGGTTGCTATTCTTCAGAGGGAGCAGAGGCAGGGTAAAAGTAGGGCTCAGCTTTGACTGTGAAAGGAAGAAGTTTTTTGGAGGCAACATTCTTATCAATGACATCGTTTTTTACTTTGTTATCTGTAGGGAGGCCAGCATTCTTGGCAGTTGCTTTGATGGCTGAGGATGATGGAGGGTAGCATTAGTATCACTCAATTGGGATCTTGGGATGGTTTGGATGTGTTCCTACCCAACCAAGGGACCCTCTCCCCACCCTTTGAGTTCCTGGAATCTGAGTCACTCCACCACCCCCTTATATTTTTGTTCTAAAAATTACCACCATTATCTCTAGTATTTTTTTTTTTTTTAAACCCCAAACAGACTCTCTTCCACCATGGCAATCCACAGAGAAAAGGCCCTACTCCACCTACCCTCAACCACCAAAGAAAGTTCCTTCAAGGAACCTGGGGAGAGCCTGGGGCAGTGTGAACTCTTTGGCCTCCTCCCCCTGACCCTTTATATTTATCCTCAGAGCTGAGCATCTTTCTGGGGTTGCCCATGTGAGAATCTGAGTCTGGGGCTTCCAAAACGGAGCTCCTCAGGCATTTGGAAAGTGCATTTTTTTTTTTTTGAGGGAGTCAGGGTTAAGTGTGATGCTTGGCATCTGCTTGTGTTTGGTTCTCCCAAATCAGTTTAAAGATACCTTTGGCAGATGTTCCTTCAACTTGAATCTTCCGTTGTGGCTAAATTATGCCACGTTTGTGATACATACCCAGCATCACACAGCTAGCTAGTTTGTCTGAGGCCAGATCTGAACTCCAGTCCTCCTAACTCCCAAGCTTGTGCTCTATCTACTCTATCCACTATCTTTAAAAGTACACTTTCTAAGGACTCTTGCAAGACAGTAAGTGTCAGAGCTACAATTCAAACCCACGTCCTCCTAAAGTTAGGCTCATGTAACAGATGACAATGTGGAGCTGGAGAAACTGAGTTCTTATCCTACCTCTACTACATACATGCTTATCTGAGTGACTGAGTATACTTCATTTATGGACCTTGGTCTCCATCTACACATGGCCTCTGGGGTCCTGATCCTTATAACCCCATGACAAGATGGCTTTTGGAGACTTAAGTTTACCCTCTCACTTGACAAGACATGAAGATTCACTGTCAATCTGGATATCATGTGTTAATGGTCCTGCAGAGTCCAAGGGGTTAATGAGGCAGCCTAAAACTGCAGAAGACATACTTGAGCAGGTGGTATACTCTCCTGGACTGGGGAAAATAGAGTTCTCTCTGAGATATGTAGTCCCTGATGTCTGTCCATGGAGCTTATGTTAACTAGAATTTCTCCCCCCCCCCCCCCCCACCCAAAACCTTCTTGCAGAGCACTGCTGAGGGCAGCTTCCATTTATATCATTCTCTCTAGGAGTCTACTGATGGATCCTCTCACCTTTAGGAACTGGTGGGGATGAAAAGTCAAATAGAGAGAATCTCACTAAGATTCCAAGCAAATCACTTATAATCTAGAATGCCTCAGAAAAAATCCACAGTAGATAAAGAGCAAACCTGAGCATGGGAGGAAAATGGATGAGTTTGAGATCTAGCTCTGATTCTAGCTGTTGTCACCCTCTTAAGGCTCTAGGTCAGAGGTGTCAAACCCCCAGCCTTCAGGAGAGAAGTGAGGCTACAGCTAGATTAAAATGTAACTGGGAAATGTAACAAAATAAATCAAAATACAATAGAACATAGATAATGTTAAAATGTGGTTTTCTAAGTCCTGATACAGCCCAAAGGGGACCCATAAGTATAGTTTAGTGACCTTTGGTTCTATTTGTGTGACACCACTACTCCAAATAACTTAATGACCAAGTTGCCAAGAAGATACTGCCCTTCACTTGCAGAGGAACTCTCCTCATCTGGGAATCCCTACACAGTGAAATCTGAAAGTCCTTAGTCCTTATCACCTGTCTTGGCCATAAGAGTAACCAGTGATCTTAGAGATGTCTAAAAAAGCAAACAAATGAAACTTGCACACATGATAAACTTGGGCTATGATCTAAGTCTTACAGGAGGAACTCCTTTATTCCAAAAGAACAAATTAGATAAAAGATGATGGTTTATTTTAAGAACATATTTAAGTGAGAATCATGAACTAGAGAAAGTCCATTTAGAAATAAGTCAACAAGCATTTATTAAACAATCTCACTTGATTCTCACAACTCTTAGAGACAGGTGCTTATTATAGTTGAGGAAACAGACAGAAATGACTTGCTCATCATGCAGTTAGTAAATGTCTGAAGTTAGATTAGAACTAGGGTCTTTCTGAGTCTAGGTCTAGTGCTCTGTGTGTCACCTGTCTCTAGAATAGAAAAAATGAAAGTACCTATTGTGATGGGAGTATACTACAAACTATCCAGACAAGGGGCAGGGGTAAGGATTTGAGGGAGGTGGGGAGGGGGGGGTATGTATCACAAACGTGGCATAACTTAGCCACAATGGAAGATTCAAGTTGAAGGAACATCTGCCAAAGGTATCTTTAAATTGATTTGGGAGAACCAAACACAAGCAGATACCAAACTTCTTGGTTTGTCTTTGTGTGCTATCTTTTGCAAGATGAATTGGTAATGAAAATTATCTTTTGGACCTGATTTGGGACCAACAAGGGGATGGGGTTGCTATTGTAACAATGATGGGAACCTGGGAAGAAGAAAAATCTTCTTGCATTGGGAGAGAGAGGAACACAGACAGATTTTGAAGTGGACTGCAAACTTCAGAGACCCAAAAAGGGAAGAAGTCAAAATAAGAAAGGAAAAAGCAAGTAATTAAGGAATTGGAAGGCAAGGTGATTGTGATTGTGAAGAAACCCTGCCTCAGGAGTTAGAGAATCTGGGTTTAAGTCTCTCTTCTCAGTACCTTCTGTGTGTTTTTTACTTCCTTGGGTCTTAGTTTCCTCAGCTGTAAAAGGAGGTTGGGGTTGGAGTAGGTAGAATCTGAGATCCCTTCTGGACTGAGACCTATGATAACTACA
Organism: Notamacropus eugenii; assembly: GCF_028372415.1. Lineage (NCBI taxonomy): Eukaryota > Metazoa > Chordata > Mammalia > Diprotodontia > Macropodidae > Notamacropus > Notamacropus eugenii. The sequence goes on from NC_092875.1 coordinate 31,800,343, forward strand.
TCCTGACAACACAGGCATACAAAGGCTTTCAGTCTGCAGAGACTGATGCTATAAGATATGGTTCGGTCATTTTCAGTCATATCTGACTCTGACCCCATTTTGGAGTTTTCTTGGCCAAAGACACTTGGAGTAGTTTTGCCACTTCCTTCTCCAGCTCCTTTTGCAGAGGAGAAAACTGAGGCAAACAAGGTTAAGTGACTTGCCCAGGGTCACTCGGCTAGTAAATATCTATGGTCTCATTTGAAATTGGAAAGAGAAGTCTTCCTGATTCCCAACCCCAGGGATCTATCCACTGTGCCACCTAGCTGCCCCTACTATGTTATGCAATAATATATTAACATCTCAAATAAAAACTGACTTTAGTGGGAGGTTCAGAGAAGTCATTGACTAATCTTGATAGTTAAAATTACTCAAAATGGGAAGTGATATCATGTATAGAGTACAGACTTGACCTGTGACTTCATTGGTGTAAGGAAGTTCCAGGTGAGGAAACTCCATCTCCTAATGCAGGTAACTACTTTTGCAACTTAGATCTTAAGAGTTGCCTAGAGCACAGGTGTCAACCTCAGGGCTATAAAACTCCTGATATCAGTTTAAAATTGGAAAATGTTTAACAAATTAAAAACACAATACTACATGTTAATTTGTGCTGGTCAATATAGGTGCTTTTAAATGTTTATTGATTCTTCCCCCCACCCTCAAGTCAATAGGTAGCCCACTGTGATCTGATTCTGTTTGAGTTTAATGCTACTGGAGTACAACACCAAGATTAAGTAACTTGCTCAGGGTCACAGTCTCCAATCTTAGTGAGCTTTTATCCATAATGAATTTTCCATCTAGATAGAGAGCTGACCATGGAATCAGGTGGCTACCAATTACTCCATACTGCCCCTGAGTCTAGGTAACTAAAGATTAATCAAAAACTATATATCCTTCGAGGATCCAGGAGCATTAAACTTAGGATAATTGAGGCTGTCTATAAAGGCTAAGGGACAGCAGAGATATAGCTGTGGTTGAGGCAAGTGGAATATCTTTGAGTCCTCTGGTTGGGTTGGATGAATTGATGATAGAAGAGACCAAATTATTCATTGTGGACTTAGATGAACAAAAATAATAGTAACTAGCTCCTCTAAGAGCTCTGGACCCAGGTAAGGGTTGTACTAGTACCCCAAAAGAAATAGCTAATATGATTTGAATAACTGTGGTGTGGGGGGGAAAGCCTTGGAGAGAATGGAAGAGATAGTGTTGGGCTAGAGGAGCAAAGACTTCTGTTAGGGGGTGTGGTGGGAAAATCAAGAAGGGAATAAACTTCAGAAGATTGACTAATGACTTTGGAAACTATTTCAGACAAACTACTAGAAGGATCATTAAAGAGATGGTTTGAGCAATGAGAAGGGAGGAGTTAGGTAATAATTGAGCCAGCATGGGCTTGCTTTGAAGGTCATGTTGTACCAGACTCCACGGCAGTAGGAAGAGCCCTAGATTTTAGACTAAAAACAAAACAAAACAACAACAAAAAAAACCAAACAACCTGAATTTGAATCCAACTGCTACGTGTTTCCTGTGTGTGTCCTTGGACAAACTGCTCTTCTCTTATGAAACGAGGGAATTGGACTTGAATAACAAATTATAAGTTGTAAGTCTATAATTACTTTCTTTTTTGACAGTGCTACAAGACTGGTAGATCAAGGAAGGGCCCGTAAATGTGCTTTACTTAATAGCCTCATGTCCTCAAGAACAAGCTAGAGATATCTGGGACCAGATGATTTCGCAGTTAAGTGGATTTGGAACCAATCGAAAGTCTGGCCTTGCGGGGGAGAAAAGGGAGAGAGGGAGGCGGGAGGAGATTACAGGTTTTCTTACTAATCCATTTGTATTTTTACGTAGTTAACATGATTACGACAAAAAGGTCCATAACCTTCCCAGATGGCCCCTGACACACCCAAAAAGTAGTTGCTTTTAAATCAACTTAACAAGACCTAGCTAACCCAGAAGAACATGCTAGGGATCTGATCAAATATGTCTCCCCTCTCCTTCCCCCCCTCCTCCCCAATGAAATCCTACATAACATGTCTAGGAAACTTACACAGGGCACAAAGTTGAAAGAGGTAAATATTTAAGACACAAAATTCAATGTTTACAATAACAGGTTAAATCTAATGAGTTGAAAAACAAACATGAAAGTTAATTTCATTCAAAATGTTCAAGTATGGATCAAAATTTCCTTGGCATGATAGAACTTGATGTAAAAGATCAGGAGGCTTCCGCAGATTGCAAGGTCAATGTGAGTCAAGTTATCCACACAGTTTAAAAAAAAAAAAAAGTTACAATAGGAAAAGAGAGGAAAATGGTAACGAGGAGAGAGGTGTTAGTATCACTCACCCAGGTACTATCCACTGGGCTAGACAACATCTGGAATCCTTAGTTCTGGGTCCTACATGCAAATGACATTGATGCCTTTCCCTACTTTCAGAGTAGACTGACTTTGGAACCTTGGGTGTGTCACCTAACCTCAGTTTCCCACTCTATAAAATGGAGACTTGATTTGGTAGTTTCAATACCTTTACCAAAGTCACTGATGATACAGATGCTAAGCAGCATAGGATCAATTGCAGATCTCTTGGTCATTCCATTGGAGACCACCTTTCAAAGTGACATTAGTTCATTGATTGCTTAGCTAGCTCTGAATTCATGTATAACAGTAGCCCACATCTCTACCTTCCCCACAAGAATAGCGTGAGACTTGATCAAATGCTTACCTAAATCATAGATTAGCTATATCTATGGTACTGCAAGATAGGGTTTCCTGAAATATAAAGGATAATCAGTTTTCCCATAAACACAATGGGCTTCCTTTTTAGGTAGAGGTTCCCTCACCCCACTAGAGCCTCTTTAAATCAAAGTTGCATGGTCACTTACAGGCATGTTATATTATAACATCTCTTTAGAACAATCCTGCTGGTCCACTGTGTGGAAACCTCCTAGACACAGATACCTCTTATAAATCTTAAGAGTTTTTGTGATAGACTACATTATATATAACAGTCTAAATCCATAGTTCACCAAGAAAGTAGAGGTAATTACATACATTTCTGTAACCATAATTAGCCACTATCCATAATCTGAATTCGAATGTAAAAAAGACTTTCGCCATTATTTGTGTTCTCCTTTCTCCACCCTGCATCAGTTTATGTCTGCTAATGTTTCTCTAAATCCCTCATTCGTTAGGTCAATCCATTTCATTCCCACAAAAAAAATGTTTTCTGTTATTTCCCCAAATGATGGGCACTCGCTTTGGTTTTCTAAGTTTTTGCTAAGATAAATAGTATTACTGTCTCCATGAATATAGTACCATTCTATCATTGACCTCCTTAAGGGTATAGGCACAATGATGGGATTACTAGATCAAAAGGTAGGAACAGCTTAAGTAGTAACTTCTCACATGTGTCTACTTGTTCTATAGAATGGCCAGACCAATTTTTACAAGTCTATCAACAGTATATCAGTATCACATTCTTTTTCCCCCCACCCACATTGGCTACTTTTTGGTATTCATGGTTATCTAGCATTTGACTAACTTGATATCTTGGCCATATCTCATGATCTTGAGGTGATGCTTATAAGCCCCTTTTGTGGACCTGATATCTATGTCTTCACTGAAGTTAGGGAACTCTTGGTGAGATGACTACACCAATTCAGGTGACCATCTTCCCTGAAGCTTAGAGCTAGAAGAGAAGAACTTATAGATTTGTGAACTTATAGCCTTGCCCAAGATCACACAGGCATCAAAAGGCAAGACTTTAAACCCAGGTATTCCTGACCCTAAGGCTGGCTCTCCGACCATTTCATGTTGCCCTCTCAATGCCTCAGTTTTTAACTTTCAAATCTGAGTTTTTTCACTTGTTTAATAGTTTACATTTCTTTGTAAAACAATTAGTCAATCTCTGACCCTATTCTCTATTAAAGAATGACTCTTCATATAATCAATTCCCAAACCTTTTGGTTAAATTTATATTGGCAAAATACCTCTCTTCCCCCCCCCCCCAACAGCTTAATTCACTTTCTTTGATTTGATCATGAGAGCTTATTGTATATAATCAAAATTTACTAACTTTTTTTTATGCTTAGGTCATATCCATTTGGAGTTGTCTGTTTTATACGTAGTATGAGATGTTGATCTAAACCTATTTTTCTGCCGATCTTCAGGAGTCCATGTTGAATATCAAGTCCTTTTAAGTAATTGGTATCTTAGATTGACCAAACACTAGACTACTTAAAATTGCTTTTTAGGTCTTATTTCCCTAGACTGATTCATGTAAAAGGAGTCCTAGTTAAGGTAAGGGGTTAAACTCAGATTCTATTGGCAGTTTCTGAAATTCATTCCTTTATTTCTCCTAGAGAGTGACCCAGATTGTTTTGTTTTGTTTTGTTTTTTTCCATGAGGGCATCACCCAACCTTGTATAGTTTGTCTGCCCTAACTGCCTGATGCAGAACTCTCTAGCCCAGGGTCTCCCAAGGAGAAGGTAGCATGACTGCCATTTATAGTCTCATCATTTCCAAAAACCTTTACTCTTCTACTTTAAGGACAAATTCTAAGCTCTACTCAAGTGACTCTCTCAAAAGACTGCATGCGTGTAAAGTTTGTAGAACTTATAAGATGCTAATCACTTTAAAAGGTCATCTAAGCATTACCATCTTGCCAAGGTGAGGATGTTGAGATGTGGTGTGATATAAAAGGGTCCAAATTTGTTCTACTTAGGTGATGCAGTAGATAAAGTGCTGGACTCAGAGATAGAAAGGCCTGAGTTCAAGTCTAGCCTCAGACACTTACTAACTGCGTGACTCTGGGCAAGTCATTTTAACCCTATTTGCCTCAGTTTCCTCATCTGTCAAGTGAGCTGAGAAGGAAATGGCAAACAGCTCTAGTAACTCTGCCAGGAAAACCCCAAATTGGGTCATGGGAGAGTTGGACAACACCATGAAGTCTGTGCTGGTCACATATTGATAGCGACATTTTTTGTCTTACCAACCATCTCCTTATCTATTTGAGTATGGTGTCATTGAGCATGTGCCCCTATGGATTATCCACAGCCCATCTCAGATTAGAACTGAGATAACTAAGTAAGGAGGGTTGTGAGGCCAGTCTACATCCTGTGATTATGTCCTATGTTACACTTGAGAGTGTGGAGAAAAAAGTCTAGATCCTGGATCTGTCACTGGACCACCTAAATATGACTTTGGGTGAGTCATTTCCTATCTTCAAACCTCTGCTTCAGAGGGAGGCAGATTTTTCTAAGCAGTTTTCTAACTTATGGATATTTTTATCACCACCCCCTCCACCTCTTCACCCCCCCCCCATATTACAATGTAGGTCTCCTGAAAGTAAGGGAGTATTTTATTTTGTCTTTGTCTTCATTACTTAAGCAGTGTCATGTACTTTCATATACAGATTGTTATGAATTAAAATTGAATCAAATTATCTATAATGGTGAAATCTAGGGAGGAAGCTTTCTGGACTAGTGTAGACTTGGCTGGCTAAGCTCATCAACTTAGCAATATATCTGTGCCCGATCTGTGGTAGAGCATTCCAAGCTTGTATTGGTCTGATCAGCCACAGTCGGACACACTAAAACTTGAGTTTATCATGGTGAGGTCATTCTGGTCCTCTTCAAGAATAAGACAACCAACCAACTATAGAGATGGTTGGGTTCTGCATTGCTGTCACTTGTCTGGGATCAGAGAAGCTAGTACCTGAGCCTTAAACTCTTCCTGAAGCCACGGTCCCTCTTCTATTGATTATCCCCCCCACCCTCTTTCTTTCCTTGCACATACTAGGTGTTTAGTTCATGCTTATTGCATTAGGCACTAATCTAAACTCTGTATCTTGTTCGGTCGTTTCAGTCATTTCAGTCATGTCCAACTCTTCTCCTTACCTACAATTGCTAGTTTGTATTTTCCTTTTCTTCTCCAATAGAATGGAGAGTGAAGTTGGTTGGACCATCTTGTGTTTGTTTCCCCACAGATGGACTGAAGTCCCTCCTTCTTCAATCTGACATTGACTTTCTTTCTTTCTTTTTGAAAAACCTGCTCCTGATCAGCTTTGTCCTCTCCCATGATTACAAGGCCAGGGCAGCTGTGGGCCACATTTTAGAATGGGAGTGGGGGAAGGGCCACACAACAAGGGGGGTACCTCCCTCCCCCAACTGCATTTCAGGCTGATTGCTCCAGAGCAAGAAAGCAGTTTCTCTCTTTTTAAATAAGAAAAATCAAAATAGAAATTCAGACGGTAGAAGTTTGATGATTTATCCCGCACTGGAGAATTACAGTATCTGAAAGGCGAGTCATCCAGCCCCGCTGACTTAATGGAAACCTTCTGAGTCTCTTGCTTTATTAATGTTGCATTGGAAAACTTGTCCACAGGTCCTGGGCAGAGAGTCAAGATCCACATTTAAGGAGTTTTACTAGAGGCTTTCATTAATAAAAAGGCAAGGAAATCACAGCCTATTTTAAAATAATATATTCTCTTCCCCCTCCCTTCTTTCCCCCAATATTTATTATATTTAGAATACAGTTTGACACATAGTTCTGCCTCTAGAAAAATGGCCCATCCAAGTAAAAAACCCTCAATAGCCAATCTAGAAAATCTTCTCCCTCCCCTCCCCAATTATTGTATGAGTAAATACAAATAAATGTATTCATGCAAATGGGAAGCTGGAGTGAGCCAAGTTGAAAACTTGAAATGAGATTCCTCCTCAAGGCTGTCTTTCCTTGATTTCTTGTCTTCAAGGAAGCCCTTTCTTATTGAATAAAGTTTTGAGTTTGTTTTTCTTCTTTCCTCACAAAACCCAGACATCTTTGACTACCTTGTTAATGGTTCATCTTTAAGACTTTTTCTCATCTTCCTAGTGAACTCTCCTCCCGAGCTTTAGGTTGTCATGGCACTGCCTTCATCCACTATATCACTGGGCACATCAAGGTTACCACAGAACAGTACATTGGAAAGAACTGGTGGGTTTGGAGTCCAAGAATTTGGGTTCCAATCCTAATTCTGCCATGCTACCTGGGCTACCTTGGGCACTTAATCATCCTGGGCCTCATGTTCCTCGTTGGTAAAATAAGATGGGGTGAGGGGCGAACTAAGGAACTGTGCTAAATTCATGGACCTTCACATGACTGACCCCACCTAATTTGATAAACATTTTAAGTACCTTCAAGACTTGTATATTAGGAATATGTAAACACCAGATAAAGAAAGATGAGAAGTAATAAAAGCAGTGGGACAAAGAAAAGGTTTCTCCTGGGAGATGTTTAAAGGAAAAATCTCATTCAGGTCTCCCATTCCTAGAAAGGTCATTTTTGGAGTGTGTTCCTATTGAACCAAATGCAAACAAATTAGTAACTGCATAGCGAACTTTTAATTCCAAGGTTAACATTTTCCCTAATTAGTTCATCGAGTAGTCTTGTGTTCTTCTCTGCCTCAGACTGGATGAACTAGTATTACTGAACCAAGAAAAGACCTGGGGGAAAAGTGATAGCAGCTTTCCAGTATTTAAAGAGCTTTCACATGGGACAAAGAAAAGACTTTTACCTGATTGAAGAGAGAAAAAGGGGGGGGGGGGTAAAGGAGGGTTACGGTGAGAGTGATAGCTTTTACACTGGAGAAGATTCTCAACAGTTAAGAGTCATTCGATAGTTAAATGGATTTCTTTGGGAAGTAGTGAATTGCCTCAAACTGAGTTTTCAAGCAAAATTTGTATAATGAGAAGGGAATAAGCATGGATTATGTGCCTCCAGTGTGCAATGCATGCTACACGCTTCACAAATATTTCATTTGACTACAGGTGGACTTCATAGTAAAGATTCCTCAAGTGTCAGTTGGACCAGATGGTCTGAGACACCTGATTCTGAGTTCTTTCTTGTATCTTGAGGCGATGCAGTCAAGAAAAGTATCTGACTTGGAGTCAGAAATATATGGACTCTAATCCTATCTTGTACACTAACTATGTAATTGTAGGCAAATCACCTGATAGCCCTGAGAAATTCCTATTTGAGGTCACTGTGGCTACGCCAGTTCAAGCTTCAGATAAATTAGCTCCAGCTCAGTGTATCCAGTACACACTTATCAGCAAGCAGTAGTTTTCAATTCTGGAGCTAAGCAAAGAGTTATTCAGATAAAGGAAATGCAAAAAAAAAAAAAAAAAAAAAAAAAAAAGATACAGGACTCAAAAATTAGCAAGTATTAGAGGATTAAACTAAGTGATGGGACCCCTAAGGTCATCTTCAAATTTCTTCTTTCATACGTTTCCTTCAATGGAAATTCCCCTTATTTCTTCCAGCTTGGCCTCTTTATTAGTATGAATAATATATCTCAGATGAATAGTACCATGGTAGTATTACACTTTCAGTAAAGCATCAATTCTCTTAAGTCTGAAATCTGCCAAGCATATTAAATTTGTTCTCAGGCTACTAGAGTTTTGTCCCTCTCAAATTGTAGAGATTGATAAAGGTTGTAAGCCTTCTTGGTTTGGGGGAGGGGATTATTCTCAAGTTTTACTTGATCTGGCCAAGAGATTTCTTTTGAATTGAGTTTAAAATCAACTTTGTCATGAAATCCAATTATGTCCTTATACATAGAACCACACACTAATATTGACTCATGAATCTTTTGGAAATTAAAGGCAGCAAGTCTACATCAATTGGGTAGTCTCTTTGTGGTAACAAAGATTGGGCAGTTCAGTTAGATGTGTGTGTAGTCCAGCAGAAAACACTGGATATGGACTCGAGGAAATAAGTTTGAATCTAGGCTGTGCTTACCTTCTATTTGTCTGATCTTAAGTAACTTTGTCTTTGGGCAGTAGTTTTCTTATAGTAATCCAAGTGGAGCTACTCAGCCCTTCCGCTTCTCATTCAGCTGTAGCTCTCAAAGTTGGGACTGGTTCATTCCACCTGTAATCACCTTGGTAGATCCGGGGGAATGTGGTCCTCACCCAGAAGGGTGTCAACATGTAGCTCCTGAGCCCCCACTGGTGTTCTTCCCATTTTTTTCAAGTGCAAAAATTTATTTAAATGACAACATGAAAGCAATAATAATAAACCTTTCATCCATAAACCTGGGACATACTTCCACCAATGAAATATCTATGTGGAAATTATAGGCATATGCTTGTAGGTATTCCAACTGTAAATATCTCTTTTAGGTCTGTACCACACATCACTTTGTGTCTGTGCTGTCTCACAGGATGAAGCCACCTCTTTGCTACTCTTAGGATTCTGAAACAGTTTTGAACCCTTGTTAGTACCCCAGTAGTATTATGCTTTCAGTAAAGCATCCATTCTTTTAAGTCTAAAATCTGCCTAGTTAACTAGCTCTGTCCTCAATAGGCTACTTAGAAGTTCATCCCTCTCAAACTGCAGAGGTCAGTAAAGGGCAAGGCAGGTAAGCCCTCTGGTTTGGAGGCAAGTTACCTATCTCCCAAGCAGTAGGTAGTCATATAAGGTAATGCAGCCTTTCCCCAAACCAGCCCTTCAAATAGCGGATGATTCTCTTAAGGCAGCTGTCAGCAAAACAACACTTTGACTTCAAGGGGCTCCCAGGTGATTCAGCCCTAATAAGACAACGGTTTTATTTTCTTGGGCACTATCTTGCAGTTCTCCTCTCTTTGGGCAATCGTCATATCTTATTCTTCTAATTCCTTTCTATGATTAGCAACTCACTAGTATTAAAACAAAACTCAAATCCATCTTCTCTCCCCCTCCCTGTCCGCCATTCCTTGGGCACCAGCGCTATTAGCGCCAAAGGTGCTGTTCAATTAATAGTTTCTCACCTGTACCCTTCAAAACTCTGAAGAGTCATGTGAAAGAGAGCTGATGGATCACCAGGCACTGTGGCCATCTTGAACTTAGTGCTCTGCTTTTAAACAGGTGTTTTCAGGATACTTATAAAAAGAGAAGTTTGTCTTAGGTCCTCAGAACTGCCTTAAGATGCTGCTTTTTCCTGTCCCTTTCAGACAGACTGTCTGAAGACAGCTGATGGTTCAGTGGCTAGAGCAGTAGGTATGGAGTCAGAAAAAACAGAGTTCAAATCTACCCTAGACATTTACTAGCTTTGTGACCCTGAGCAAGTCACTTAACCTATTTCCCCTCAGTTTTCTTAACTGTAAAATGGGAATAACACCTACCTTGTAATGCTATTGTGTGATGATCAAGTGAGATAGTATTTGTAAAAGGCATTTATCATGGTGCCTGGCACATAGTAGGCACTATACAAATGTTTATCCCTTTCCCTTCCTGACGTATGAAAGGGACAGTTCCCTAAAGCAAAGCAATTGGACTAGATGATGTTTCATGCCTTCTAGATCTGAATCTGGTACTAAACTCAGACAAGAGCTGGACTTCAAGAAGATTCTTCTTTGTCTTGACTGGTCAGAGCTACGTGAAAGTTGGAATTCTGAATTGTTGTTGGGCCCCAGTTTCCAACACAAAGAATGAGGTGGTTTCCTGGTGGCCCGGGCCCCATGGTAGGCTAGTGCCAGATTAGCTCATGGCGCCATTTGGTATGTTGGTGGGGGAGATAATTCATGTTACTTCATTAGTGTAAGTAAGAACAAGTACTACAGTATGTGTCTTGGGCCATAATTCATAAGGACACAATCTGAACATGAAAGTACGTGAACTATAAAAGAGAATAATGTGGAATGTTCATATATTGTATATGTGGAAAAGATTAAAAACTCATAAACTTGGGAGAGTTAATGAGGACAGATGGTCGGCACAAAGGATGAGAAAATAAATCAGAGACTTCCCTGAACTGTCTTTCCCTCCATCTCCCCTCCCTACACCTTTCTGAAATCCAACCCCACCTGAATCTCCATTCATTGGATCTCCATTGTCTCTGCTGTAGCTCTCACTAGTCTGGAAAGGAAGTAGAAATGACTCCCAACTTATGTGAGGGGTTGATCTCCATTCCTGCTCTATTGGCATCAGCTCCAGGGCCAGAGGGAAGGGGCAATGCCATAGGGATCCTTCTTTTAGAGCTCAGAAGGACCTAAGGTAATCTACTCCAGTACTTCTTAAACAATGGATCACAACCCCATATGGGAGTCATGAAAAATTTGGCAACAGTAAAAGGTTTCTGAACGTGAAATGACCAAAAATTAAAAATCAAATGTGTAATGAATCCAAGGTGTTTGGCAGTGCTTACCCATGGTGCCTCTCACAACTTCACCCCAGCCTTAGTTTTGAACACAAAGCATGCACACTTTGGACCGTGTGCCCTCAGTCCACGCAACGCCAATGAACACTGACAAAATCGAAAAGGGGTCCCTTGAGCAGAAAAAGCTTAGGAAGCCCTTATTCTCATCCAACCACCTCCATTTTAAAAAGGCTTTAATCTGAAAATCCTAGAAGAGTGAGTTGGTCAGGGCCATACAGGAAATGCATTGTAGACCTGAGACCTGAACTCGGGTCTGACCAGAGCTGTAAGAAAACAATCAGAGCTTTGTCTCAGGGGGTCAAATCTTGGAGGGTACTGGCCACATCATGATAGTATGATAGCATAAATTTCTTCCCCTCCATTCATTTCAGAGTCACAACCCTGGTCCTTGCTTTTGACATTTCTTCACCCAGTCTCCCCTTTCCTCCCTAGCACAGACTAAGCTAGCAGCCTAGAAATTTCATGGATTTAATTTGTTTGTTCAAAACATTATTTCATATAAGTAGGGCATCTATTATCTTCTGTGATTCTTTCCTTCATTTTGGGGAGGATTGTTTTTTGCCTGACTGCACGTTTCTCATAAGAGTTTATATTCCTCTGTCTCTTCCCCTCCACTCCCCACCATGGGGATAGACAAGACATGAGGGAGAAAATGCTTGTTAGTTAAGGGGAGGGGAAATGGAAAGAAAGTTGATGTCTTGGGTTGCATTTCTTCTAGTGGATACCTCGGGTGATTCATTCTGTTTCCCTTTACTCGCCCAGGCTCAAAAATTCTTATTAAATATCTGCCTGTAGATTCAATGCTTTTTATATTATATTACCTCTTACACCAAGGAATTCAACACCTACCCTAGAAAGACTTGGGTGACTTTTAGAGAAATTCTATTTACTTCTGAAAGCATTTCTCTACTGTTGTAGGATTTTGAGAAGGAGCCATGGTGTAGTGAATGGAGTGCTGGACTTGGAAACTTAGAGGACCTGATTTCAAGTCTCGATTGTGATGTGGAGTGAGGCACTCACCTCTCTGTGCTGCCAGGAAACTCTGCAACCAAGTTCCTAGGAAGGGGATAACTAATCTGAATTAGTATGAGGGATTCCTTATACTAATAAAATCACAAGCTAGGACAAAAAAACCCCTTCAAAGTAAAAGAAATGTCAAATCTTTACTCCAGCATTTCTCAAAGCATGGTCTGGGATCTCCAAGACTCTTTCTTGGGGGGGGCCTATGAGGTCAAAATCATCCCTGTAATTCTAAAATGTATTAATCTCAAATATGGTAAATATTGGAAACTTGTATTAAAACAGCTCTTGAGAAAGGGGACCCTCTTTGTTTTAGATGGAGTCCTGAAACAAGGGTTGAACTGCTATTTTAACCCAATTGAAAAAGGGGGGCATCTTAAAAGGAGTCAGAATATAAGCCTCTTGAGAACAGGAAATGTTTCACTCTTTATTTTTATCCATGGTACCTGAAATATAGTAACCGACTTCTTGCTTGAAAAGAGTGGGAGAGAGACTGATTAAAACACCTCTGGCCTGACTTGGTGTCTAACCTTATGACTATGTGGTGGTCCTAGTCTGGCTGGTAACACCTCCAGCCCTGAACTTAGGCTGCCATTTGAGCATACCTAGAGGAACCATTAAGATGTTCGTGTGACCTGATGACTTCTGGAATGCTGGGCAGGTTAGCCCATTTTAGATGAGCTTTCTCATTTACCCTCCCTCCCCACCTCCATCATGGAAACATGGGTGTTGCTGATCACTAACAATGGCTTTGGATGGGGTGGGAGGGAGAGCGGGGATAGCAGCCCTTCTCTCATCCCCACACCACTGGTCCAGCTGTGGCACCAGGGGTGAACCTCTGGATTTATAACCTGTGAATAAGAAACTGCAGAGTAGAGAGTAGGGAGCAGACACGGCCGTCATACGATCTCCTGGATGCATTCCCTTGCCTCCTTTCCTGCCTCAATGCTGTATTGTACGGTGAAAGAGCCTTTCTAAGGCTCCCCCCACCAAACTCCTCTGGGGCATGGATAGGTTTTCAGTTTTGGCTTGGGGTCCTACTTGTTCCATATGGAATCACTTCTCCACCTTCATTGCATTTGTATGGGGAAATAGAGGCTGGCAAATACATTCTATGTACGAAGTATTTATGTGTGTGTGTAAGGATAAAAGGGGAGTTCCTCAGCCCCAAGTAAGCTACACATTTAATTCAGATGTTGTTTAGCTATGAATCCTTGCATATTTGGAGAATAAGTACAGGTGTGAACAAACTTTCAGACATCAAAAGTGTGAAAACTAAATTATTGGGGACCCCTAAGGAGGGACTTGAGTTTATTTATCTGATTTGGAGAGAGAAGGTGATGGGAAAAACCTTTTTCATGAAACCAGACCAATAGTCTGGATATCCAGTAAGAAGATTTGGGTCCTAACCTTCACAGTTGTAAGGGACCTCTGAGACTATCTATGGCAGGGGTAGCTAACTTTCGTGTCCTTTTCAGTCAGCTGAAGGTTTGTTTGATTCATGCCCATTAGGACAATATAGTATGGTGAAAGGAAAGCTTGATTCAGGACCTAGGTTCAAATCCTTACTGTTGCTCATGAGTCTAAACCTGGAAGAAAATTTAGAGGCCATCTTATCCAAGCCCCTTCCATTACAGACGAGGAGACTGAGGCCCAGGAAAGTTAGTCATTTGCCCAAGACCTCTTACACAGTGTCAGAGGCAGGATTCCAGACTTAATGTTCTGGTGTACCATGGCTGCCTCAAGTTGAGCAAGTCACTTCACTTCAGTTTTCCTCTTTAATGGGGCAGAGGTTTTGAACTAGAAGATCTGAGGTTCCTTCAAGTTCTTAAATTTAGCAATACCTATGATTCCCTCACCATTTTAGTGCTCATGCTCTAGGCACATTCCAGTTTGTCAGTGTGTCCCACGTGGCACCCCAAGATAAACCTATACTTTAAGGAATATGGAATTTGACCAGAGAACTTCATTTCACACTAAGTGTGGAGTGATCAGCTAACTTCGCCCTACTAATGACTGGGGCCAAGAGGGGAGAGTGAAACATTACAATGGGCAGTCCTTTGATCTCCATTAATCTTTGACACTTGTTTTGACAAAATGCCCTCCAATAATCAACAGATAATTAGTCTTTCAATACATTACGATCATAGGATCAGACTTAGAGCTAGAAGGAACCTTAGAGGTCATGTAATCCAACCCCTTCATTTTCCAGATGAGGAAACGGAGGCTGAGAGTGGTTAC